>NC_133566.1:10953750-11259166 GCF_048773025.1 Camelus bactrianus
TCTTCTCTGAGTCTGTCAGAATGGAGGTTCAGAACTGCTGTCAGAAGCCGCTCTTCCCTCTAATCCAAGGAAAAGTAACGGTTGTTTCTTTTTAATTCTAGGCTGAGTCATCACGAAGCAATCAGCTTTCCTTCGTGGCCTTCCTCTGGGCAGTTTTAACGTTAATTGGGGATTCAAGGACTTGTCCCCTGTGCCTTCTGTGGATTCTCCAGGACACGCCCAGCTCTGCACGTTCTAGGGAGGGTTTGGTCGGTGCACAGTGTCCGCCCTGCTCTCTTTTGCTTCTATTTTGAGGATGAAAGTAAGAAGTCGAGCCCAGGGGACCCAGAAGAAACCTTGGGCATTTCTCACCCTCCCTCCCTCATCTTCTCTTATTTCCAGTCTCTCCAGCACACGCTCCCAACACCCAATAGAATGTGTCTCTGCTCCCTGAAGGCGCTTCTCGACTTACTGCCACACAGTGATCCCATATGCAAGTTACCAAACGTGTTCTTGGACAAAGACATCAAGGCTGCCCCCAAATAATAGTAATTATAATAAACAGAGGTGCCTGGAAAAGACTAGGGTGACAATAGCTCCTCCTAAGCCTGCAGCTTTTCTTACAACGGCTTCATTTAGGGGCACGGTGACAGCTGGCGTCTCACCTCCGTCTGTCCATCAGCCCAGAGTTCATGCTGCGAACACTGAGCCCCGCGCTTCACAGAAACAGACTCCCCTCTCATCCCTGCTCACCGCCGACTACCGCTAGCTTGGGGTCATCGCGATCTCTCAGGCCTCTGCTGAAAGCAGCAGGAAGTAGCCTATCTCCATTGTAATTCACCATTTCCGCACCCACGTTCCCCTCGAACTGAGACCGGACTGGTCTGTGATCTGGCTCCCAGGTCATCGCCAGGGACCGTTTGTCATCCACGGGATGGCTCGCCAGCCCTCTGGCCTGCAGCTTCTGAGTTCTTGAAGCTGGCGTCCACCATGAAGACCGGGTGTGTATTTTAGATACCTCTGGTGCCAAATTCTGTTTTATTTGGACGTGATGCACATGTGTAAAAGACACCCAAAGGGAAACTGGGTTAAATTCCATAGGCAGTTGTATGTAAAGTCCGCAGGTAGGTGACACAGGGCTGGAGTGTCTGACCAAATAAACCAAAAGACGACAGCGTTTTGAGGTCCCTGAATTGCCGAAGAAGTCAGATGTCCAGGTGGCCAAAACCTCTCGGCCCCTAAAGCCACTGCTGGGCCCTCAAAAGGGCACAGGAGGAAGTGAGGTGTGAGGGCCCGGGAGTGTCTCTGCTGCTTCACGGGCTCCCCCAGGTGGACTGACAGCGCCCGCGCCTGTGAGCACACACGAGTGTGCGCGCTCACACGCACGCTGTGCTCGTGGCAGGGCGGGTCGTTTAGGATTTTTTATCCATGAGTGACCACTGAGAATTTCCCACCTGTCTCTTTCCAAGTCTGGGGGCTGTTTTTACAGGTGCCATGTGTTACCGGTTTGCTGGGCTCCCTAAAAAGTGGCAGCACAGATGTTTATTGGGTCCTGGTTCTGGAGGCCAGGATGGCAGCAGGATTGGGTCCCGCTGGAGCCCTGAGGCAGGTTGGTTCCAGCCCGTCTCCTGGCTTCCGGAGGTTTGCTGGTATCTCTGGCCTCCTTGGCTTTTAGGCGCAGCGGCGTCTCTCTGTCTTCATGTTCACATGACTTTCTCCGTGTGTGTGTGTGTGTGTGTGTGTGTGTGTGTGTGTGTGTGTGTGTGAGTTTCCCCTGCAGAGCGCCGTTTCCATCACTCCCCAGGCTAGTTTAGACCAGTGTCCTACGTACTCTGACAACCTCTGAGCCTACGTTATAGCACATACGTCCGTTATAGCTAAATGCAGGTGTAGTTGTACATGGAATTATTTCACTAATCCTTGTCTCCACGGCCGTACTGTAAGCTCCTGGAAGGAAGGCGGAGGATGACTTCCTCTGCTGGGCAGCCTCTGTGATGCCTGCTGGTCCCACCACCTGGGACTCACATGCCTGCAGGATTCCCCCTCCTTAGGTGAGAGCCGAACTCACTGACTCGCACTCACAGGATATGATCGAAGGTGCAGAGGTGGTTTCTGAGATTAGGCGACAGGAAGGCCGTGGCTTCCATCTTGGATGCTTCCTCCTGGGTCTGTTCTTCTGAGGGAAGCCGGCTGCCAGGTCTGAGGCCACCCTGTGGAGACAGAACCTCAGAGTGAGCATGGGAGCCGGTGCTCCGGCCCCTTTTGTGATTCAAGACGGCCGCAGCCTCAGCAGACAGCTCGACTGCAACCTTGCCGGAGACTCTGAGCCAGACACACCCTGGTAAGCCTCGCCTAGACTCCTGAAGCCCAGGAACTGTGAGAAAATAAACGTTTGTTGTGTTGAACTGATAAGCTCTAAGTTACTTCATGGTCCAGCCACAGGTGAGTCACCCACCCACTCATCCTACCTCCCGGCACCTGTCTGCACAGAGGCGGCGTCCGTGAACGCCAGTTGAATGAATGATGTATGAAGTGATGGGTCCTCTGATCTGGAGCTCGTGTGAAGCCCCAGGCTCTCTCTGTCTTGAGCTCTTCATTATGAAAATGAGTTATTATTTATCTGAAAATGGGGATTAAATCTAGTCTCCTGCAAGCCAGTGTCTCATAAACTATATGAGTTGGCACAAACATTGGATTTACTTAATTCTTTGTGTTTTCTATATGTTCTGGGAGTGAGCTGGGGCCCAGGTGGTTTTGTTTCCTGTGAAGGGCGGCCCTGCGGTCAGCGCGCCCTCCGCCGCCTCAGCTAAGTGGCCACTTACTTTCCATACTTCAGTGTCCACCACGTGATGTGTGGTCGGGGCGCACATGTGCTTTCAATGAAAACCCTGGGAGTGGCTATTTAGCATTTAAAAGACCCTAATCAGACAGCCACACTCCAGGGGTGATTTGCTATAAGGTGGGGGACTTTCATCAGGAACCCACACCCCAGAGGCAAAGGTTTCAAATCTTGTGGTCTAAACCTGCTCTCCGGGGTCTGACAATTAGCACAATAGATGCTAAAAACGAGTTCTCACTGGTTCTGTCCAATGAGCAGCATCTAAGTTTGTGGTTGACGTGAAGGACTGGGGGGATCTCCAATACCCTTGTGTCAACAAGGCTCTGGAGTGGTTTGAGCCCTGGTCTCCACTGAGGAGGACTCTCTCTCAGGCTGGTGGGGCTGCAGGGAACGCCACGTGTTGGCCACAGTAGAACCTCTCACTCAGAGCTGAGGACAGAGGACAGGGACTTCCCTAAGCTCTATGATAGATATATTTTTTCATCCTGAGTTTTAATAAGCGTTTTGTGTGAGTCTTGTTTTCTGTGGACCAAAGGATTGTGGGCAGGAGACAACAGCCTTTCTCTACCTTCAACCACTGCCTGCCGCTCAAATTTGCCCTAAGGCCCTGACGCTATGTTGAACCACTGAATTGTCTTTGGTTAGTTCACAAAAATGAGCCTGGGGATGGTCTGCTGGAACCGCAGGGTCACCTGGACCGCAGTCCGCTCCCCGAAACAAGGCACTCTGTCAATGCTTTAATGACTGGTGACTTTGGAAAAACAAATGAATTCTGATTTAACTGACTCAGCTTGCCCTTGGTTCGCTCAGATGGTGAATCCTGGTAGGGATTTATTTGTAAGAAATAACTCAGATTTCCATGGCTTCTTCTGTCTCTGTCTTTGTGCAAGACCTCAGCTTGACCCACTGACCTCCTGGCTGACCATGGCCCTCAGTCACGTCCACTGCCCACTGCACATCCTCTAGCCATGGGCCGGGTTAGCTGCCCCTCTGAGCACTGGTTGTGTGGACACCTCCGGGTGCCTGTGTCTCAGGGAGTCTCTCCCCATTTGTAGTTTGAGCTGATCACAGCGAGTCAGGGTTGGGAACTCACCCTTGATGGGAGAAGAGGCAGAAGATGGTCTTGTCTCTCATCTCTTTTCCATCCCTTCCCCAGGGAACATCACACGGAGGGCACAGACCTCTGCCCCCGCCTTCAGCCCAGCCAAGTCCACGTGCAGCTTGGCTCTGCTTCATCTTCTCCTCCTTCCAGTCGCCAAACATCCCCAGATAACCTGGACCCTCCCCAGAGACACAGCCCAGGCTCACGCTGACATCTCTGCCCCTTCGTTAGTCTGATTTGATTGGCATGACTCTAAAAATATCAGGTCCAGAAGTTACACAAAGATAGAGAATTTTCACCTTAGTTTTTCTTCATGACAAAGAGGTTTTTTCCAATTCCTTCTTCTTTCAGCTTCTGCAGTGTGGACTTGAACTCTTGAGAAGCAATGACCAGCTCGTATCATGAATTAACCTGATGTGGAGCAGAGAAAGTTTCCTCCAACATGTACCATAATAACCCAGAAAAGGGCCACTAAGATTTGACATCAGTTTAGCCCTCTGCTGAGTCACCAAGTGGATTAACACCACGGACAAGTATGAACCCAAGAATGTGCTGGAAAACAGCTTCTCCGAGATGTATTGGGAGAGAGCCGTGATAACAGATTAACAGATTCTGGCCAACAGACCCAATATTCTGTTGTTGGACAAACTTAATAAAACAGAGATGCTCATTGCTGCTGTGTTCCTCCTACACAGAACTATCCCGAGAGCATGTGCAGAGAAGGTAAATATGTGGCTTTGACAGAAGAGCTGGAATGGAAGCAGGAACCGAGGCACCAGGGAAAACCCAGCTATCATTTCTGCACCAAGGTTTCCCAGCTTAAAAAGCTGGACCCTCACTGTAAATGAGCCCCCACTCAGAGACAGAGGCTCTGTATATAGGGGCAATTTTTTTTCCATTTTAATGATGGATAATCAAAACGTGCTTAGCGTCTGTTTATACTTGAAGTACATAAAGGACTATTCATCCAAATAAGAATAAAATAACGTGAAAATTTATCAGGCTGTACACTTAGGACACAGAGGTATGTGTGTGTTTTCTGTGTGTATATTATACCTCAAGTAAGAGTTTTTAAAAATACCAACGTGGGCAATCACAGCTTTCACTTAGACCTTGGTAAGTCAACATGAGCCACATAGATTAAAAAAAATTATTTTATTAAACTGTAGTTGATTTACAATGTTAGTTTCAGGTGTACAGCAAAGTGATTCAGTTACACACATACATACATATATATTTTCAGACTCTCTTCCATTATATGTTAGATCCACATAGATTTTTGTAAGGTGCTCCTTCCGTATGACCTTCTGCAGCACAGCTCCGATTTTTCAATTCCTGGACCGGCTGGTGACTTCAGAGCTGGCAGCCTGGATGTTCCAATAGGATGTGATTTCCCAGCTCTAACAGGCGTGGGGAAAAGTGGCAGCAGCGTTAACAGCAGCCGGGGACTCCATCCTTTAAAAAACCCAACAAGCCTGCTCTGCGTGTCAGCATCACGAAGCCCTGCTGCTGGCCTGGGGGCCAGAGGACAAGCTGGTCAGAGCCTCATCTGAACTGCAAAGGCGTCTGGGATGCTTGAGACCCTCTGGAAGGCTGATCACTAAGCGCCACTGCTTTTTCCCTCTTCAGTTTAGGTAAATCAAACCGTGGATCTTAGGAGCCATAATTCAACTACTAAAACTCACTGGGTGAAAGCAAATCTGAAGATGAGTGACACTTGAACGCGTTCCAGAATCTTTCCATCCGGAGCAGATCCAGACCAGCCTGCAAGGGGAGGGTGGCCCTGACTCGGAGGCTGTCCTACCCCTCAGAAGCAGAGGATGCCAGCGTCACCCTGTCTTCACCCTGCGAGCAACAGCGAGCACCCGCCTGGGGCAGGGATGGGGCGTCCCCAGCAGACTGGACAGTCTCACTTTTCTGCCCCATCCTGTCATGCTAGAGATGTGACGCAGAAAGCTGAGTGAAACGGGGCCCAGAGAGTCGAAGCACCTCACCTGCCCATCGTGGCTGGGAGTGAGGGGGGAGGCCGGCCCCCGGGCCTGCTGAGTGGGTCGGGGGAGCCCCTGAGGGTGCCTTTTGTTTCCTTCCCACCTAATTCACACAATAGAGGCTACCTGTGGATATTTTGCTCTTCTACATCTCAGGGAAGCCCCCACCGGTGCCCAACCTTGACCTTGATGTAACCCCCAAAGAAAGCAGAGCCGCTTGAGGAGGAGAAGAGCTCCATGTCCATATAAAGAATCTCCAGGTCCCTCACTCACAGCGCTTTTTGGACCTTTAATTCTATCATAAGGGCTACCAGGTTTTCCTCACATACTTCATTGTTACCAAAATAAAGTTTTCTGTTGCAACTAATGTCCTTTTTAGATCCTCTCTACAAAATAAAAATGGATTATGAAAAAGTCAAGCCCTTGGCTGGACCTTTCTTAGTCTTGTTTACACAATGTCAAATGAAGTCAGATCTAATTCTTACAGAATGAGATGGGCCCAAGTCCTTCCATAAAAATAGATTTTTCAGGGAAAATGGGAAATGGACAATTTCCCGAAGAATTTCATACAAAGAAGGGCTCTCTTCTCATTGAACGATGACCTGAGATTAAGCACTCCTGCATTCTGCCTTCTTCCGCTTGTTAATGAATTAGAATACACAATTGACTTCAGATTAAATAAAGCCCCCATAAGCATCCTTCACGTCTTCGTTACCAGTCGCTTGCGCTTTGTAAAACTGGATTTCCATTCAGATGGTCTCATGCCGACATGGGAGCTGACTGTGGCTGCTGGAGGCCCAGCTGGGAAGCAGGCTGGGATCCGGCCCAGCCTGTGGCCAGCGTGGCCAGCACAGGTGGTGGCCATGGGGAAACCGGCTCAGGCAGCTACAATGGGGCAGCCGGGGTGGCAAAGACCTCAGGGCAGACACGAATCCGGGGCCAGGTCCAGCTGGACCAGAGGGCGGGTTGTCCGCTCAGGTGACTCCGAGATCAAGGGCTCCTGACGCCAGATTCTTGAAGTGACTCACACAGCCCTTAGCTGGTCTTCCTTGTGTCCCAGGCTGATGTGGGTGTGTCATCCCCCCCTGTGACTCCTGGGCTCCTGTCTGGATTCTCAGGGGATCCTCTAGACAGTTGGGACCCCAGACAGTTCCTCCCTTAGCAGGAGGCTAGGAATTCTTTCTCAGGTGGAAGGCAGGGGCCTGGACTAACCCTCGTAAGGGACTTTTGCCTCGTGATTCACTAGTTGTATTGAAAATGTAAGAACACAGTGTGACACGATTCATTCTTTTCTAAAAGTGACAGATTTCAGAATGACTAAATAATTCCTAGCATCACTTTTTTCTCCTAATATTAGTATCATGTGTGGAACCTGGTATTTTGAGACTTTCCATCACCCATCTGGTTCCCCAGGAATCTTTGTAAAGTGCAAGTACTTTAAAAAGAAATAGAAAGAAAGAAAAAAGGAATGTCTCAAAAGATACACTTATGTCCCTTTTGCCAGACAAAATGTTTTCTAGGATTATCAGCAGGCCGTCGTGAATTAAGCATCATTATCTCTTCTTAACAAGTTATCGTTTATAAGTTAAATATTTCAGCATAATTGATGTCTCTATGCATTGCTTAGATTAGGGGTGAGTGTTTATCTTTTTTGCTGCAGACTATCGGGGAATCCTTAGTGAAACCACACGTAAATTAGGTCGAAGTGAACCCGAGTGGTTACACTGCTGGGGGAGAGGGAATTCCTTCTCACTTCTGCTTGATTGGAGTCGATCTCTGCTTCTGCTCTGCTTGTGAACCACCATTAGCTCATCAAGGATCATGTGATCTCAGTGGACCCAGGTCATCCCTGGGGACACCTGTGCCAGTGGGAGATCCCTTGGCTCCTCCTTTCTCCTCGGACGGGGTGGTCACATGCTCTTGAAAGGTCACTCACTTCGACAATGCTGTACTTCTACTGTTAGAGAATGATGGTACCCTCTCATCTTCTGATCAGGAACTGTGTTCTGCGTGACCACACGAGTTCTGCAGGGCATTTTATCGACTGGGGTTAAACTCCAGGTGTTTTTACAGAATGATCAAAATGTTTTGCCATGTTATGAACCTGTGTGATGATGAGAGTGTGGAAACCTGCCGTCTTCTCCCTTCTCTCCCTCAGCTTCACTTCTAGAGATATTCTTGTTCCCAAGTTCATCAATTACAGCCCTAGGCGGTGAACAGTGTGCGAGTAAACACTTACATGTAGGGGCACTCATGGTTATCGCTGCAAAGATCCTGAATAAAATATTGGCAAAGGGAAATGGCAGTATATTAAAAAGAGAGCTCATAGCGGGGAGGGTGTATCTCAGTGATAGAGAGCATGCCTAGCACACACGAGGGCCTAGGTTCAATCCTCAGTACCTCCATTAAAAAACAATAAATAAACATAATTACCTCTCCTAAAAAAAAAAAAAAAAAGAAAAGAAAAGATAAAAAGAAAGACCAAATGGAGTTAATTCCCGAATACAATAGCAGTTCCATGATAAGAAATCAGTTAATATAATTCACCACTCTGCTAAATTAATCACCAATCATTTGTTGATCTGAATAAAGGCTAAAACACGTCTGAAAGATGATATCCAATCCTGAGTTATAAAAACGCCTTCCTGTATTGAGTCTAGATCTATACTTTCTTAACATGATCAGACTGCACACGTGCACACATACACATATATTCGTTCCAGCATCTGTGTCATAGAATGCTGCTTTGCGGTAAAACCCCCAAAGAGAACTATTTCTCTGTAAGTCGGTACCAGGTCAAGAGTCCCCATTATCATCAATGTTGTTTATTTTGTTCTAGAAGTAACATACAACTGTACACAATTGTACTTCAATTTTTAAAATATCATATTGTAAAATAAATGCATACATGAATAAAAAATTATAATTTAAAAAATGTTCCAGAAGTACGAGTCAAAGGAAATACAACGACAAGAAAAGAGCTGTAAGTAGTGGAAAGAAGGAGGCAACACTTTTATTATTTGCAGATGATATGATGTGATTTGATAGAATGATAAGATGAGATGATATAATTTGCAGATTGATATGATATGATATGACTTGGGAAACATCATGAGAGTTAAATAAAATCTTATTTAAAAGCAAAAGAAATAGGTGGCCACTCACAAAAGAAAAAATTAATAGTGTTTTTACATACAAACATAAGAGAGAGTGGGGGGAAGAGGGGAGGCAACACTTTATTTGTTCAACACACTTTTTCTTGAGAGCCTTTAGTGCTGAGCACCGGGGACAAAGACGTCCTCATTCAGGATCTTGTTCTCTGAGAAGCTGCCCTGCCATTAGAGGGAAGACGCAAAACAGAAATATAAATGTATAAATAAAGACTTTCAGACGGTGGCAAGGGCCGTGATGGAATTCAAGAGGGGAAAGTGATGGGACCCTGGAGTTAGAGAGGCGGGGGCCGGTGGTTGGGGGAGCCCCCTGTGACCCAGAGGGGTTTGGGAAGGCGTCTCCTAGGAGATAAGATCTGAGCTGGGACAGAAGGAGTGAGATGCAGCTCACCAGCAAAGAGCCAGGGGGAGGAGCCTGAGGGAAGGAGCTGGGCGCCTTATAGGGGCGGTGAGGAGGCAGGTGGGAGGGCTGGACCTGGGCAGCATCACACAGAAGGCCCGCCTGCGGGAGATGGAGACGTGCTCAGGGCTTCAAGGGGCAGCACTGCTGATGGGACTTAATGTACTGCTGAAACAGGTAACTCCAGCGGATACGCAGAGACGGGACTGCGGGACCTGTGGGTGGAGAGAGTCCTCTTCCACCCAGGTGAGGGGGCGCGGGGGGCTGGCAACCGGGAGGCGAGTCGGTTTGACACATATTCCAGATTCGGGAAGAACCACCAGGGCTCCAACAGATTGATGTGGGAGATGAGTAGGAGGAGAAACGGGTGTAACCCGGAGATTCCGCTCACAACAGAAAACAAACAAAAACGGGAAATGTCTAAAAATAAATTAGACAAGAAACATCAAAAACCTATGTGAAGAAAACGATAAAAATCTGCCGAGGGATCGCTGAAAAAAGGAAAGCAGATCTGAAAGTGGGGACACTTAGAGAGGGAAACACGGCAGCCGTTCAAATTGCTTCTCCCCTCGGCCAGCCCAACACTTTTTTTTTTTTTTTTTGATGTGACAAAATGACACCAAGTTCGTCCAGAGGCGTGAACAGTTATGCTGGGAATAGCCACTGGGAGAGAAAACAGAGTCACCGCAGAAAACAGTCTCTACCAGCTACAAAAATGCAAATAAAATGACAGCGACGAGGGGGCGGGTGTAGCTCAAGGGGTAGAGCGTGTGCTTGCTTTACACAGGAGGTCCTGGGTTCAATCCCCAGTACCTCCTCTAAAGATGAATAAATGAATAAACCTCCTATCACCAAAAAAATAAAATAAAATAAAATGGGGGAGGAACAACAGTAATGAAAACGGGGAGACACTGTTCTGTCAAAGGACCCAACGGGCAGTGAAGAAACAGACTGACATATATGCAAATATTTTCTACATTATGAAAGTGGCAAATCCATGCAGAAAAGTTGGACTAAAAACATATTGTTGGGCTAGTCGACCAGCCCTTTGAAAAGAGGAAGCCGAATCATTCTTCCTCTCCTCACCCAGATAAATTCAAATGAATCAAGGATATAAAGGGGAAGAAATGAACACCTTGTAATCTTGGAGTGAGGAGGACTTTCTTAGGCATATTACGAATATTTGAATCCAGGTGAGGAATAAGGGCCAACTCAGACTCCAGAAATAGAAAAAATTGTTTGTGTGCTGAAGAAGCAAGCAAGCAAGCAAAGGAAACCCCCAAACGTAATAAAATTGAACTCATTCCGTTCTGGGGGTTTAAATCCTATTTGCTCCTGACTTTGAAAGGATATATCCAGCCAAATATTTCCACACTGTTGTGGGTTGCAGTGTGTCCCTTCAAAAGATCTGCTCGAGTCCTAACCCCAGGAACCTTTGAACGTGACCGTATTTGGAAATAGGACCCTTGCAGGTGTAATCAAATTAGGAATGAGGTCATACTGGATGGAGGGGGGAGCCTAATTCAATAACTGGTGTCCTTATAAGAAGAGGAAAATTTAGACACAGACACACAAAAGGAAGCCGGCCCATGAAGACAGAGGTAGAACTTGGTGTGCTGAAGCTATCATCTAAATGTCAAGGATTGCTGGAAGCCACCAGAAGCCAGGAGAGACGCGGGGCAAATTGTTCCCTATGGCTCTCTCAACACCTTGACCGTGAACTTCTGGCCTCCAGCGCTGTGAGAGAGAAAATTGCTGCTGTTTCAAGCCCCCTGATGTGTAATGTGTAATTTGTTATTGCAGCTCTAAGAAACTAAAAGACACATGAATGTCTAATATTAGGGCACATTGAATGTAATTTTGTTAGAACAAAACTCTTCGTCAGTTACATATTGACACATACATAAATACAAAATTTGGAATAACATACATCAAGCAGTAACCGTGGATAACTCTGGAGAGTCAGAATGAAAGGACTTGTGCTTTACCCATATTTGTATGGTCTGAATATTTCACAAGCTGCATGTATTGCTTTTATAATAGAATGAAAGTTTCCAAGAAAGAAAAGGTACAGTGAAAGCCTTCCATAATTCCATCAGCTTGATGGAATCCCAAACCTTCAACTGTATGAAATGAAAGGTCGTGGTGTTGGGGGTGACCACGGGCAGCTAGCCAGCTCAGAGAGCCAGGTGTCTGGCTGCTCATTTCCAGACCCATCTTGGTCCCAGTCTGGCCTTGTGGCCGTGATGCTGGTTGTCTGTGCTGGTTAAATATCCCTGGGGTTGATTCCAGGTCTAGGGGCTGGCTAGGATTCCTGGGATCATGGCTCCCTTCCCAGAATCTCCCAGTTACTTGGCATCCTGTTTCACGGGTCCAGCTGGAGAGACTGGGCTTGAGGAATTTGGCCAACGCCGAGATCTGGCCTCTACCTCTCGCCTCCCCAAACTGCACGGCTACTGCCGCCTGTCTGCCTGGCTTCCCAGTCCCTCTCCAGAACCGTATGCCCCATGGTCTTAAGAACTTCAGAGTCTCCCCTTTGGGAACTTGGAATCATAAAAGTCAGGGACCGTGAGCCAATCTCAGTGCACATCAGAGTTTGAATTTCTGCAGGGTGTACCAGGACACGTGTGCAGTGTGTTGTATACTGTACCCTGACTTGTATAAGGAATAGTGTAAATGAATAATGAATGATTACATCTCCGGTCCCACTCTTCTAATGTTTGAGACTCGCTTTCCACGATGTATTGGTTATTAACTGGATTAATTCCACTGTACTGCTACTTGCCTTACATGCTTATTAAAACTTTACCTTTTTTGGGTACATTTTTATACATAAATCCAAAATCTTTGCTTTATCTATTTAAATTCTTCTTAATGTAACCTCACACTGGGCCTGTCGGTGGCATCTGATCCACTACACCGCAGCGGGCTCAGATAGTTGTTCAACCTCCGCTCAGCAGCCCCAAGTAGCTGACCTTCTAACAGCCCCTCACCAGCAACAGAATAGTAGGTGTGACTTTCATAAGCCACATTAGGCTCCCTAAAACACGGGGAATTCCAACTCTGGACAGCTCACTCTTTCCAACAGAAATACTGGTTTCATAAAGCTTTGTAAATGCTTTCCTACAGTTTCCCGCCACACCCTATTTCATATCCCAGCCTCCGCTCCCCCCCCCACCGGAATCTTCTCCATCCCAGAAAAGCTAAGGCTTTTGTGATGGTTAATTTTATGTGTCAATTGGACTGGGCTAAGGGAGGCCCAGATAGCTGGGAAAACATTATTTCTGGATGTGTCCATGATGGTGTTCTTGCATGAGATTAGCAACTGAGTTGCTGGACTGAAGGAGGTAACTGGCCCTCCCTGGTGTCGGTGGACTTCATCCAATCTCCTGGGGGCATGAATAGAACCCAAAGGTAGAAGAAGGGAGAATCCACGCTCTCCTCTGCCTGATGACTTGAGTTATGACATCAGTCTTGTCCTGCCCTCGGACTGACATCACTGGCTTCCCTGGCTCTCAGGCCTTGGGACTTGGGTGGGAAAGTGACACCATTTGTTCTCCTGGCCTCTAGCTTGCAGACAGGAGGTCGTGGGACTTCTCAGCCTCCGTAATTGCATGAGCCAATTCCTTATAATACATCTTTATATACATGTATATGTGTCCCACTGGTCCTGTTTCTCTGGAGAACCTGACTTATACACCATTCCACAGCCACGGGCTGAATCCTCCCCAAGACTGTCAGTTGCTCCAACCCACCGCAGCCTTTCTGCCAAGTCCTTGAGCAAGAGGGATGCAGAAGTATTCTGTCATTCACTGGAGTATCAGTGCAAAATCAGAACCACCAAAACATCTCCATGGAGCTGACACAAGGGGCAAGGTGCAGAATGGAAAATCCTGCCCTGAGACCCTCAGAGCCCCCGACAGACAACTGGTTTCCCAGCAGCGAGATTACAGAAAGGAGAGGTGGGATTTATTAGCCATTTCCTTGGCCTGCTGCAACTGACTACTTTTGGGCTCAGCAGACTGCGTTAGGCGCCAGACGTATCTGCACGCTGCCATTTGCGTGTCTGTGTTAAAGTTGACTTAATTAGGAGAGTTTGCCTCAAATAAATGCTTAAACGAATTCTCTTAGTGGAGCAACATTTTTGCCAAGTGTGTATCCTTGTGGCTGGAAAAGGACAGGACATGTGAAGCGTGCAGCTGCTATGAAGTCATGTTTACACGCATTGATGTGCAGCAGGAAAGGAAGACGGGACTGGGGTCGAGCGAACTCCTGTAGGATAAATAGAGATAAATAATTCAGATTCTCATTAGAATAGAGGCGCAGAGCCGCGGTGCGTGGGGGCACCCTGCCTTTGTGCGAATTGGTATGCAGTGGCCGTGCGGAAGCCGTAGCACGTAATCTAGCATTAATATTAACATAAATCAGAGGCAGGAATTAGCAATATTTCTATAGTCTTATAGGCTAACTGGATTCGCACTATAGTGTTCCGTCCTCCTGGGCATTTTGGTAATCGTGTAATAGAAATGTTGAGGTAGTTGAGAGATTCTTTATATTACTCAGTGAAAGGATCTTTAACACAATGTCTTTAGTAGACAGTTTTGATAGAATGCGTTGAACAAAAAGAAATATGCCTATTTTGGTAATACGGGTATGTTTCATTAGCTCAGCCTGCAGCGATGTGACATTACATTCTGAAAGGAATACAATTAATAACAATGAGAGATTTTGAGCTCTCAGAGAGTCGCTGGAGGAGCTAAGCGCGGTGTCAGGGCAATTAAGCGGAGGCACGGCGTTACCTTTGTCTGCACACCCTGAACATCCCCGTGTCAATGTGTTGAATAGTTATTTCTCTAGTGTAGAATTTGTAATTTGTTTTGATGGTTCCCATAATTCAGACCAGTGTTATAAAAAGTGATTTTTTTCCTCTTTTTTATGCAGGTAAGAACAAAAAAATCTTTTAAAATAACTGGCCAGTAGAAATGAACATTTCTTTGGGTGGGCACAGCTTCCATCATTCTGTAAGGGGACAGGTGACCGCGAGAGAGGCACACCTGGTAATTGTTCGGGACAAAACCGAGCTGAACTATCCCATTGGTGTGGCATAAAGGTATCTTAAAATCCTCAGAAGAGTGCATCGTCCATGCCTTCGAGAACCGCAATCCAGGGGGAAACTGCTGTACTTTGAGACTATTAAAATAATCAGCCAGGATATTATTTTATTCAGTGTTAACCTTTATGTTTTATGTTAAATGACAGTGAAGGTTCTGGAACACGATGATTCCCCTGAGTCCCAGGAGCTGAGATTTCTTTTATCTCGAAAGAGGTTTCATTTCACTCTGCAGTGTGGAAACAGCGCCTGGCTCCCTTCACTGGTCAGTTTTCATAGGCAGAGTGAAAGATAAAAATGGTTGGAAACATACAAACCCTGGTTTTGAAAAACAGATGATGCAGAGGCTGCTGGAAAATCCCATTGGTGTGAGTCCTCCCTGTGCCAAGCTTTCTGAGTTCTGGATCCGCTTGGGAAAGAGGGAGGTCACAGGTGATAGGCAGTGAGGAGAAGGTGGGGAGGGAGGGAGAGGACCCCAGACAGACCCCCACCCGCTATTCCCGCTGCCCCAAATTTATCCTGACGGGCTCTTCCTGGCCAGCATCCAAAGCCCATGTGCTGGCGTCTAGCTACAGAGACTCAGCCTGGGAGGAGTGAAGGCCGACTCCATTTCCACTCATGAGTAATGTATTAAAATTTTGTAGCTAATAAATTCTTAATCTGAGAGGCTGCAGGGTACTTCTTACTTACACGGCGGTTAATGTAACACCAGCCTGGCCGTCGCTCAGGCCGCCTGCTCTTTCCTGGGCTCTTTTCCCAAGGCTTCCGAACACAGTCGGCCAGACCGCCGACTCCCTCTTCCTGTAACCACCGCTGAGTCCCTGCATATATGCAGAAGCACACACCTCTTCAGACAATTAAATCACACCAAACTGCTCAGGGACTGAGACCTGCGAGGGTTCTGTGGGCTGCCCCCCTCCCCAGCTAAGTATTATTGACAAATCCATCAAAGGCAGTGATGCATTGGTTTCCACCTTACCTAGAAGGACATGAGGGCAGTGGTGACATGCTGTCACCGTGGTAACTGCGGCTGAAGTGAACAGCCTGTTAGGATGGGTGACCTCTGTTGGCAGGGAGCCTGGAGATGTAGCACTCGGCCGGCTGCTATGTCACGGGGACCCCAAGGAGCGGCCTGGTGCCCTCAGATTGATTCATTAGGCCCTAAACATATCGATCGCTCCAATTTGCAGGAATTTATTATATTGATATTGGACTGATTAACATTTTGTGCCAGACTGGTTCGATATGTGCTTGTAACAGCTTTTAATGATTAATTGACTTTTATGATTCTATCTCAGGGCTGTCAGTGAGCTGTGAACTGTGGGCAGGCTCGCTTCTGGGCTGTCTCTCAAGTGGTCCAGGGCAGTGATTGAATACCTAGGAAATTAGTGTCCTTGCTGTCTCATTTTATGAAAGATAAATGCTATGACATTTAATGCAGACCTTAGTTTAGAACAGAACGAAGCCGATCATTTTGCAATTTCATCATAAACAGGTAAATATCAAAACTTGTTTAGCATTTTTACAAGTTAAGCACACAGGAACCAGAGGCAAGGTGGGGCAGTCAGCGGGGAGCCGGCAAAAGGCAAAATGAAATAATACGGGCTGGACCGCGCCACATTTTAATCATCACGTAATTTACCAGGGCCGACATCCGAGCCCATTTTTCAGCCCAGAATATACTGCTCTCATTCACTCGGTGCTGAGCCCGGGGCATGCCCGTTTGGCACCGGCCGAAAAGTTAGCATTTACCTTCCCGGCCGCAGGCAGCCCTGCAATATTGCCTGGTGGAGTCGAGGAAAATACATTGACTGATTTGCCAGGAAGGTAAATAGCAGAGGAAGCACGGGCTCTCGTCTAATATGTGCCCCTGACGTGTAATAGGGGGGATATCGCACCCCGCACGGTTTACGTGTTACCGAAAACAACCGTAAACATTATGAAAAAACAGTGGGAGAAGATGAGAGTTTATTGTGCTCTCAAGTGACGGAGCACGGGGCAGGCGGGCTGCGGCTGCCAGCTCACACCTTCCCGCATTCATATTTAAAGCATCCTTCCTTCCTTTCATTTTAATTAAAAGACTTAAGTTAGGGAGAAACTGTCTAAACATCATGTCAAATTATTCATGTTTGTACATAGAAGGAAAGAAATGAAAAGGTTCTCCTGCACACAGCTCTTTCTTCTTTACTCATTCCGGGTTTTCCTATCAGGTGTGCGGAGAATAAGGACACTTTTTTTTTTGATGTGCAGTTGTCAGTTGCTAATGTGTAACCCAACGTTGCGGATACATATTTTATGGCTTTTCGTCTGGGATACGCTCAAACCATGGCGTTTTTATTTTATCGAGCCCTCCGCAGGTGCAAAGTCCGGGGGTCACTGAGTCAGGTGGAACAAAGACCATCCGGCTGCTTTGCTTACGTCGGGCCAACGCCCGGGCCCCTCTCGACCTCGGCTTGTAGACAAACTACCTAATTCCATCCCCGCTTGTGTGTGGACCCATGGCTTTGGTTTTGTGATTCTTTCGTCCATTGGAAAGCAGAACTTGATTGGCATCTTTTTAAAAATTTTATTTTTAGAATATTTTTTGTCTTGCTTTGCTATTTTTGGGGGGGTAATTAGTTTATTAATTAATGAATTTGATGGAGGGACTGGGGATCAAACCCAGGACCTCATGCACGCTAAGCACATGCTCTACCACTCAGCTATACCCTCCCCAGACTGGCCTCTTATATGTGGGTATCCACAAACATGCACGCGTGCGCACGCGCGCGCGCGCACACACACACACACACAGAAACACACGGGCAGTCTTTGAATGTCACCTGCAAGGTCTGGAGTGCCTTCTCCTCACCCAAATTCCCAATATCCAAGCCTTGCTTGGCACTGGTTGCCGTCGGCTGCGGCGTCATCGCCCCCGCCCTGCCGGGCGCACAGAGCGTAGAAGGGGCAAGAGCGTCAGACACCCTCCAAGGGCCTCTCTCCTGTTTGGAAACTGAGAAAGCAGAAACGTACCTGCTTTTGTTGGATCACAATCCTGAATAGCAAAGGGCGTCTTTAAACATCTGCCCTTCCTTGATTGGCTTTGCACCTTTGTACCTTTTTGGCTACCGTTCACTATTCTGCATTATATTCGTTACTGAGAAGTCTTTTCCAAGCCAATATTTTCCTATGCTGAAGGCTGACTTGGATTCGGGTA
The DNA here is from genome assembly GCF_048773025.1 of Camelus bactrianus. Taxonomy (NCBI): domain Eukaryota; kingdom Metazoa; phylum Chordata; class Mammalia; order Artiodactyla; family Camelidae; genus Camelus; species Camelus bactrianus. The sequence goes on from NC_133566.1 coordinate 10,971,535, forward strand.
GTTAATCGAATCCAGCCCCACGCAAACCCATAATAGACTGTGACACGCCACACAGAGATACCTTCTATGGAGAGGGCTGTGTTTTGTGCCTACGGATCTGATTCTCTCCATCATGCCGAAAATACCGGGTCCCCAGGCATGGAGGAGGGAGATGGGTCTTTTCCCAGTTTCTCCCTTTTAATAGGAAGGGAAGAACCAGGCCCCATCCCGAAAAGCCTGCCCGGGTTCCTGCTGCGGGGCTGGGGCAGAGTTTCCTCTAAGTGCAAACACACACACACTCAGGCACACACATCGATACCTTGGACCCACAGGTTGTGCGTCGGTTTCTCCAGTTCCCTCCCATCGAGGAGAGGTCCATCTACGGCCTCTCATCAGCATCAGATGCTCACGTGTTACGATTCCAATTTCTTCACCTGGACAGAACCGTTGCTTTCACCCCCCTGCATTTGCTCTGCAAGGAGAATTTTCAGGAGTCACTGAAAGCTCTCTTGCCTCTTTCCTTCCAATCACTAATTGAATAACTTTCTGTATCTGTTTTATCTTGTGACTCTGCTTTCAGGTACCTGTCATACTATTAGCAGGAATTCCATGAAAAATTTAACAGGAAAAAAAATGTTGATTCTCCCAAGTGGACTCCTGGAATGCATTCTCTCCACACCCTGTGGTTATTCACCTTCAAAATGCTTGCCTTTTAGTGAGAATTTTAACTGAGGCAGAGAAAGGTACACAAAGTGTGGGAAATGGTCTTATCCTAAATCTAACACCTGAGGAAAACATTCAAAAGTTCATGTAGAAAAAAGTCAAAATTTCTCATTTTCTAAAAATATTTTTTATCTGTACCTTTTATTAGCAAGATCTACGTGAAGAATCACTAGCACATGCTTTATTTTATTGGAGTAAAATATGCCAGCCATCTGTGTTAGACTACCTCCATATCATAGAGGTTGTAGTACTAAATATGTAACGTTTTTGATACTAGAATTTCTACTATGTATTGAAATGTTACTTAACAAATCCTGCCTTTAAAATTGACGGCATAATCTATCACAATGGTATGAAGATTTATTATTTTACAATCATATTTGGATGTCTCTAGTCTAAACAGCAATATTTTCAGGCTGCCGTCCGGGTTGCCTCAGGCCAGCTTCCCACTGCATCCTCACCTGATGGGAAGATGCGAAGGGTGCGAGCTAGCTCTCAGTCCTCATCCCACGAGGGCACTGATTCCATCATGAGGGCTCCACCACCATCACCTGTCACCTCCTGGAGGCCCCACCTCCACTTTCCGTCACACTGGGGGATACAGAGCTGGGCTACAACCAGTTGGTCCGTGATGAAGGAAGACATGCATGTTCTCAGACTTTTCAGTAGCCACATGGGTCAGAGTTTTAAATCCAGCCACTTTCTGTCTTTGTCCATCTTCTTAAGGCCTCAGAAGGGGAGCTTTTATCGGCTTCTGTGCTTGTCCTTTGCCGGGATGCTGAAATGTCAGTTCATGTCCAGTGTTCTCAAATATTAAGCAGTGGCTGAAATGCATTCAAAACATCTGACGTGAGGTGGGGGTTCACTTTTATCTCAGTGTTCCGGCAGAGTGCAGAAAAAAAGGCTGTCTTCGGAGTCTTCACTGCCTGATCCTCGGTGTTTTTCTAGAGCCCGAGACCACGGAATACCTGTGACCTCTGGGTTGGCAGGGCCAGGCCGGCTCTGGGTGGGTTCTGGCCTTTCAGGGGAGTTTGAGGCTCTCTCCACCGCGTGGTCCGTGGACTGACTGCAGGTTCTCAGGGGCTGGTTTGGTGGTTGTGTGGTGGCTGCCCAGGTCGAAATGGGGGAGCAGAGAGGGAAACGGAGAAGAGCCTCTTTTTTCTCTCCCAGGTGTGGTTCTACTAAAATGAGTAGCTCCCAGCACCTGCTGGTTCTGGGAGCCAAGGCCCCGGTCTCCAGTCCTGGGCGAAGGAGCTCCCAGCAGCTTCTGTAGAAACAGAGACTCAGAACGGCAGAGGGTCCAGGCTTTCGGTCCCACTCTTACCAGCAGTGTGATCTCAGGCCACCCTGTTCCCTTGCTGGTTCCCTTCTCTTCAGCATCCAGTGAAGTCCTTCCAACCCCACAACCCTCTGGGTGTTAGCCCTGCTTCTGTCTCCATCTCAGTCTCCTCTGAAGTTCCCATCACAGGTGTGCTGGGATTTTAATGGTGAGTTTGTAAGGAGAGAGGAAGAAACAGGGATGTTTGGGGTGGGGGGCTGGTCCAGGCGCTGGATTCGTGGGCAATGCCCGTGGTCAGGTGTGAGGTTGTCATAAATCCAGCCAGGTTCATCTTAGTTGAAACAGGCACCTTCCAGGAGATTCTGGGCAGGGAGCAGTGAACAGGCTTCAGCCAGGTCTAAGGAGGGACGAGGAGGAGGGCAGGGGCTGCGCAGGGGGCTGGCATCTCCTGGGTCTCCCCGCTCAGCCAGGCTCTGAGCCAGGGATGCAGGCACAAGCTCATTGTCCCTAAGGGGTGTTTCTTGGGTCACTGATGGATGAGGCTGTGAGATGATTTTAAAAACTAAGGAAAATACATTCAATGCAAAGAGCTGGTGACTGATGCAGATGTCATGTAGCGGATTGGACTGTGAGACACAGCACTATCTCGTGTAACCTTCATCACAAGCTGCCGGGGTCACGGGGCCCTTGTCCTGGAGTCACACAGAGCTCCTTCATCCAGCTGGACTCGGACCCGGTCTGGCCTTAAACCTCTGGACTGTGCCATGCTGCCTGGGGAACGTACCAGCCTGAGAGAACTCGTGGGTGGGGAGGGTGTGCCGGAGACGCGGACCAGCTGTGCCACCAGTCACAGGGCGAGGCCGCCCTCTCCAGCCAGGTTTCGGTCTAACCTGCATGAGGACACAGGAGGGCTGGGAGACACCCAGCTGGAAAGTCAGAGTCCTGAGATCCCTGAGGCCCCGGCCCGCCCCCGCCCCTACATAGCACCTCAGCACTTGCTCCCGCCTCACTCTGGGACTCTGGCCTCTCGCCTCTGCTCTCGAGCTCCCTGCTGCTCAGGCCTCCTGATGCTGACCGTCCACCTCCCAAGCCCCTCTCCCTGAATATCTGTCCCTGCGACGACCTGGCAGCATACACTCAGCTGCCCACCTGCGGGTCAGAGCTGCTCCGTCTCTGGGGGACTGTTCTGAGAACTTCCTAGAGAGGCAGCTGTGCTCCCCGGCCTTTGGCCCTGTGTCTTGGACCAGAGGCTTCAGTGCCTGGTGATGCTCTTTTTGGACACAGCAAACCCTATGTGGTTACGAAAATGCTCCAAACCCCGCAATAGACAAGCTTTCTCTCCAGTGTGTTTATCCTCTGGACCCAACCTTTACTTCCGAGGACCACTGGGCACAGGAAGCGGCAGGTGACACAGAGGCGGGAGCAGGGTGGCAGGACTCAAGCTTCTTTGTCTCCTGCGGCTCTGCTGTTTTCCCGTGTGTTTGGGTAACTGGGCCTGAATTCCTCGAACTGCATGTTAATTACCATGTCTGTGGCTTCCGTAGTATCCGACGTTTTCAGGAAACATTACAGGAACAATTTCCAGCTTAATAAAACTGCAGGCAAATTTGACCCAGTAGATGTAATTTACTGTACTTTTCAGAAAGCTTCTGATAAGACCCCTCATGAAAGGCTATTAAGGAAAATAAACAACCAGAAAGTAGAGAGTAAAATCCTGTGAACTGCAGCATGAAAAGGAGCGGAACCAGGGAAGAGATGTGCGGGGACCCGGCTGCTTGTGCTGTTCCCCCAAATACGTGGGCAACTGGAAGTGAAGACGTTTTTAGGAAGAATAACCCTTGAGTTTCCACCCAGTCTGACTGGCTCTGAAATGGTCAAAACCCTGCAGAGAAAAAGGCAAAACCGGGCGTCTGAGATGTGGTGGCCAGTGATGGGGGAGACCCTGGAGTGAGGGGCTGCGGAGGACTCACCATGGGCCGGGCCAGTGGGTCTAACTGATTGACTGGGATTTTGGGGTCAAGTTCTAGACAGAGTCCCTCCAGAAAACAGCACTTGTAGGGGGAGAGGTGGGCACATGACCAGAAATAAAGGAAACCCCAAGGCCACGAAGAGACCCAGCAGCTCTGGGGGAGGCTTGGGAGCCCCGGTGTCCTGCTCCTCCAGCCTCCTGGGGTGGGGGTGGGGGTGGGGGCATGCGGCTCCTGGATGACACCCGGTGGGGGGAAAGGCCAGCTCCCCGCAGCCTGCCTGCTGTCCGGCCCTGGGGCCTTTGTCTCTGTAGATGTTCCAGACACTGCTTTTCACTGAAATGGCCAGATGCTCTCATGAAAGTAACTAGCCTTATCTACCTGTATGTTAATTCCATCCTGAAGAACTCGGCCCAGCTCGCAGCCAGCTCCCTGGGCCCTGCGTAAAGGGATAACTTGGGCTGACTGCGGTGGACGAAGGTGCTGTCCTTGCCCCTGGTGGATGCAGACCCAGGGGTGGGCCACGCGGGGTGCAGACCAGGAGGGAACTGTCACCATGAGTTGTCCGACCATGAACTCACTGGAACTCACAGGCCCGAGTTTTCACCTGTCATTGAAAATTCCTGGCCTGGATACCTCCAGAGGATCATGAGAAAAAAATAAATGAATCATCTCAGAGAAGTGTATAAAAGCAGTTTGTTTTTAAGTTTATTTTTGACTGATGTGTAGTTGATTTACAATGCTAGTTTCAGATATATAGCAAAGCAATTCAGCTAATATACATATATATACATGTACATATATTTTCAGATTCTTTTCCATTATAACTTATTACAAGAAATTGACTATAGTTCCCTGTGCTGTCCAGTAGGTCCTTGTTTTTTTTATTTTATTTTTCATAAAAGCAGCTTTAAAAGTGAAGTCATTAGATGAAAGCAATCTGACAATATGGTGAATGCAGCTGAGGAGGAGTCCTTGTCGAATTATTAATTTACTAACAATGCGGAACATGCATTGGGTGCTTGCTGGGTGCTAGGTATTTATTGCTCACTGCCTGCACACATCTGATCTCCTTTAACCCTCACAAAAACTTTCGCAAAACCACATTGGACACACAAGGATGATGAGGCAGAAGGATGCTGAGAGATGGGCTGAAGGCTGCGGAGCTAATTCGCAGGAAAAGATTTTCAGTTCGGACAGTCAGATCTGGAGTCCACCGGTGACCCACCATCCTCCACCACAAACATTTAGCACAGTCAATATGCTAGTACCTACAACCATGTCATTTCATATAATACATTGATATGTTGTCTCTAGAACCACGAGAGCTAAGATGATCTAAGCATCATTCATTTACCTCCTTGGTGTAAATTCCTTCCCACGCACTACATCTTCCAGTCCTCATTCAGTTTGGTAATTATCATCCTTGTTGAAAGCTGTGCAGACTGTCTGTAGGGATAATTTTGGCCCAAGGTACCAAGCAGAGGTCGGCCGTTGCTCTCTGCAGGTTACCCCAGGGCGGCTGGATTTCCCTGGGGCACCTCACCCCAGCGGCTCTGTCCTAGGTGGACTGTCTTCTCTCCGGTCCAAAGAGCTGATCTGAACAGCTCTCTCTTCGGGGTGATGACCCAACTTTTTCAGGATAAAATCAGACCCAGAGTGAGCCAGCCACCCCACCAATGACAGACACACTCCTGGGGACCATAAATATTTTAGGGATGTTTCTAATTCATCTTTGCCAACATGTGTTCACTTCATTCTCAAAAGGCAAGGGTGAACCTGGCATCGCTGAGTGACTCAGAGGGTCATGAAATTCAGACTGTATGCTGGTGTGTATATACATTGTCCATTGCCTGTAAAACCTAATTCTTCAGAGCCACCCTGTCCTTATGCATTTGGAGTTTTCTGTGAATAAGCGAGCCATTCTAGTTTAAGGTAATAGCATTAATGTTGATGGCCTGAATCTGACCGCAGAGTGCAGGTTATATGTGCAGCCAAACCCCTCTGAGAAGACTGTCCTCTTTGACCTCCATCACTCACTCACCTGCCATCCTGTCAATCTAAAGCTTGCATCTCTGAGATGGTCAGGTCTTCACCGCTGAGATTATTAAGCACTCAAATGACCTGAAATGCTCAAAAGCTGCAGCTCCTCTAATTCTGCCTCTAAGAAGACAAAGCACCTGTGGAGGCAGGTTGAGCAGGAAGTGGGCTGTTCTTGGTGCCAGGGGAAGTGAGCAGACGTTTCTAAGTCGTCCCTCTCTCGGGGGAACCACCTTCATCACTGAACCTGATGATGACAAAATGATGGAGTCAGAACGTCGAAGGTCCGACCACTCCGTCTAGTCCTGCCATCTGGTCAGCGAAGAGTCCGTGGTCCCAATCACAGGGGGGCCTCCCGTCCAGGCCCCCACCTCACCTCGGAGCCTGGGCTCACGTCATCCGTGGGTTTCCTCTGATTTCAGGCGCGCACTTGAGTCGCCTGATGGGAAAGTCTTGCCCGTGATGTTTTTCTCTTCGTTCCTCAGGAAGGCTGCATTCCTCACGAGCTCTGTGCACGATGTGCTTTTGGCTGTGTCTGAAGGATGTTTTTCTCAAACCCTGGAGTGAAAAATTTTGGTGGTTTGTACCAGATTTTTGTATATTTAGAAACAGCTGGTTGATTGAATTTTTAATTTTTCACAGAAATGTTTGATGTTGGGGAGGCTGCACCATTAAAGTACTCTGAGGAAACAAAAGATTTGTATCAAGTTTCTTTTCCCATAAATATGTTATAGTTTACTGAATGACTCTGAGCAGAAACTCTGCTTGACGAGACAATCTTTCCCCACAAGCCAGCTAGAGGTTCGTTTCCCAAAGTCATGACACACCCTCCCACTCTGGGGGTCTGCCCCGAAATCCTTCAGAATCCAGTTGTCACCAAACCCTTCCATCACATTTTGGAATCGGTTTTCAAATACATCTATGATAGTTTGCTACCATATTTTTTTTTAAAGTATTTTTTATGGGGTGGGGGGAGGTGGGCAGGGATTAGGTTTATTTATTTATTTACTTTAATGGACGGACCAGGGATTGAACCCAGGACCTGGTGTATGCCAAGCGCGTGCTCTACCAGCCCTGCTGCCACAGTTTGAAGTAAACAGTCCTGAACATTCTGTCAAATTGCTTCAGTTACCTGAGCGGCAAACAACAGGCCATTTCCTGTCTTCATGCCCTGCATGTGGTAGACACCCAGCCTTTATTCATTAGTGTATATTCAGTCCTTAGAAAATACGGAGTAATTTTCAACACACTAAAATATTAACCTGCAATATGTTACAAAGTAAAGTAATAGTCGTCTAAAATAATAAATAACTAATAAGATAAAATATATTAAATGGGGTTGAATGACATCCCTCAGGGCAAGCGCATACGGGGAAGGAAGATGAGTCAGCCCCACAGGGCCCAGCCTGCAACGGGGATAGGCTCACGGGACGCACCGCAGACGCTAAATGCTCCACAAACGGTCTCATCTGAGCTTTGCAAAAACCTCGAGGGTGGAGGTTCTCCAGCTTACAGGGTGGGACACTCGAGTTCAGAGAGGGGGAGGAACTCCCTCGAGGCTGCACAGCTGGAGGCTGCAGGGGCCTGGGAGTGAACTGAGCCGGTCTGGCTCCGCCCACCCCGTCTCTTCTTTACCCTCTTAGGCGCCCTTGAACCTGTTCTCTCACAGCCCCCAGCAGTCGCAGCTGCCCTGCTCTGGAAATTCCACTGCAGGCTCCTCGGCCTGGCCTCCGGGACACGGGCCCGGTGGCCTGAGGATGGAACGGGTGGGGTGGGCATCTCTGCCTTTGCACCTGGGCACGGAGGAGCACGTCGGGCGCGGAGGAGCAGGGTGGATGCGGAGGAGCACGTTGGCTGCGCTGGCTGTGTCCCACCAGGCACACGCACCCAGACCCAGACGTTGGAACCGACAAATGGACACTTCCCAGAGTAACTGAAAGGCAGGAGACCCAGCACAGCCAGAGAGCGAGAAGAGAGAAACCCCAGGTGCCTTCCACTGGGCACTTACGAGCTTAGAAATAGTCCTGGGTGGCACTGTGTCCTTTCCACGGGTGCTTGGTGTCACTTCCTGTCTCTCATCAAACTCAGGCTGTTCCAGACACGGAGTTTGGCTAATGAGGTCCCTCCTCTCTGATATTCGATTGTGGTCACGAGAGGAAAGGGAGGGAGGGAGGGAGGGTGATCTTGAGGGGTGAGAGCCACAAGAATCGGCCACCAGGGTACCATGGGGCAGGGGTGTCCCTGGAGAAACAGGGGCGTACCTGGCCCAGGCGAGGAGGGCAGGCACCATCACAAACCAGCTCCCGATCACACCCAGCAGGCCGCCCAGGCCGGCTTGGCACCTTCGCTTTGGATCCTGATAAGTCAGTGAGTAAACAGCAAGGCTCGGGATGGCCTGATAACACGCTTGCTGTGAGTTCGGAGCCTCTGTTCACTAGCCACGGTGGGCTTCTTCACACGAAGGACTTAAGAGCTTTGCAAAAGTTGAAAACTAATTCGACTTCACAAGCCTTTCCCAGGTGCTTGCTCCGGGTCCTGCACGGCGCTGGCCGGAAACACTGAGCGGAGGAAGGCAGTTACCTGCTGGGCAGGTGAACCAGGATGGCGGCCCTTTCAGTGTGGGTCTCGGGCTCAGAATCGTGGTTCATCTGAGCCGAGGCCTTTACAGGAGGGGGGGGGTCCACGTGAGGAGAGGGTCCAGGCTTGGAAGGTATAGGCCCCAGGGATGAGCTGGGAGCCCTCCACCAAGTTACCAAATTCCTCTGACCTTCCCTTTTCTTATTTATAAAGTACATACTCTCTCTCGCTCTTTTTTTAATGCACATTTGAGGATTCAACAAGATTGTCACGATCGTGCGTGGAAAACATTTAGTAGCAGTGGAGTCTCTGCTCCTAGGAGCTGCTAGTGTTACAACTGCAGCCAGGAAGGTGGGGCCCTGCTACCTCTCACACCGAGTTCCACACTGTCAGGCAGAGAGAGTCCCCCACGTGCTCACTAGGAGCTGGGTGCAGCTTATGTTGAAAAGCACCGTCACTGTTTGATGATGGTCACTGAGTAGGACCGCTGCAAACAAGCATTTTAGGGCTTTGCAGTATTGATGCAGAAAGTTTTTCCCCTCTCTTCAGCAGCGTGACTTGGGAGGCGCTGACTCCCAGTGTTTGGATGGTGAGAAGGAGGCAGGCGATGAAGCAGAAACGAGGGAGGGCCCTGGGCCAGGGTTTGCAGGCGGTAAACGGAAACCCCAAACTGGTGACTGAGACTCTCCAGAGGTGGAGAGGGTGGACGGCTGGGGAAGCAGCGGCAAAATCGAGCTGGAAACCCCCGGCTCCATCCGATGATGCTCAGCACATCTCCCCTCCGTGTTTTCTTCCTTCTCCTGGGGGTGATATTCACATACGCATTTTCTGGAGTCCAGATAACAAAACCATGCTTTGAGAGACACTTCACTCCTTCTGCTCATAATCAGGACCCGTCCCTTCCAAGATGCAGAAATCCTTGAGCAACAACACACAATGTGCTCACCATGCTCAGAAAGCTTCTCAGATCACAGAGCAGGGAAGGAGGCGGAGATGCCAACATGCTGCCCGCCTGGGGTCCCAGGTGCCCTTCCCCCTGGAGTGTTTTTCTCCCGTATTAGCCCTTTGATTTCTCGCACAACAGGAAACACTCATTTTGTTCCTCGCAAACCTTCACACTTTGCAGAGTGTTTCAGGCTTGCCCTCTCAGAGACTGTAGAAATATGCCCATTTTGCACACGGAGCTAGGCTGCCCCCGGGAAGACCCAGGGGTGCGCTTTTCAGAGGAAAACGTGTCTTTCTCAAGAGCGGGGGTGTTTATACAGAAGGCACAGGACGTCGCAAACGGGTACTCTTTGGTAGGAAGCGAGTGATGGTGAACTGAAATCCACACGTTTTCTTACATGGGACCCATCTTTCTCCATCTCTGGTTGTTTCCATCCTCCAGTTACTCTGCATTTGTTCCCAGTGGATTTCTTTGATTTTGCCCTCCAAACAAGCGTGTTTGGGTTTTCACCACTATTCCAAACTAGTTTCGAGTTGACTTGTGTGCCATCCTTTGGACTCAACCCTTCCTGTGGTCCCTTCCACAGCCCCCTCCCCACCGATCTGACGGGGGTCATCTTGAACGTAACAAGCATGGTCTCTCTTCTTCTCAGTCCCCACAGGTAACAGCGTGTCCGTGTCACCTGCGTGGATTTGAAAGGTGTCACTGAGGAGTCACCCAGGGAAGGCGTCCTTTCCACCCTCCTCCCGCCCCGCCCCTTTCCTAGTTCTGACCATAAGCCTGATGGCCAGCCTTGCAATTCTGAGAAAGTCTCCCTAGGAACAGGGCTCCCCTCAACCCCAAGTGTGTCCTGACTTTCTGTTGCTGGAGGGACAAACAGCCTCCCCCCCAGTACCGTCCATAACCTTCTCTGTGGTCAGAACCCTAAGGATATTTGTTCCGAAACTTTTGCATCTTTACAAGACGACATGCTGATTTTCTGACATCAAACATACGATTGGGATGGGAGGGTCCTGGAAATGTGTTTTCCCCTCTGTTCTGGGAGTGGAGACTTGAAATTGTCAGTCTCCCAGATGCTGGAAGGAGAGAGCTGGGCTGAGAGCGGAGGGGGCTGGACAGAATCCAAAGCTGCTGTGCGATGGCTCCAGCTGTCCTCTGCCAGACCTTCCGCGAGTGACGGTGCACGACACGAGCTCCCACCGCGGGAAGATGGCCCGCTCCAGCCCTGCCTGAAGACTGAGCAACGTGCCTTCATGCCCAATTTGAAGAAAAAAAAAAAAAAAGATGCTGTCAGTGTGCAGCTCCTATGGCCCAGAGCTAATCCAGAGTCTTAAACTGCTTCACAGAGTCCCAAGGCCAAGGCTATACCACAGGTCGGTCGGGGGCAGGTGCTGCTTGCCTGGTGCCGCGTGGCTCGGGCGTCACCCGCCAGGGCGTCCCGCCCCTCCAACACCCTGGCCACCAGGGGCGGGCCTCTCACCTCTCGAGGGTCAGAAAACACAAGCTCTTTTCCTCCAGTGCCTCCCCTTAATCCATTTAGGGGTAACCCCTGTAATTCTCCACAGGAAAGACCTGCTTTCCACGAGGAGGACGCCACGCTGGCCATCCCTCCTCTCTGAGTGGCATTGCCCTGGAAACGGGTGGGGGCTAATATCCCCCCCAGGCCCTCTCCAGGCACAGAATTACATTTGAATGCTGTTATTTTCTGATACTTACCATTCTTGCTTTCTGCTCCCTGTCATTTTCACCTGTTGTTCTGGTAGTCAATTCTTACCCTAAATACACTTTGCAAAGCTTTCATTTTATTCTGTGATATGTCTCCATGGTTCTGTCCTAGAGGAAGAAAGTTAAGTTGAAATTTAAAAAGAGGAGAGGAGAATCCTGGGCAAAGGTTTACACAACTTGGAGTGTGAGTTTGTTTCTGAAGTCGGACGTTGAGTGTTTCGGTCACACGATGCCAGGTGGGGGTGGGGGAACTTATAGGGTTACTCGGACCATCAACATGCGGGATCTCAAAAGTCGGGGCGAACACCGTTTTAGTTCTAACATCTACTCCACGGAGAGACTGGGGAGGCTGAAGGAAGAAAAGGATAAATAAAAACATGCAGGTCTTCCTTCCTCCCATGGAGTGTGCTGATTAAGTCAGACCAGTATCTGAAATTTTAAACTCAGATAAGACGGGAAAACCATACAAAGAAGGAAACCCTGTGATTTCTTAGATACCCGTTCCCTGGCAGTCGATTTCATCGGCTCTCCTAATCTCTCAGTGAGTCCACATCCACCAACGAGGCAACAAGCAAGATATCAACCTGCTTCATTATTTTCCCCATAAATGTGGGTTTTATTTCTTCTTCTTCTCTCATTTCCAAAGAAGGAAGAAAAAAAAAAAAAAAAGCAACCTGGAGATTCGGTGGAGGGGAGGGGACAGTGGTGGTGTTGTGACAGATATTCCAGCTATAAGACAGCTTTTAGGGCAGGCCCACCCGGCATCGGCCACGCGTCAGAGGAGCTCGGGGAGCCCCCACGCCTAGCCGCCCAGCCAATCACTATCGCCCAGAAGTTGAATCAAGTTTATTTTACTGAATTCGGGAAAATGTATTGATTTTTTTGGTCATGCCTCAGGCTCTATATCAGTAGAAAGTCAAGGCATCCTGTGGAAGAGCCAGTTTGAGAAACTGCTATAAAATATTATATTTGTTCAGACTGTACCCTGACGTGTGGGTACCAGAGAGACACATGTGAGAGAGAAACAGACACAGAGAGACAGACAGACACAGAGAGGGCACAGTGAACTTCAGTGTGATCTTTGTACAGGAGAAAAAGAGGGTTGGATGTGAATGAAAGAAGACGGTAAGTGGAAGACACTAGACGGGAAATTAAAAGGTTATATGTGACATAAACTAGCTGTCTTCACCCTCTAAGAGTCTAAAACCTCTAGGAAACAAAACTTTCGCCTTGTTCGTGGAATATGTTGTTTTTGATACACTGTCTGTTCCTCATTGACTTTTCAGAGCATTTGCATGACCACCTGAGTCTAATTTCACCATCTCTGCTCAGGGCAAAGGGCAGCTTGTCTTCATTTCTCTAGTGGAACAAAGCACCCACCCCACCCCTGCCCAGAACAGACAGACCCTCTGCCAAGCACATGGCTGTGGGAAGAGGTGGGTTCTGTGTGCACGGGCATCGCTTGGGAGCACAGGGATGGCTGCAGCTTTCAGGGGACTGAGCCAGCCCAGCGCATCCTGATCCTCAGGAGAAAAGAGGAAAGCAGGGGAAAAGGTTTTCTTTCTTCTCTGGGTGCTGCCTCCATCCCTTGGTGTGGGGAGGCGAACACATCAGAAAGAAATGGGTGTCACTGCCCAAAAGAACAAGAGGAGATGTACGTGGACGTGTATGAAGGGGAGGAATCAGTGGCATCAGCAGTGACTACAAACACGGCCACACATCGCAGCAGGGAGCGTGGTCGGGTGCAGAGCACACCCTGGAGCAGGCAGGGGACATGGAGGTACAGGGGGCCTCTGGGCTGTGTCCCTTGGGACCTGGTGCCCCTCCAGCCAGTCCCATGGGTTAATGGTTGCACAGACCACACGCCGTCCAAGCCCGAACCTGGAAGTGGAGCCAAGGGCGTGTTCTCCTCCCGTCATGCTGGAGGGCATTGTTGCAGACTCCGCGGGATGGAGGCAAGGATCTGGCAGCAGGAATCTTCCATCCTCCTGGCTGAGGAGTGAACAGGTGGCCCCAAATCTGTCTATGTGGTGGGGGGTGGAGGTGGGTGGGGAGAGGATGAATCTTAAAATATAATGTCCTGAAACTTAAATTCTCAACCACGTAAAGGAGGGGGAAGATGCTATAAGGCAGAATTCTCAAAAATTTCCACCAAAATACCACTAATGTCAGAAGAAACCGCATGTGCTTGGAGGAGAAGGGCCAGGTATTGGTCCAAAGCCATCGGCTCCAATCACCAAATGCATCTGAAGTCTGGGTTTTTGTTTTTAAATTATATGATGATTTTGTGTGCTATTGGAGGATAGATTCATGCTTGTGTTTCTACAAAGATAGAGTTTGAGCTTATCGGTTAAATTACTTAGCTTGTCCCCTAAAGAATCACGTGGTGCTCTGATGCTCCAGGAAGACAGGCCATACTCATCCTGTGATGCGGCCACATCACCTGCACCCTCGGCAGGTGCAAAGGGAACCCTGGCAGCTTGGGAACAGGATCTCTGCCTGAAGTCAAAGCACTGAGGCTGCAGGGACAGGAGGAGGTCCTAGGGAGAGGAAGGACTCGGTGCCCTTGGTCCCAGGGCACCTCTCACCCCACGACCGCTGCCCTGTCCCGCTCGCCAAAGCACTAGGCAGCGATCTTTAAGTGTTCCGGCCCAAATGTGGGAAGCACTTTGAGCACTGAAGCTCAAACAGAGCTCAAGTCTGTCTCTGCTGCCCACCCCAGAACCCTCCCCCCACCCCAGCAGTGCGAGCTGAGAAGTCTGCTTTTCTTTAGTGGTTGGTCAGGTTGGGATGAGGGGCAGACGAAGTAATCCCAGCCCTTAGACGAGATGCCAGCTCCTATAGCCGGCACCCGCGGCAGTCCTGTGTCCTGTAAGTGTAAGAGGGCGCTAGACTCAGCAAACACCACCCTCACGTCGGGATGCTAGCTGCGGAACAGCACGGGCGCAGCCTGAGCACAGCAGCACAAGAGCACGGAGCTTCCGCTGAGAACGTGGCAGAGGCGGAAGCTGGTCTGATTGAATTATTTCATTAGCCTACCCCGTGGTACAGGCAGGGAGACGTGTTTATATCACAACATCGATGATATACCTTATGCTTTCTCCATAGCACGAGGGAGAAACTGGCTGAGAGGACGCAGAATCCACCTAGTTGGAAATAATTAATCCTTCTTTCCAGACCAAGCCTTACAACCGAATTCAGTCTCTGAAATGTGGGTAAATGGCATGATTTTATTTTCACTGCGACCTTTGGAGTCGGGCTGATTCCCGGTGGGCTGACCTCCCACTAAACTGACCTACTCAAACCCAGCCAGTTCAGCCAGGTGACCAGCTACTAATCAGCCAGAATCTGGTTAATCTTTACTGCTTATGGGTTTCCAGAATTTTCAACTGCCTGCACTCAGGTGCAGGAAGGAGCCTTTTCTGTTCTTTTTGTCCTGTCCTGTGAGGACAGGAAGGACAGTCTTCTGTGGGACACACAGCAAAGAATCAGCGATGGCACGTGAGCCCTGAGGCTGTGGCCTCCCCGTCAAGCCACGTGCAGACGGCACAGCCCAGGCCCGCCTCTGCCACGCCGGGTCCCCCTTCTCTCTCTCCGCTGGGACTGGGATGGAACGGGAAACACGGGTGGCATCGATGACATCGCACCATCGGCGGAGATGCTCGTTGCCGACTATAAAAAGAAGATCCCAGCGTTAAGCACGAGTCCTGTGGGTGGGCCTCTGGGTGTGGGGGAAGGACGTGCTGCAGGCTAACTGTGTGTTCAGGACACACTTTGGCTCTCTCCCCGGCAGGGTCATTGGCGGGAGAGCTAATCGCTCAGTAAACAGAGAAGAGAGATGCTTATACTTAATAAGCCATTGCAAATGGAAAAGGCAAGCTCCTACCCAATGTGATTCTCTCTAGAAGCAAATGGCTTGGATCCAAACACTACAAAGCCGTTTCAGAATGCTGAGAGGCCTCCCAGTCTCAGCGCCCCTGGAACGTAACCCTCTGGCATCTTCTCTCTCACCTGGAAGTCGCTCTAACAAGGGAAGAGGGAAGGGTGGCACCATCGCGATTGTGTTCTTTTGTCTTAAGGTAAGGAGCTCCTGATGTGCAGTGCAGCCTCCTCTCTGGGGATCCCCCGCAGCAATTAAAGGGGAAGGCTGGGCCCCACGGAGCCGAGATGCGGGGAGGTGCCTCCGAAACCTCCTCCCTCCACGCCCCCCCCCCACCCCGAAGCACCGCAGAGCTTCCGCGGCGCAGCAAGTGGCAGACTTGGCCCGGCAGCAGAAGGGAGGTCGAGGTCTCTGCCAAGGCTGGCTGCTCTGGTTTCTCTCATCTGTGTCCGGTGCCAGCCCTCCTGTCAGATGAAAGCAGCAGTGTGGTCCAGTGGCCAAGGCCAAGTTGGGGCTAGGAGCTTGGGTGCAACCCTGGCACCACAGTCTTTTCCCTTGATTATCTTGTGCCCACTCTAGACGTTTTCACTTAAAATGTGGGCAATAAAAACACTGACCTGTCTCCGCAGGCTGTAATATTAAAAAGAAGAGGAAAGGATAACGGAGTGCTCTGGAAATCCACCACAAGTGACTCCTCACAAGGCTGGCTGAGCTCACCAGCAGCTGAGGCCGCGGGAGGGAGCAGAGGGGTGCTCAGCAGTGAGACGGCTCCCAGCCGGAGTGGGACGGCCGCCCTTCCGCTCGCACACTTGCTGTTTCTCAGCTCTTTTCTAGGAAAAAGGACTTCAGAGAGTCCCACCAGTCCATACACACTGCCAACGTTGGGGACACTAGCATCTCTTCCAAATGGAGTAAATCAAAGAATCCAGGCAGAAGACAAGCACGGTATATATTTTTTTCCCTTCTCTTCTCTCTTCCCAAGAGATGTTGAATCTCTGGTCTCCTTCTGGCAGCAAAGACAGGAACAGGGCTGGTTAATATGAAAGCGTTTCAATTTTCCAGCTTGTGATTAGAAAGAGGCCAAAAACAGGACCATCAAACAGTGTTAGGTCTGTGTGCCCCCTCCTCAATCGTTTCTCTTCTCCCCCTTTGGTAGGACTGGGCTCAAAAATTAAAGAGCAGAGATTTGAAATAATCACCAGGATGTTCCCCCTCTACTGAGACCCATCCCCACTTTGCCTTCTTAGTGTTACTCCATTACGTTTGTAAATTTACACTTAAAACGTTTCATAACTACAATTGGGTACCACCTCACACCCCTTATGATGGCTGTCATTTAAGAAGCCAAAACCGAAAATAACAAGTGTTGGTGAGGATGTAGAGAAATCGGAACTCTCATGCACTGTTGGTGGGAACATAAAATGATGCAGCTGCCATGGAGAAAGGTAATGCAGGCTTTCCCCAGATTAAATGTAGAATCACTATGCAATCCAGTACACACCCCAAAGAATCGAAAGTAAGATCTCCAAGAGATAGGTGTACACTCACTTTCAAAGCAGCATGATTCACAGTCACCAAAAGCTGATCACAGCCAGGCGTCCTTCAGCAGATGAATGGATGAATGAAACGTGGTCTATACATATGATGGAATAGGATTCAGTCCTAAAAAGGAAGGAAATTCTGACACATGCTATAACACGGACTTTACGTTAAGTGAAATAAGCCAGTCACAAAAGGACAAATGCAGTCTGATTCCATTTATATAAGGGACGCAAAGGAATCAAGTTCATAGAGACAAAGGAGAATGGTGGGTGCCAGAGGCTGGGGGAGGGGAGTGAGGAGTTAGTGCTGAATGGATACAGAGTTCCAGTTTGGGAAGATGAAAATGTTTTGTGGATGGTGGTGGATTATAGTTGGACAAAAGTGGAAATGTGCTTAATGCCACTGAACTGTAGGCTTAAAAATGGTTAAGATGGTAAATCGTATGTATGCATGTTTTACCACAATAAAAACCATTTGTCCACCTGACATCATGCTCTACTCTCATGGCATACTTGAGAGAGGAACAGGCATTCTGATCTCTGTCCTACCCACCCAGCAGGGCAGGGCCTGAGACTCTCAGTCCCTCACCAGCTCTGTGCCTGGACTGGGAGCTCCACCGCTCTCCCTGAGTTAAGACTCCAGCCGCGAGTTGCATCCTCAGGGCCAGTACCTGGTGTCTCCGGCTGCCCACCGGCCTCCTGCCTCTGGTCCTTTGTTTGCAGGCACGGAGACAGGTCACCCACTCTTCAAAGCATCAGGACGGACAGCAGCTGTGAGATCTGGGGAGGGTGGGTGGTTAGGGCCTTGATCAGCACCTCTCCTCCCTTCTGGTCCTCCTTTCACAGCTGGTCGGGGTGCCAGCCCTTCTAACTTCCCAGCTCTGCAGAAATCCCCTGAGCTGACAGGAGCACATGGCACCATGTGCATCGCCCGTGGTCCCTGGCCCTCATGGTGGCCTGGAACCCTGGGAAGGCCTAAGCACCCTCAGGCTGCAGCCTACCTCTGGGGTGCTGGGTCCCTCCTTCCATCCTTTCCTGGGCCCTGCTTCCTTTGCCTCCCCTTAGGCCCCAGCTGGGCTTCCCCTCTCCTCAGGCTCCTGCAAATAGCAGACCCTGAAGCTCTCCCAAATCCCGTCAGGACCAAATCTGTCTCCACTGGCACTTTTTTGTTTTGTTACCATTATCCTCTTTCATTGCCTTTCCCCATCCCTCTCGAAGATTCTTTGGCTGCACACCCCTTCATTATGTGGCTGATCCTTTCGGAAAACAGGTGCTCCCGCTCAGGACTTCTTGGTAATTTCCATCGCAGGCCAAAAGGAAAAAGGGAGCGCTTGCAGGACACCAGGGTCCCATTAAGGCAGGTGCAAGACGATCTTTTTTCCCCCGCGGCCTGGGGGCATGCGGAAGGGAGGAGAGGGCAGGGGCGCAGGGGGCGGACGCAGGCGGGCAGGCGGGCGCCGCATCACTCCCGTCCCCTCCCCGGGAAGGTAGGCTCCGCGGATTCCCGAGGGTGTGCGTGGTGCGCGCGTTGGGGGTGGCGTCCAGCCGGTGTGGGAGGAGATGCGCAGGACCCGCCCGGCCCGCGCGGCCCGTCCTAACCTACACCCGGCGTCAGCTTTTGCTGCTCCCGTTAGATGGCGCTCGAGACTTTCCGACCACTCGCCAAAGTGCGCCGGGCCGGGAACACAAAGCCCCCGGGCCGGGAGCGGACGGAGCCGGCCTGTCGGGGCGCGCGAGGCCGGCCCAATGGGGCGCTCCCTGGAGGCCTCGGCACGCCGGCCGCCGCTGCCATCTCTTCGCCCCCCGCCCCACACCCACTCGGGTCAGCCCCGGGCCCGGCCGCGCTGCTGGGATCGGAGGAGCCAGGGCGCAGACACGCGTCTCCAAACCGCACCCGGCCGCTGTTCCCGCGCCGGCCGCCCGGCTCTGCATAAGCCGGGTCTCTGCTTTGCAGGGAAGCGGGCAGGTGCGGGTTTTGTTGTTTTAACAGTTTCACTGAAATTGTTGTTCGTTGCAAGGTTTTAATAAACTTGGTCCGCGCGCTCACGTTTCCACCAACACACTCCAAACTTTCTTGCTGCCCCCGATGCCGGTGGAGTTCGAATGAAAGTCAAGCGGCCTCCTTAAAAAGAAAAGAAAAAAGAAAAAAAGGAAAAAAAGCTCGTGAGGATTCTAGGCCGTCAGATGCGAGGGCTTATTTCTAAATAACCGTTCAGCGATCAGGGAGCGAGCTTTCCTTCCGCCACCAAGTTCAGCTCTCCTTCCTCTCTCTCCAAGGAAAGTGACTCGATAAGGCGCTCCCGTTCCCCAGTCCCCTCCTTAGTGTGGCCTGCGCGGGCCCCGCCGCTGAGAGGGGTGCGCCTCCCGGACCTCAAACCCGCAGCAGCGAGCCCTTCCTTTGTGCCTGCCCTTGGCTGTGAACTTTCCCGCGCGGTGGGTTCTCCTTTAAGAAAGTAGCGATCTCTATGAATATTTAATGCCGGGCGCCGGCCGCCCGGGCGGAGGGGAGCCCCGCGCCCGGGTCCCCGCAGCCAGGACAGGAACCGCGGGCCGGGGCGCGCGGCCTGCCGCGTTCATTTCCATAAGAAAGCCGGCCGCGCGGCTGGAGGGAGGATTCGCGCCCGGCCGCCCTCCCCCGGACCCCCGGCTTTCTGCTAGAAGCGGGCTCGGGAGCTCAGAGCCCCAAGTGTGCGCTCGTCTCCGATGGTATCGACAAAGTGTGGTTTCAAATGTTGCCCCGACTGAGGCCGGTTTCCTGTCTGTGTGCGGAGTGGAAGGACCGCGCCGGGTAAGTTCGGGGCGCCGGGGAGCGGGCCGCAGGCCGGGGCCGGAGAGGGAGGGCCGCCGGTGCTCCCGCCGGCAGGGCTCTGGGAAGGGGAGCCAGGCGGAACGAAGACCCCAGCACAGAGCAGCGAGTGTGTGCGCTCGAGTGTGTGTGTGTGTGTGTTAGGGACCAGGGGGTGATGAGGGGCCAGGGGCCGCTGGTGGGAAGGTCTGACCCGCCTCGCGATGTCCCTGTTCAAAGACCCGGGGCAACTTGCCCTCGCCGCCGCGCACCCTCTTCCTGCGAAGGAATAAAGTGAACTTGCTTAGTTACTCGATTCGGCTGGCGGTTCAGTTCTTTCCGCTTCAGTATTGAGTTTCTTCCTTCCTTTCAGTGTGAGCAGCCTTGTGTCCTCAATTCCATAGTATGTGTGTGTGTGTGTGTGTGTGTGTGTATAATCTCCTAGGTACTTTATGATTCCATCTGGATAAATTAAAACCCAGATCTGTAATGTTTATTCTTAGTTTACAAAAGACAGGGGGAAATATGTGAGACACATGTCTACAAATATAACAGAAGTACTTTCCCTTTTGCTTGAAAAAGTTGCAAATGGCCTCCCTCCACTGATCCCGGACCACCTGTACCTCCGGGTGAAACTAAATCAGGTCAGGAATAAAGCACCAATCAGATCAAGCAATTAAATACCAATTATGACTATTAAAGACTTTATTACTAATGATTGGAGTTTAGGACTCCAAACCCGCTCCAGGTGATCACGCTCTTTCAAAATTCTGCTGCGTTGGATTTTTACAGCACTCCACCCCAGTAAAGGGGGTGGGAAGACAGAGGTGATGTTTTCAGAGGGCCAGTAGGTATCCCATGGTCAAAGTTGCATTTATTTCTTTCAGTGAAGTTTATTTCTACTTCTGGTAAATAACGGAGTCTTCATTTCTGGCCGTGTCAAGTTATGCAAAGTGTAATTGATGGTGGTGGCTATTTGGCTTGGATGCAGAATTGAGTGGCTCAAGGCGGGGTGTGTTCTCTCTCCAGTTACTCTGGTAATGCTGAAAGCCCTGGAAGAGTTTAAGAAACAAGTGCTTTAAATCTTTAAGATGGGGTGATGGAGACTGGGATGGCTGGGAGTTGAGGAGGTGAGGGTTGGTGAACTCAGGGAGCAGAGGAGAAATAAGTAACTTGGTCTGGGTTTTAAATTTTCTTTTTGCTCTTGAGTTCAGATGGTTTCGGCCTGTCATAAGCTGAGCAACTGTTCAAAAGAGGAGGTTAGTGAGACTTGTGTCTGTTGGTGTAAAGGTTACTGTGGCTGAAGGTGGTTCACCACCCCTCCTTGTCTCTTTGGTGGTACCCCTTCTCATCCCAAATGGAAATCCATGCTCAGCTTTGGGATGGGAGGAGGTGGCATGGAGGGAAGGAGGGAGGGAATAAATTGCTTTTGGGAATCCACAGCAAGAAAAAAGGAGAGGGCAGCTTGCGGGAGCCCTGGACAGCCACCGTGATGCAGTCAGGCTAAGCAACCGGGCAAGTTGGAGGTGTCCCCTCTGCTCATTCCCCAGAGCTCAGCCCTCCCGACCAGCCTATCAGGACTGTGGGTGAGCCGAGCCGGGGCAGCGAATGTGTTCGGAATGTCTCCCCAGCACCTCGGCTGGCTCTTGGTGGAAGCCCAGGGCAGTAGCACACATCTGGATCTGATGTATTTACCAGGCTGGTATGGAAGTGCCCAGGCTGAACAGCAGAAACCTGAGCTACTTGCGACCAGCAAACTCCTCTGCTCAGCGGTGGAAAAGTTTGCATGGGTTCAGAGTGCTGGGTGGCCGCTGCTCTCACCGGGAAGCACGTGACCCCGCCCCATTCCAGTCTGTTGGAGTTAATTGCCCTGCAGTGAGGGCATCTCACACCTCAGCCAAGGAATACAGCAGAGAAGGGAATCTTCCAAATTGGATGGGGCGGGATCATCTTGGACACCTGAGGGGTCCAAAAACCTCGCCTGAATGAGATGGGCCTGGCTTCTGCTTCCACCAGAGGCCCCTGAGGCAGGGTCAGGGTTTCAGCAGCCCCAGAAGACCCTATAATCCTGCGGGTTAAAGCTCACAGCTCCTTTGAGTGGGCAGCTGACCCCAGAGACAGATCTTAACACAGCAGCTCCATACTCGGCAACAAATTCCCTGCTGACCCTGAGACTCCCAGGAAAGAGGGCACTAGAGGCCAGTACATAGCTCCGGTAACTCAGGGCAGTGGGAGCCCTGCCTACCCCAGAGTCTGGCAGCAGGGAGAGAGCCAGGGCTGGGGAACAGGGCTCCGAAAATCTGTTGTCCCCCTTCCTTGGGTCAGCTGCAGACAAACCTGAGACAACACATGGCTGTGAAGAGGGGCAGGAGTGGAGGCTGGAGCTGGCCCTGGGTCCTACCAGGCTCCGTGCTGGAAGAAAGCTCCCCAGTGAACCCTACCAGGCCGCCTGGGGCAGACACCAGAGGTCGTGTGGTCCTTCCCCTTTCCTTACCGAAGGCCCCCATCATCCCTGAGAAGACTTGCTTTCTTGGAAACCCGGTGGGGAATCTGGTGAGCCTTGGAGGCAAGTTTCCTCAATTTCCTTACAACTTGTTTGGAAATTGACATATGAAGAGGACATGCTCCCAGCTGGAGCCTCTGCGGTGTCAGAAAACCTTTCCCCTCCCAATGAGTCCCCCAACCCTCCCCCCAAGTGGCCCCTTAGATGTTAGGTTAGCCGGAGAAGGAGTCTGGTCTCTCCCCTACACCCAAGTAAATACAAATGAATTTTGTTCTTGAAAAGAAACTTACAATTTGAAACTTTTCCCAGTTAGATTCACCCGGTTCCACCAGGGTCTCTTACCAGCCGCCATAACCCACCCCCACCTCTTTCTCCTTCCTTCTTTGTGGCTTAAAGTTGCATTTGAGGAGGGTTTATATCATGTTGTTCATGTCAGCAATTCTCTGTCTCTACTCTCACCCATCTCCCTGTATGGAATTGGAGTTGGAAACCACACACACACACACACACACACACACACACACACACACACACACACACACACAAATTCTCTTTAAAATCTTCCGCTATTCTTCCCGACTGGAGGAGTTGACAAGACGTAGACACATTAAGTTGCAGAAAATACAGTGGACTGATCAGCCAAAATGCATCTCATTTACACTTGTATGTCGCCAGGGGTAGGAGCTAGTGTCACTCAGGGCCTCCAGCCCTCTTGCCATGCTGGGCTGACTGGCTGGAATTTCCAAGCCGGGGCCCCTGGTGGGGTCGCAGGCCCAGCCCAGCTCAGGCCAGCAGGGATGGGGGTGGGGGAGTCAGCGGCGTCTGGAGGCCTGGCCTGAGGGCCGGGGCCAGCCTGGGCAAGTCTTCCACTCTGGGCAGCTCAGGAGCTGGGAGGCCCAGTGGGGTGGACGCTGGCAGCTGGAAGCCCAGGTCAGCAGCCATTCCCAGAGGCCTCCCCGGGATTGAAACAGAGAAAGGGGACACTGCCAAGTAGAGAATCACGGACCACACTTTAGACCTACTTCCACTGCTCTCCCAAGGTTTTGTCCTTGTCACCCACTTTGTCACCGGCGGAGGGTCACCTCGGCCTGATGGGTTCTTCCACCTACCCCTGGTCCTGAACTTGGACCCTAGCTTCTCGCTTCCTGCTGGCCTCACTGAGTCCCACTTCTGGGCCTCCAGCTCCCAGGGAAACTGGGAAAGGCAGGTGGGAGCTGCACTGGGAAACTTGGAACCCAGTGGGAGCGTGAGGGTGAAGTCACAGGTCTCTCTGGGGTTCCCGATCCCCACTCCCTCTCCCTCCTGTGCTGGTCTCAACCCTTCCCGACCCCGACCTCTGTGTTAGGGCACCAATTCCTAGCCGCCAATTGCTACACAGCAGCTGGAGGCCGAGGCTGCGCTGGAGCTCAGGGTCAACGCCAGGGCTCCGTGGCAGCGGGTCTAGGGTGCAGGATGGAGGGCCCAGGCGGAGGCCTTGGGGCTGCCCACCTGCTTCGGCCAGCGACCCAGCATCGCGTCGTGGGAGGCGTCCTTTCCACTGTCTCCTGCTTGCTTTCTTGCCAAGGCCCTGGTGACTCAGATGCCCGCCAGCCCCGCGAGCTCCCTTCTCCAGTGCGCTCGCTCTCGCCCAGCAGGGATGCGCGGGGAGTCCTCAGGGCCGCACCACCAGGCATCGCCAGGCCAGATCGCCGCCCACCACCTTCCCCGGGGCCAACCGAGGGTGACCCGTGTGGCCCAACCAGACCAGCGCCTCCCTGGGCTGCCCGGGGCCGGGGCCCAGCCACCCACCCTTGCCCACGGGGGCCTGCAGGAGCGCGGGGCGCGGCTGCGAAGCAACACCACACCATTGACAGCCCGGGCACGTCCGCGGAGCCCGGGGAACAATCAACGGACTCTCTGTCCTGGGGAGCTGGGGACACGCCTGGAAGGTGTGCGATCCTGTAAAGATCCGTGGTACCACTTTCGTTGGAATCCTTTGTTACAGCTTTGTCAGCTGGCGCGCCTTCCTGGCCCCCCACTCCCAATCACCACCCCCTGCGGAGGGGGCCTGTCGCTGGGGATCTGCTGGGACCCACCGCCCAGCTCCAGATCCCCTCCTGCAAAATGCTTGTCCTTTGGCTTCATCTCCCCTTCACGCTGGGGGCAAAAGAACACGGTTTGCAACGCCTGCGCCTTTGGGGCGAAGTTCTCCCAGAAGAACAGGTTTCTTGAATGTGACCTCGGGCTGCTGCAGCGGCGCCCTCCTCCTCCTGCTGCTGGTGAAAGGACAGCTCTCCTGCCTCAGGCCGGGGTGGCTGGGGTGTGCACAGCAGGGCCTTGGCCAGGGGGTGGCCTGCCCCCCCACAGTGAGGATTTGAGGATTCTGACAGAAAGAGCAAGGTGAGGAAAAGGTGTTCACTAACTTGGTTCCTACAGGGCAACCAGGGCCCAGTATTCCTGGATAGGATTGCCCTCCTCAACCCCCAAGTTAGGTACCACTCCTCTTTAGCCAAATACAGCTAGAGGCAGGATGTTTAAAGATGCCCAGGGCCCAGACAGGATGTACCAGTAAGTGGCTGTTCACATGTGCCTCAGCTTGCATGCATCGGCGTATATGGCCACACAAGTCCCATTTCCCCATGGTTTTTCTATTTAACTTGTCCTTATTCCTTCTTTCTAGTCCCTTCTGCCTGCACGTAGTCATTTGGAGAAAAATCAAGGCTGAGCCCCTCTCCCTGCAGAAAATTCTATATATTAGGTAACACTCACACAGGAATTCCTCGAGTTTACCCATTTGCTCCAAATCAGCCAGCACTTGGTTTCCTGGCTGGGGTGGGGCCATGGTGGGGGTGTCGGGGTAATGCACACAGAGGCTTCATTCCTGGGAGGCTGTTTTTTCCCCTCCTGGAACCCCCAGTCCAAGGCCCAGAACAAAGGGGATAGTTAAGTGACCTGTCTTTTGGTCTCTCCCTTTACTTCCACCCCCTCACCTGCAGGCCCTCCTCTTTGATACACTGAGGAAAACCTGTGGGACCAGGGACACAGGTAAGCAGTGCTGCCCTGTGAGGCCCCCTCATGGAAAATCAGAAACCCTGTTTTAAGTGCGGGCTGCTCAGTGCCTTGAATATCCACACCTCCACTCCCGCAGATGTCACTGGACCTGCCTAGCATCCCTCTCGCATAAAAAACCTCCAGGACAACTCTTAAACAGATCTTGGAAGAGTCAGACATCTCTCAGGTCTGAAACATTTTTAAAGCCCTGTTTGGAAGAAATCTTGGAGGAGCACGAGTTACAATCAGTAGGATTGCCTGAGCAAGTGATGCTGTCCTTTCTGACTGGACCTATTTAATTAATTTTTAAAAATTCTACTGGAGAGTTTTCAACCTTGGAGATGTCAATGAAAAATAGACTCTCTCTCTCTGAGATTCTTACAGGGGCTGAATGGAAGCACCATGCCTGGTTCCCCTTCACTCCTCTAAGTGGTCCTGCCTGAAACTGGGTGGGCTGAGGGTGGTAGGTTTGGGCATCTTTTATTTCAGGGCTGGTGCAAGGCGAGCTCTTTGAAATGAATATCTATTCTATTTCAGTGTGCAAATTTCCAGCCTACTAAATGGGCTTGCCTTGTGCCGGGAGGGAGGCAGCCCTGCAGGACAGAACTAATGTGCGATTTCTCAGGAAGCTCTTCGTCAGAACATCCCTTGTCCTTTTGTTTTTGTTTTTGAATTAAAAAAAGATGTGTTTGCTTTCCTCTCAGTGTTCATCCTGCTACTTTGTAGCTCCAACAATGAAACATAGACAACAGTTAGTGTTCCTTTTGTCCTTTGTAAACTCTGCTCCTTTGGGGACTTCACAAGGCTCTAAACATACCTCAGGTGTGTCCTGTGCGTTTGATGTTTACTCATTTTGGGTCACCCAGAGACTCATACTTGATTCTACCTTCCCCTGGATGTGACCTCTCTCCCAAACAATGCACTTCTCCCAACTCGCAGAGGCAGGGGACTCACTTCAAGAAAACTTCCCAAGTTAATAAGGACCAGACTCAAGTTCTCCAGGTAAGTGATACTGGCTTACTGGTAATGGGGAAGCCAAGAGCCTGCATCACCCCAGGTGTGACTCAGGAAACGGGGGGGGGGGGGGGGGGCAGCAGGCACATTGCCACAGACATTTCTAAAACGGTGGCAATGAAGTGAGTTTTACGATAAAATTTTGCTGTGTTCCCAGCCAGCTCAAGTCATTTAAATTTTAGTTTTGTTCACATGCACGCACACGCTCTCCAACTAGGGTTATGTTACCAGTGCAATTTCACTGGGTAACTCTGGGGACAGCAACGACTACCAACAAACTTATTTTCTGAAGAGTAAAAAAGAAAAAAGAAAAAACCCAAAAAACACAAAACCTCTCAATATCTTTTAAATGGTTATTTTATACTGTTTAACGTCCCCACAGGCAGGAATTGGCCAGACACCACTGCTTCTTTTTCTAGGAACAGGTAAATTAGCCACTCTCCTCCCCTGCCCCCAAGACCCAGATATTTTTAAAAGCTAAAATTTCCCTTTCCAACGGGAAGAAAAGGAACGAATTCCATTAATGAATTACGGACATGGAATGTGGCTTGTCTAGAGCAATTGTATTTGTAAATAAATGGCTTCCTGTTTATTATGTAGGTTTTCCTGAGAACTCCGGTGCCTCTGAGCATTTAATGTGGCAAACATTCAACTTCTGGTTTAATATCCACTGTTTTGGGTTTTTGGTTTTGGTTATTCTCTGCAAAGAAACCGAGTTAAATTGAGTCAGTTGGGGGCTTCAGGGTCTTCACGCAGCCAGGCTGACCTGGGGGGAAAGTAACCTCTGAAGTTCTGGCAGGTTTGCCAGAGTGGGAGGAAGGGGCTCGGCTGCCGGGGGGGACGCTGTTGGAACCAATCTAGGGAGTTTCACTTTGGCCCCGCATCTTTCTAAAGCTGACCGCGGCCTCCTCGGGCAGCTTCAGAGGCGGTGCACGCGCAGTCCTCTGGCGGGTGGCCTGGGCACCCCTGCCTCCCCTGCCGCCGCGCTCGCCCACCGCCCGCTCAGTGTCGCCCGGGAGGGGACCGCGACGCGGCCGGGCACACGCGGCCGACCCCAGCGTCCGTGGGGGCGCCCCAGTTCTCCAGCCCGGGCCGGTGGCGGGGCCTGGTGCCCGAAACTCCACCGAGCGCCGGCCTCCCGCCGCCCTGCCCCCGCTCGCAACCCGCTCCGGCCTCGGCGCGCTGAGAACAATGCGAGCGAGCCGCGCACCAGGCCGGGCCCCGCTGACCCCTGCACCCCCGCCCGCGGCCTGCAGCCCAGGGCTGGGCCCTGTTCCGACTCAGTGCGTCCCCTCCCTGCGCGGCACCCTGCGGGAAGGGACACACAGCGTTCCCGATGGAAACCCCAGGCCCTGACCTTGGAGACCCGTGGCTCCAGCTCCACCTGCGTTCTTCCTCCAGGGCCCTCGGGCGTGGGGCCCAGAGACAGTCGGCCAGCAGGTCCGGGGCTCAGCCCTCTCCACTCCATCGTCCGCACGGGGAGGCGGCGACCAAATTCCCGGCAGAGGAGGCCAGGCCCAGGACGGAAAATCCGCAAACGTGGAGCAGAGGGCGATTGCCCTTTCTCCCCTGTGCCCTCCAAGAAGTTGTCTCTGGACGCCCGGAGCCTGAGCCGCTCAGGCGACCTCTCAGCCTCCCCACGAAACTCCCACAAGTCCTCAAGTCCTTAGGTTTTTTTTCCAGCCACGGGCCTTGTCGATTGCTGTGCCAACTGTCCTTTAAGTTCCAGGGCTCCCGAGGCCCGAGCTGTTCCAGAATCAGGGCAGTAATTGTAATTATTAGGCTGTGAACGGAGCGCAGGGTCAGAGGCTGTGGGCTGAAGGATTGAGCATTAATGACGAAGGGGGAAATTTCAACCTGTTTCCAAAAGTTTCAGTTGACAATTATCAGTAACCCCGATAGACAACTCCATTAAAAAAAAGAAGAAGAATTTACTAGTGCTCTTGAAAAGCCGTTATTTTTTACATCGCTTTTAGGAAGATAGATGAACAAAACATCGCGTTTCAAGCCATTCTGATCTGTAATTAAATGGCAGGACCGGTTTGTATTCTCCTACGGCTTTTACAGAAGTTGCAGTGATCCAAAGTCGGGTTGCTGTGTCAGAGTGGCATTTTTATTAATGAGAATACAAAAAGCTTGCATATTCTCAGCCCTGCTTGAATTTAGTTGCTAAGCAACCGGTGTATGGTAATTCATCCGCGAAATTTAAATCTTTGAGAAAGGATCGTGCGTTTTGCTGAATGGTCGCCACGAGGAAAACAGCTTGTGGGACTGTCCGCAGCTGTTCCGGCCCGGCTGCCGGGCAGAGCTGGGCCGGGCAGGGTCGGGACACCCCCATTCCCGCCCCCTTGACAGCTACCGCCCCACCTGGGCGCCCGGCCTCGCGCGGCACCCCGGGGGGAAGCTGGGCTTCGGACGCCGGCGGCCCGCGCCGGCACCCTCCTCCTCCGCTCCTCCGATCCCCCACCTCCACCTGGGCCGGGCCCTGCACCTGAGCCAGCCGCCGGCACCCAGGGGTGCAGAGGCCCGGCCGCGACTCTGCGCGGCGCCCTCCTCGCGCCCGCATCCACGGGCACGCGGCGCGCGCGCACCCAGCCGCCGCGAGAAGGCCAGTTGCCCTCTTCCCAGACCCCTCTGAGGTCACTTCCAGAACGACTCTTCCTCGAGGAAGACCCGACTCATCAAGAACGCAGCCCACGGCCCTCCAGAAGGCCAGGCGGCCGCCGCTGGCCGGCAGTGACATCATAGCGCTCGCCACGCTCGCGCCCACATTTTAGGAGACAGGAACAAACACGGATGTGAAATCAAGAATGAAAGAGAGAGTAATCTAATTAATAGGCCATGAGCCAGGCTAACAAAATCAAAGAATCTGATTACACAAGTATCCTTGCCATCTCCGCCGCCCCCACCCCCACCCATCCCTTCCAGCCTCCGCACTGTTTCCTTTCCTAGACTGGAAAGTTCAGGAGGCAAACCCAGAGCCCTCTGATTTCCTTATTGAAATCAAGATCAAGCCCACGGTGGGGCTCTAGCAGCCAGGAGGTCACGTGGGTGACCTTCAGGCCCCCGGAACAGCCGCCCTGAGAAACGGAGATGACCAAGTGACCTACAGAACTTGGAAAGCTGGAGAGGTGACCCCCACACTTCCTACACGTATCACTCTTACAACAACCGCCACCACCACAACCACACCTGTACAGATTGCTCCTGCCTTCGGTAACAGGAAGAGGAGAAATTGGGTCTTCACTCAGGGACATTTTTAGAGGATCTTTTTTTTTTTTTTTTTTTTTTAAACATCACACAACTCTTTTTCCTACATCACCTTGCTTCTGGGTCACTGATAACCTCAAAGTCTTAACTCTCCTTCAACACCCTTTCCCACCACAGACGTCTGAGCATAGCCAGGTACGGGGTTTTATCACTGATACCTTAGCATCTAGTCTAATCAGTCCAGCCAGCCAGCCACGTGCAATTCATGAAAGAAGTGAATTCTTTCATTTCTATCCTTCTGCCTTGAAAAAAACCAGGTCCACCTCCTAAATAATTAATTTCAAGTCTGCATCCAGTGCTAATACTTGTTGCATCCATTTTAGAGTTTGATTAATTACCCTGGAACTTGGGCAAACTAAACTCCATGTGGAGAGAATGTTTCTTCCTTCAATTTAGTTCTGAAAGCTACAAGTTATTGATGGATCCTCCTCTATTTACATACAAATTGGTGCAAATAGGCCCATCTCTTAAAATGCATTTTGTATACATATATAAAAGTGTCATTTTTGATTTAGCTTGAAGAGGTTGATCATTTATTACAAAAATAAATGAATAAATACAACAATATATTGTTGCTTCCAACAGGATAAATACTTTACAAATATATAATTTAAAAAACAAATTTAATTGTTAAAATTATTTAAAATATTACACTTATCGATAAAACTATCCATAGCATAGACTGCATTTAATTTTAGAACCAAGTATTCTCTGAATGTTGAAAACCATTCATACAAAACAGATTATGGATGTGGTAATACGCAAACACTGAGGCTACAGGGAAAGCAGAAGGAATCTCTAAGATTAATAATGAATAGTTCTGTTTTGGAACGAAGAAGTAGTCCTTGGCTAAGTCCTTAAAAAAAAAAAAAAGCAGATCAACAACAGCAAAGTGACTATTTTAAATACACCTTGAATGATTTATCGCCCAGACTTGCAGGGGAAGAGGGTTGGGTGAATGAGATGGCTGTGGCTTGGACAACTGGTCAGGGGCCACAGGAGACTGCAGATTATAAATGGGCCTAGTTTGGGATTAGCCAGATTGATGGAACAGAACTTTGTCACTGGGTTGGGAGGGGAGGAGGAGGGTGGGCCGAAATGGAGGGAACAAATGGACACTTGACGAAGCACAAGACACTTGCGCTGCAAAGGAACACAATGACCAAATTCATTAAAAAGATCTGGTGATATATAACAATATTTTCATTATTTACATGTGTAACAATATAAGCCTTTGCACAAAACCTCTCAGTTATCTCTGCCCTCTTTTGTTTTCCAGCCATGACTTTCATTTTGTAAATACATTCAAAGGGCTGATTTAAAAAAAAAAAAAATGGAGTGCAAGCCTTAGCTCACTTTCAAAAATACAAAATAATGAAAGAAAGTGGGCCAGCTCTCCCAGCTTCTCGAACTAAGTTACTCTGCTACCCCCAAATCAGGGCTTCTTCCAGAGTAATCAGCAAAGGTTCCTTTTTAATAGAAAACAGTGTGAAATCCAATGTCAGTTCTTTTGTTGTCAGCCAAATAGGTAAGCAGATACCTCCTAAAATGTGAAATAGACCCATTCCCTGTCTGATCAACCACTGCCAGTCCCATAGGGAAAACAATATTTCATCTCACGTGCCAGGAGCGTCCACCATATTAAAGCAACCACACCCAATCCCCAGCTTTCCAATAGGGCCTTCTGTGCTTGCCCCTGCGGACCCTGGAAAAATGATGAAGTTGGTCCCCACCCCCCACTCCAGGTTGTAAATTTGCTGGGCAAAGAGATTACAATAGCAAGAGAAACAGAACACAAGGAGGCAAAGAAAAGTAAATTGTGGTTTCTTGTTTTCATTTTTTCCCCCTGCTCTCTGTTTAATAAATATGGCCTTTTTCAGATTTCACAAATCAAAATGATTGTGATTTTTAGTACGGTTTGGTGTTTAAAATAATGCAACCCAATACATGGCCATCTGGCTGGGCTTGATTTATGAAAGTGGCACAGGGTCTGTCTGGAAGAAATAACTGTTCCTTGTTGCTCTCACAGTTTTCTGGGTTTTTTAACCCCTGCATCGATATCACAGAGAGAGGGAGTGAAGATGAGAGAAGATGCGAAAAGTGAGTGACAGCTCGATGAGATTGGGGGAAATTAATCTGCAAAATCATTGCTTTCTCACTCCAAAAGCTTTTTTTTTTTTTTTTTTAAAGTAGAATACCAACGGACCCAACTAAGCAGAGCCTCTTGCGTCTTGCTGTCTTGTTACTTACAACCTGAGGCATGACACTTTCACTTTCCCACATTGTAAATATTGATACATTAACTTGATAAATGTGACCGCTCTGCAGGGTGTGTCTAAAGAGTGATCAAAAAGCAAAAAACCCCAGCACCAGGAAAGAAGATCTAGAATCATACTGGGGAGAGACCGAAACACAGAAACCTAGAAGCTTAAGTCTGAACTGGTAATCACACTGACAGAAAGCAGTGTGGGCCATAATCAGGATTTTAGAACTACTTTCATGATAGGAAAAACAACCTCCCCCCCCAAAAAAAACAGCTTAATAACTTAAACTTAATTACAGATAATTATTCACCAGAAGTAATTGATATAAAAATATTTCATCGACTTGTAAGCTGTTCTTTACAAGTATTAATCTTCAGAAGAAGAGGAAAGAGACGAAGTGATATGGCGGAGGTGGGGGATGAGAGGAAAAAGAGAGGCTAAACTTTGGGGGGCACTCTGTATTAACCATTAATAATCAGTTGGCATGTTTTTTTTACTGGTGATGTAGTCCAACTTTCTGATAAAGATGATGAAAGGACACAGGTATTTCTGAGGAAAAGACTAGCATTGAGATAATCTCACTGAAAAATACTAAAAACACCCACTAAAATTAAGGGAGAGAAGAATATAGTGAAATTAATGGACTAACAAGGAGTGACTATTTATGTCAATTACTAGCGGTTTCTGTCATTGACCTTTACTCTAGGTTTGCAAATATATCTTAGGTGGAGCAGGGTCCTACTTCCTCACTTAGCACTATCCCTTAAGGATTTGTATTAGTAAAAAAATATTTTCTAGAGGACTCTTTTTCTTCCCACACAGTGTTTATGCATCAGACACAGACTATTTCATTCTAACAAATTTATTTTCTCGATCAGCTCTTACGGAATCACTACTCAAATTAAATTACAATCAAATGATCACATCAAAAGATACCCTTATTACCTAACAACTGTCCATATTTTTTCATTTCATTTTGATTTGTGCTCGTCTGAAAAAAACACGTAATACAAGATCTGGGGAAAAATAAATTACCGTTTTGCAGCAGTTCATAAGTATTCTGAATAAAATATTAAAAGAAGTCATTTAATGAAAATATAAAGCAAATATTTTTAGATCAACAACGGATCTAACAATTCTATATTGCCGTCTTTTGAAAAGTCTGTTTATTAAAACCTACCAAAAACACTGCTTGGAAAGGGCAGTATTATATAATCACTTCCACAGCACCCATTCGATCAAAGTTGGCAACGGATTGAGGAGAGGAGTCCGGAGAAGTGCTGTCTTTCTAACTCCCTTGATCTGAGTCAGTCCAGAAATAAAAAATAAAAAATATTAATAAAAAAAATATTAGCGGTGGCATCTCTAGGCGTCGTCCGCCCGAGCGGCCGCAGATGAGCCGGGGTTGGCAGCCGGGCCTTGTTCCACGCCCAGTCCGCCTGCCCGTGCCTGGACTGGCCGGGGCCTCCCTCACTCGCCGGTGGACGTCCCCTGCTCCCTCGCCCATCCCTCTGCTCTTTCGTGATGCTTTTTATTTCCAAGGTTACGTTGAGGATACGTATTCTTTTTCTTTTGGCTTTGCTATCAGTCTGTTAATTTCAGAAGCTGTGAGTATATATATATATATTTCTTGTTTTCTGGAAACTGTTCTTTTTTCTCCTTCCCGTTTCACAGTCAATTTGTCCCCAAGTGACTTTAACATGGACAAGAATAACAGGGTTCGGGAGCGCAGAGTCACCCCTGATTGAACCCAGTGCCTCTGCTTGCTTTCAGGTCGCTCCCAGGAAACAAAGTTTCGGTGGCTCTCTGGCTCTCTGGAGGCGGGGGCCCTTTGGAGGGAGGGGGTGGAAGTGAGGAGGATGCTTTTCTTTATAAAGAAAAAAAATCTTTTTTTTCTTTCAATTTTTAAGAGGAGAAGACGAGGCAGGTGCTAGGTTCTATCCACCGTCGCCATGTAGGATTTCTCAGGGTGGGAAAAACCTCACGAGTGCAGTTTTGGTGCGCTAGGCATCTTCACCCTTCTTTAGAAAGCAAAACAAAAACGAACCACCACCACGGTATAAACGAGATCGCATGATCGCCCCCTTTTCTCTTCTGGTTTTGTCATGTACGCGTATATAAAACAGTCTGGGCATTTGTGATGCTTTGTTTGTTGGTTTGTTTGCTTGCCCCTCCTTCCTTGGACTTCAAACCACGTCTCCTCGGTGCGTCCCTCTCCGTTCCTCCCAGGGCGGGCATGCCTGTCTTTGGGCGGAGGAGAGGGCGGCCCGGCCCGGCCCGATGCGGCGGCGGCGGGGGCGGCGGCGGGATGACAGCGGTGGTGGCGGCGGCGGCCCGCTCCGCGCGGCGCCCGTGCCTTCACTGCACGCTCGTCTGCAGCCCGTGGTGCGGCGGCGGCGTGTCGGCGCTCACGGTGCCCACCTGCGAGTAGACGTCGTCGGGCGTCTGCTGCTGGATCCCCGGCGGCGTCATGCGCTTCTCCTTCTGGCGCCGGTTGCAGAACCAGACCCGCACCACCTCCTTCTCGAGCTGCAGGCTGTCTGCCAGGTTGGTGATCTCCTGCGCCGAGGGCTTGGGGCACTTGAGGAAGTGGCTCTCGAGCGCGCCCTTGACGCTCACCTCGATGGAGGTCCGCTTCTTGCGCTTGCGGCCCTGCGCCGCGATCTTGTCGATGCTCGTGGGGCTGCCGGTGCTCGAGTCCGCCTCCTCCAGCCACTTGTTCAGCAGCGGCTTGAGCTTGCACATGTTCTTGAAGCTCAGCTGCAGGGCCTCGAAGCGGCAGATGGTGGTCTGCGAGAACACGTTGCCGTACAGCGTGCCCAGTGCCAGCCCCACGTCGGCTTGCGTGAAGCCCAGCTTGATGCGCCGCTGCTTGAACTGCTTGGCGAACTGCTCCAGGTCGTCCGACGTCGGCGTGTCCTCGTCCGAGTGCGGGTCGTGGCTGTTGAGTCCCGGCCCCGCGCCGCCGCCGCCGTGGTGCGGAGGCCCCTGCGCGTGGTGCGGGTGCGGCGGGTGCGGGTGCGCGTGGTGGTGGTGGTGATGGTGGTGATCGGCCAGCTCGGGCGTGTCCCCGCGCACCAGCCCCGGGTGTACCAGGCTCTGGGCGCCGCCGCCCGCGCCGCCGCCGCCGCCGCCCGGCCCCGGGGGTGCGCTCAGCATGCCGTTCACTGTGAAGCCCCCAGGCTGCGAGTAGAGCAAACTCTGCGGCGGTGGCTGCTGGCCCCCGGCCATGGACGGGAGGTGCGCAGCGGCTGCGGCGGCGGCGGCCGCGGCGGCGGCGGCGGCAGCGGCCCCCCAGCCCCCGGGGTGGCCCTGGTGCGGCGGCGGCGGCGGTGGCCCGAGGTGCGGCGGCCCGCGATGGTGCAGCGCGGTGCCCGCGTGCAGGTCGTCGCGCCCGGCGCCGCCCTTCACGTCGGGGCCCTGCGGCGGCGGCGGCGGCGGCTGCGGCGGCTGCTGGGGGCTGCCGGCCATGCCCACGGCGCTGCCGGACCACGGCGAGCTCGCCTCCACGGCGGCGGCGGCGGCGGCCGCGGCGGCGGCGGCGGCGTGGGGCAGGGCCGTGACCCACTGGTGCGCGTGGCTCAGCATATGGCCGCCGTTGCTGGCGGCCATGGCCCCCTGCATGAAGTCGCTCTGCACCATCTTGACGGAGGCCGGGTCCCCCCGGTAGGCGCCCGAGGTCACGGCGGCGCTGCCGGGCTGCATGCCGCCCCCGCCGCCCCCCGCGCCGCCGCCGCCGCCGCCACCGCCCCCGCCGCCGCCGCCGCCGCCGCCGGCCCCTGCCGCGTCCGAGTGGACGATGGAGCCGGCCGCCAGCAGGCCGTTCCCCGGCAGGTAGGGGTTAGAAGCCGCCGTGGCCATGCCGCTCCGCTCCCGCCACCCCACCGCCGCCACCACCGCCGCCGCCGCAGCAGCGGCCGCGGCCGCCGCCGCCGCCGCCGCCGCCGCGCCCCCCCGCCTCCCGCCGCCTCCCCCCGCTCCGCCCCCGCCCCCGCCCCGGGCCCCCGCCGGCCCCGCCGCCTCCGCCGCCGCCGCCTCCGCCCCCGCCGCCGCCGCCGCCGCCGGCTGCAGCTGCAAGGCCGCTGGGCAGGGCGCGGGGGTCGCCGGCCGGCCTTGGTCAGCAGCAGCAGCAGCAGCCGCAGCAGGAGCCGCGCTCTGGGGAGGGGGTCTCGCTTCTCGGGGCGCGCTCCGTGGCCGCCCCCCTCAGGGGGGGTCGTGGCCGCCCCCCAGCCCCGGCGCGATCGGCTCGCTCCAGCGGGGCTCGCCGGGCGGGGCGCGGGCCTGCGCTGGGGCTCCGGGCCGGGCGCGCTGGCTCGCGCTCCTCCTCCTCCTGTCCGCGGCCAAGCGCGGACTCGGCCCGGGCCCGGGGCTCGGTCCACCTGCTAAGTGGAGATTTCACGGGAAACACAAAGAAAGAAGCCGCTCCTTTCTTCTTAACCAAACCGTGGACGACCAGCGGCTGGCCGCTCCGTGCCTCCTCCCCAGGAACGCAGCTCACTGGGCTCCCCTCAGAGTAGGAAAACTTTTCCCGTCCTTGAAGGCGTGGTGATGCTGGCTGCTCGCGTGCCGAGAGGAGAGGCTGGCTCCTGCTCTCCCCCTCTGGTCCTCTCCTTTCAAGTTTTGTTGTGTCCTAGGAAAACTTCTTTCGATGGTGCATTTCTCTGAAGTTGCTATTGCTGGAGCTCTTGGCTGCCTCTGAAACAAGAGTCCTTTTTCATTCTCCTCGCAACAGTCACAGCCTGATGCGACATCTTTCCTTTTGGGCAGAAATTAGGAAACAAATATAACAAGGAAAAAAATTGAACAGGAGAAAAACGAGGTTGAGTTTCTCTGTTACCTTGCTGCTGACGGTTGGGGTTGGTGTTTTATTTTTTTCCCAGCAGAGGTCTGGAGGAGGAGGAGGAAGAAGAGTGCATTGGTGGAGGTGTGTGTGTGCATATATGGGATCCTTGATACACAACCAACTCCAGTGGGCACCGTGCGCGGCTTGGAGGGTGCACCGACGGCGCTGGCGCTGGCCGTGCCGGAGCGGAGTTGCCGCGGGAGCTCGCTCTCCGCCCTGGTTCGCGCGCTCGCCCTCTCTCTTTCCCTCTCCCTCCCTCTTTCTCTCTCTCTCTCCCTCTCTCGCCCGCCCGATCCGCTCGGATCTGACAGTTCGCTCTCTGTCCCTCCCTCTCAGAGCGGGGACTGTCGAATGTTTACCCTCCGCCGCGAGCGCGCACCCACCACCACACTTTCCCAAATACAAGGAAGTCGAGCACCAGGGCCCCCGCTGATTGGCTACCCGCTGGGTGATTGGCAGGCCCGGAATGACTGGCTTAGGACGCGCGGCCCCCCTTCCGGCCGTTCCGATTGGTTGCTTTTTAATTTAGGCAGAGCGTCGTAGAAGCTGGAAATCTGTCGCCCCCCCCCCCAACCCCTACGCCTCCCTCCCGCTCGCCACTTTCTCCTCCCCGCCCCTCCCCCGCCACCCCCTCCGCCACATCTTAACTCTTAGTGTCCGGCCGAGACGTTGGTGTTCCCTTCGTGGCGCTGGGCATCGCAATAGGTCTGGGAAGGGGGAAAGAAAGGGGAGAGAAAGGGAGTGGGGTGGGAAGAAGGAGGGGGGGTCAGCAGGAGAACATAGAGGGAAAATCATGAAAAATAGCGACCTACCCACTCCACCTGGTACTGCGTTGTGTCGCCGCCCTCCCCGCCCCCCACCCCATCCCAGAGATTTGTAACGCGCGCGGCACGGATGCGCCATTCACGCTAATACCTATAGGCAGATGTGTCCCCAGTGGTTTCAAAGTTTCCTTGTTCCTTCGCCAGACGGCCCCCGTCCCTGCCTCGGCGGGGGTGGGAAGGGGGAGCTCGCGGCGCCCAGAGCTCGGGTAGCGGCCACGCTCCTTGGAAATCCGCCACCGCAACTTTCCTCAGCCGCTTCGCGCCGGCGGCGGCCCCCTTTGTTTAAGTTCTCGGATGCCATCGTCTGGGAAACCTGCAGCCTGGGACCAGCGCGGTGCCCGCGCGTGCGAGACGGACCGCGGGCTGCCGCGAGCTCCCCACCCCCGCCTCTCCCTCCTCCCGCCCCCTCCGCTGGGATTCCGGCGAGGAGCGTGCTTGCCCTGGCGAGTCCCGGGATGCCGGGCGGCGGAGCCATCGGCCGACCTTCCCCCATAGACACACCGCAAGTGTGTCCACCCCAAAGGCGTCAGGAAGCCCGCCGCCGCGGGAGCGGCCTAAGGAACCGGATCCGCCAGCCGCGCCCTCCGCCGCTCACATTGTGTGCGGGTGCGGGTGTGTATTTATTTATTTCGGTGCGGTTGGTATTGGTGGCGTTTCGCCGGCTCGCTATTCTTAGGCACGGTGGTGCTTTTCCTTTCTTTCCTGCCTCAGCTGGTTTGCGGAGTGGATGGGGCCGGCGGCGCCGAGCGGGTTCTCAGCCGGGCCCGGCGGAAAGAGTTAAGGGGACCGGGAGGGGGAGCGCGCGGGGTGGGCGGGAGGAGCGGGGGTGGGGGACGCGGCCGAGCGGAAACGCGGCACAGAGGAGCCTCAGCGAACCAAGAAAAAAGAGAAAGTGGCAACGAAAACAAGGGCAAATTGAACCCTCCTCGGGGATTTCCAATGAACTAACCCGACTCGGACATTCAATAAATACATCGTCCCTAATGAGTGTGCATGTGCGTGTGCGTGCGCCCCGCACCCGGCCGCGGGGCGCCCGCCCTGCCCGCTGCCCGGGCCTCGGCTCCGGCGGGCGGTCCCGGGCTCCCGCCTCGCTCGCCAACCCCGGACGCAGACGCGGAGCCGCCGGGGTGCTCGGGGCCGCCCTTCTCCCGCGAATGATTCCTCTGCCAAGCGCAGCTAGGGGCACTCGGTTAGAGCCGGAGCTCTGCAGCCCAGCCGCTGTGCCCAGCCCTGGCGAGATCTCCAGGTTAGCGGCAGACGCGTAGCGTTCGTGTAGGATCCGGGGCAGCTCCGGCGTGCGGGCTGAGAGATGCCCTGGTTGGGTAGGTTTTAGCCAAGCCATTACTGCTAAGATACAGACCCGAAGGGCAGCGGTAACCAAACCCCAGCTAGAACTGGTTTTTCCCTCTGCGTCCCCCTTCCAAGGTTCCTTTTTATATTTATGTACGCGTATATGTATAGATGAAAGATGGAACACAGATTTCATTGAATAAATCCGAGATCTCCAGGTGTAGACGTTTGAGTCGTCGGTGCCAACACCCCGTGTTTTCCTTTCCTGCCGATTTTGCTTGGATCCGGCTCAAAAACCGGGAGAGTCTCGTGGTTTTGTTTACACTGAATGGGGAGGATAGGAACAGAGCCATGGGGCCCTTTCATTAATATACAGTGAGGATTTTGTCTAAATTACTGCTATGAATTTCACAGTACACGCTTTCAAAAACAGCCTCAGGTGGCCTGGTGAAACGTGATACAGCGCCTCTGTAGACACATTCACTTTCTTTCTTTCTTTTCAGGGAGGGTGTATGCGCGTCCGGGAAGCCCCCCAAAACGCCGTGCTCCTCGAAATCAGAAATATCCTTCTGTTCCGAGGTCTGTCCCCTTCGTCCTCCCCCTCCGCATACTTAGTTCTCCACTCGCTCCCCAGCCCCACCCATCCGCCCCCTCCCTTTGCAGAGTGTGATTGTTTTGTCTGGAAAAAAAAATCCAAAGTATATAACAAGGGGAGAACAGTTAGTGCTGATTTTCATTTGCATACATTTTCATATATTTTGGTGAAAATAATAGACCAGCGGAGAGCTAGGCTTCGAGGAGTCAGTGTAAGGGGAAGACTAAGGCGGCGGCGTTCTGGTTCTGGGGAGTTGAGACCATGCCTTCCCCCTCAGTCATCTTATTTAAAAAAACAATAAAACATCATTTATTTTAAAGTATAACCCTGGAAGTTTGCTCGGTAAGTGTTTTACATTTTCTTTCCCTGCTTTCTCTTTTCTCCCCCTCCTTTCTGGTTTATTTATGCTCTTGTAGGTTTGGGAGCTTATTTTCCTGGCTTGGGACAAGACAGGATTCACAGAGCAACTGTTTTGAAGGAAGGAAGGGAAAGAGCGTTGGGGGGAGAGTAAAAAAACCCAGCTCTGCTAAAATATTACATAAAAAGATGGACTCATTCCAAAGCTCTCCACAGCAAGGCACTTATTTTTTTGGCGGGGTTGGGTGGAGGGGTGAAGACAGTGCTATTAATTTTAATTGTTGATGGTCAGGGAAATATAAAAGCCCTAGAAAAGAAGTGATTATGAAGCACTGTTATAAATATTTCTTGCTTTTGGATTTCTTTCTTTCTTTTTCTGGAGAATCAGGGCTAGAGGGAAAGAAACCCCCTTTCTGTAGCCAGGGCTGATGTGAACTGTGTGTGCCTGCCTGGAGTTGGGGTGGGGGATTCCTGCTGGGAGCAGGGGGATGGAGGGAGGGAGGGAGGGAGGGGGCTTGGCAAAGGGAGGGCAGAGAGCGGGAGAAGAAGGAAGGAGGGGAGGAGGAAGAGGCAGGAAGTCGGAGCACCCCTGGTTAATGCGGTGTCTGGGGAGCAGGCGGTTGGCTGCAGCCTCCCAGCTCGATAGGGAAAGTCTGTCAGAAAGAGGGTGATCAATCAAAACTAACCAGGACATCCTACACTTTATTCCCAAAGGAGGCTGGGGCTTTAGCATAGCAAACTGCTTTACTTTGTTTCCTATTTTTGACAGCCGCCCTGCCCCCCCACCCAACCCTCACCCTTCCTTGCCACCGTCCCTGGGTTTTGTACAAATTAAGGGTGCAGTTGCTTGCTAGGGGAAGTTAATTGGAGGAATATGGGTGGAGGAAATAGCTAGGCCACGTCCAAGCCCGTGTGAGCACCTTACTTTCGTGCAACGGGGCTGGAGAGGATTCTCAAAGGTTCTTGGTTTTGTTCTTTTTAAAGGAAGTCGCGTCTGGGGCGCCGAGGGGGTAGAATCAAATGGCTGGGATATGATTGCCCTTTTGTATCCAGAACACCTTGCGATTTAAAATTTGTAATTTCTTTGGAAACAGTTGATGCCAAATCAATGAAATGGCTTGTCAGGAGGGAGGAAGAGGTTTTGGTCGGGGGGGGGGTGGGTGGGTGGTAAGAATCGCCGGTTTTCCACTCCTTGTTTGCGTGCTTGGCAGCGTCGCTTTTGACTGAGGTTAACTCTCTGTGCTCCATTGGACCAGATGCCATATAGAGCCGCTCCCTGAAGATCATTTGTTTCCTTGATGGGGAACATTTCTGAGCAGAGCATATTGGTTGCCATAGAGAAAGAAAGAAAAGGAAGAACACTAGTCACATTAAGCTATATGTTTGTGCACTGGGCTTTAGATAAAAGGACCTTGGTTCAGCCAAAGAGAAGAAGCCAAGCTAGAGATTTCTAGCGCCCCCAAAACTAGCTTTATTTTGTTTTGGACTTTTACAGTTGAAACATATAAGCTAATTTTATTGGTTGTTGTTAATTTTATATGACACGGTTTACTGAACAAAATAAACTTTGGAAGTGCCCAGGAGTCGCACTCTTGACTTGTCAGCAGGGGGCGCACTGACTCGTCTTAGCAGGTACTGAGTAAAATGTAGCCGTTTCAAAAGCAAATCTGCTCTCCCAAACTTGCCAAAGGAACAAATGCCCCTACCTTTCTATGCATATTCAGCTCGAGGAGTGAATTCATTGCATAACACAGGGCCTTAAAATAGGAGGACAATGCCCTCCCCATCTCCCACCCAGCCCCTTCTGTGAAATGGCCCTGAAAGAAAAACCGTCCCCAAAAGTGTTCCTCCATTTCTTTCCGTGCACTGTATAGAAGTCTGGAAAACAGTTAGGCTGTGAAAGCAAAAACGCTTTCAAAAAAATCATTAAGGTTATGTAGTTAGCTACTTCAGAAGCTACCTTGCAGGTTGTTGTTGTTTTGGAAACAGTCAAGAAGATAAAATCCACCCTAAAGGTATTATCTGTTAAATAGTGAACGCTTTTCAATTCAATGCATGCTTTGACTTTTCAGTAACACTCATGCTCCTGCACATTTAGCCCGGCATCTTGGACCTCTCTTTTACTCCATTTGATATTTAGTGGTTCCTTTCATTCTTGGTACCTGCTCTGGTTGTAGAAGGATTTTGGACTTATCCTTGAAAGGCTTGTTAGGGAAAAGGAAATACAAACCGGCCATGGTGTAGAGGTAACTGTGGGCTGGAAACTTTTTAGCACAATGTGACTTAACACGGTTGAAGAAAAGTTTTGAGAGAGCACTGGGTTTCTGCCTCAGAGATTTTTAGATGCTGCCAAGGAAGACTGAACTTGATTGTGGCGAAGGATGAAAAGCTATGTGGAAAGCTTCCTAAAATAGTGAAGGGCAAATCCTTCCTGGTTCTGAGGAATTAGTCTGTTTGTCACTCACAATTTTCCCAAGGAGATTTAGAGAGCCTGACTAAGAGAAGCCGGGAGAGGCTGGGAGGGAGAAACCGACTTCGTGGATCAGCAGCTCCCTGCACCTGCGAGTGTGTCCCAGCACCTGCTGGGAAGGGCCCAGGGCTGGAGGCTCCGCTAGTCCTCTGGAGGAGGGGGAAAGACACCTTATTCTTTCCAACTCGACTCCAAGCCAGCCAGAAGTTTTTCTTTGAAACTAACTTGAAAAAGACAAGGTTTGCATTTAAATGGTATTTCATCTAGGAGGGTGGAAAGATTATTAGAGTAACATAAGCAAAGGAGACTTTGAAAACCATTCTCACTCCGTGATTTTTGTCCACGAGCTCTCACATCCAGAGTCGGGAAGTGTAACTGTCAGGTTTGTGCTAATGAAACAAAGTGGAAAATGGAAGAAACTATGTAATTTGAGTCCAAACATCACTTTTTCTTCAGCTCTCTGGATGTTTCGGACAAAAGACTTCTGGGGGAGGTCCGCATGCACTGGACCAGTGCCTCAAAGCTCTAGGTTAGTCTGCATGCCCCGAGCTGCTAAATGCATTTAAAAATTATGAAGAAGAAGAGGAACTTTTCAATTTAGGCAGGCATTTTGCAAAGCATAGCTGAGTACATATATAGAGCATCATTTTTGGTATCACTTTTCATGAGATCTGGGATTGTTACTATCTTGGCTGCTACGTACGTACGTTCCTTATTTGCAAAGTTACTTTAAAAAAAACAACCCTGAAGTAAAAAAAAAAAAAAACAGTGTGCTTCTCTTGATATCTACAGTCTTAGGTTATCGAAAGTAAAGAAAACCAAAAAGAATAATTCTGGGTAAAGCAACAAGTTAATTTCAGGACTGACATTATTATAGAGAGCGAGTTAGCATATTCTATAATGATTTGGAGGTGGAAATAATCAAGCTGGGTATGAATTAAGATCCAGAGAGCTGGGCAAAGCTACAGACTTTTAATTGTTGGGGATGGTGAAATTGCTTTTGCCAAATGAGAGAATGAAGAACATTACCTGGGTCAAATGCACAAAATACGAAGTGGGTATTTCTTCATTTGCGTCCATTTGAGAACGAGAAGGTGCTGTGTCTGATACTGTAGCAGCTCAGCTCAGATTTGCTGTTCGCATTTACAAATGGAAGTGTTTGGCATACTCACAACCCACTGTGTGCTGGGTACACTCTCTAATCTCTGTGCTATGTGACCACTATCCATGGGGCTATATAATCACTGTAGGCCATACACAAAGGAAAGGGCTCGTGCACGGTAGCTTTTGGGTGGAAATGAGAATTTGTTGCTTTGGCAGTGGATAAGTTGTTTTTAAGTCTCGCGAAGTTTTCTGAAGCGTACCGGTGGTTCCTCCCAATTCTTTGTATCACTTTGATAACTGGTTTATCTGATCTGTAGGAGAGGAGCGAGCCCTTCGTTGTCTTAGATGGGCTTGAAGGAGCAATTATAAATTCAGACAGCTGCGACTTCTCACCCGAAAGTAAGAAGCTTTACATCTGATGCTTAGAGGGCAGCTTTAAACCACAGGCCATTTCAGATTGTGGAGTCTTGAGTTAAGAAAGCCCGATAAGTTGGTCATCAAGTGGACGCTTTAAAAACGACCCATTTCCAAGTCTGCCCACGGTAGCTGCATCTGTACACCCGACAAGTCTGGTAATGAGAGCTACCAATCGCTGGGGAAGTCGTGGCTGGCACAACCGATGAACTATTCTTGCCTGCTCCCCTCACCCCCCACCAACACAATGGTCTTCTTGGAATTTAAATTCACAGGACGAGGTAACTGAGAACCCGGCTGATTGACCAGAGGGATGATGATGATTTATTAACAAAAACATGTGGGTATGTCTAGCTAGACAAATATTCCAAGGTCAACTTGGTGTTTTTGCATCTGTGTTTTTAAAAACAAAATATTAACTCAGCTTTGCCAGAGGGGTGGTTGGATTTTCCAAGCTCATGGCCCTAACAGAATTAACTCTCCTTTCTACCTGGGAGGACACCCTCCTGCTCCAAACCCCCAAATTCTCTATACAGCTTCTCCTTTCT
The DNA here is from genome assembly GCF_048773025.1 of Camelus bactrianus. Lineage (NCBI taxonomy): Eukaryota > Metazoa > Chordata > Mammalia > Artiodactyla > Camelidae > Camelus > Camelus bactrianus. Next base: position 11,015,503 of record NC_133566.1, read on the forward strand.
GGATTGGAACTGGCTAGTCTCCTGATAGAGAAGAGCCTTTGTTGCAGACCTCTGTTTTTTTTTATTAATTATTATTATTATTAGATTTTTGACACTTGAACTTAGCTATTGTCAGAGGAACAGGGTTCAGATTGCAGCTCAGGCTGAAGGCTGCTCTTTTTTGGGTATTTTTTTCCCAAATGATGCTCCTGTGCTGTCTTTTCTCCTGTGAATACTGAAGCTCCCACTTCACTTTCCAGCTTCCTCCCTAGGCCCATCCTGGACCAGCAGCCCAGAGTTGGGGGTGGGGTGGTCTTGAAGAAAATGTGGCTATTTTGTTCACTTTGAAAATTCAGTACCAATATTCACTGATATTTGATACCTCAACTACTCCATGGTTTGCAGCAATAGAATTTCAGCACTAAAATATCTGGCAAAGAGATTTTGGTGGTTGAACCAAGTGACCTTGCTCACTGTAACTTCATGCAACTGGGGCTTGTTTGCCCCAAGTTAAAAGTTACGTGTCCACTCACACCCTCCTCCTGAATTTCCCATAGGGAGCCTGGTTACTCAGTGAAGCCCAAGGGGAGGATCTCAGGCTTACAGTGGTGCTGGGCAGACGTCAAATCTTAATTTCATGTATGTCAGGGTGCAAAAAATCTCCAGAAGTGCAGGCATGTATTGTCCAAATGGCACAGGCCGTGCTCCCTCTTTTTGAAATTCACATCGCAAAAATTAAACAGATAAAACTTTACTAGGAAAACTACGGACTATCCAAGTAAGCATCTGAAATTCGGAGGCACTATGATTTCAGGGCTAGGGTCTGGCAAGCGATTCCTTTCCAGGGTTAGGAAATGAGGTTTGGAACTTTCCCTGGAAAGGTTGCACTGGGGGTCTCATTTCTGCAGCGGTGGGGTCTCCCTGCCCACCTCTCCTGTGATTTGTGGTCCCCAGAAGCAGCTTCTCCCAACTAGGCGGTGGCTTGTGGAGGTCCCAGGGCCGGACTCCCCTTCCTTAGACCGCATTTTATTTTACAGAGAGTACAGTTTGCATAATAAAATTAAGAGGCGTCCATTACTCTGCTTTTTCCCGTCCGCACTGCCCTGCAAGGCTTCCGAGCTGTTAATCTGAACACCCAGAGCGGCCTTCAGAATTCGAATTAGCATTGCTTTTCTATAGAAAAGAAAAATGGGAAGAGATTAAAAAAAAAAAAAAAAAAAAAAGGCCAGGGGAGAAGGAGTAACGTAGAGCGAGTGAGGTGGAGAAAGCAGGGAAGAGAGCGGGGCCGGAGGCACCGGAGAGATGGAGACAGGGGTGCGGGACGAAGCACGAGGTAGACGCTGAGTCACCCTAACAGGTCACCCGGGACGCAGCAGCGAGATGCCGCCGCCCGGGAAAACCCGGTACAAGTTGCACCCCATCTTCTAGGCCTCCTTCCCGCCCGCCGCCGCCTCCGGAGCGCGGACGTGGAGCTCGGCGCCGCCGCCTCGCCATTGTCACCGGCTCGGTGCGCGGCCGCGGGCTCCCGCGGTGGGCTTTGTTCTGGCGGAGCAGGGCAGGACCCCTCGCACCGCCGCGTCCCCGCCCTCCCCGAGCTGGGGACGGTGGGGGTGGGGACTGGGGACCAGAGGAGCGTCGGCGGGCGCCTCGGAGCCTGGGATTTCCTTTCTGCGCTCCTTTTCGTAATGGAGCTGCTCTCCTTCGGGGAGGGGGCCGGGCTGTGCGGGAGGAGGGAGAGCGGGAAGGGGGCTCCCGCTCTCAGCCCGCAGCAGGGGCGAGCGCAGCTCTCGGGGCCTGCGCCGGCGGATCTGTATTGTGTGCACGGCTGGGTGGGTGCATGCATCTATGCATGAGGAGAGCCCTTGAATTTGGCCCTGCGTTCTAGCTTCCAGGCCGAGGTTGAGGCAGCTGCGGGGCGCCTCGGGTCGGTGCCTAGTTCTCCCCTAAGATCTGCTCTCGAGGTGCTTTGGGGCCACGCGTGGGCGCTGTGGACGCGCCCTGGGTACGGGGGCTGCCCCCGGGGAGCGCGCAGATCTCCGTCGCCGAGGCCTGTGGCGAGGGACAAAGAGACAGACCGCCTGAGCGAGCAGAGGGCAGGCGCGCACAGGCACCCACGCGGGCCCGCGCCCGGGGGCCCTCCCCGTGAGCCCCCGCGCCTCGGGGCCCAGGACTCTGCGTCTGGAAAGTTCATCCCTTGCAGAGCCCGCTCCCTCTACTCACCCTTGCATTTAGCAAACGGCGTGTGATCGTGTGTCACCCTCTTTCCAGCCACCCCCCGAAGGTGTGGGCAGATTGCAAGAGTTGCTGCTCTGTTATTGTTTGTCAAACAGGCCCCTTTCTCTTGGGAGAGGGGCGAGGGGCATGTGGCGGATCCCGGGCCAGGATTACATTAATCAAAGCATTATTTCCCTAGAGAAGCCAAGCACAAATGAGAGTAAATCCTAATAAAATTGAATCGCGGAGAAATGGTACGCTTTAAGTAATCTGTGCGGCCTGATAAAAATCTCACACTTACACGATGTGAGTCTTAAAAAAAAAATCTGCACACCTCTGGCCTTGGGTGCTGGGTCCAGATCAGGACGGGGGACAGTCACCAACCCAAGCTCAGCTGAACTTCTGGAGTGAGAAAGGGACGTTGAATCACCCCAGAGTCCGAGGTTCTACTCCAAACGCACTTTCGGCCCCGGCGCCCTCCTGGAGGATTTGCAGAGGCCCTGGGCGGGACCGAGCCCCCTAGGTGCCCCCAGAGGACGCAAACTCCATTCCTATGGGATCGCGGCCCCCATCGTCCTCCTCTAGAGACGCCGCAGGGCGGGCAATCCCCGCGGGTGGAGGCGCCGAGCCCACTGGGCGGGCGGCGGACTCCCAGGTCTCCGCGGCCCCCGGCCCAGGGCCTGCGGCGTCCACGGGGCCGCTCGGCCAGGGGGGGCGGTGACTGCTGGGGAAGCCGGGAGCGCGGCTGGCCGGCGACACTTCGGGTACTTTCGGGTCGTCCCGGCCTGGAAGCAGGCTCGCACTTCGTCCGCCTCCGTCCCCCAAGTGGTAGGAAACTTTCCGACGCCGGGTGCGGCGGTGCGAGAGCGAGAAGAAAAGCCCCCCTCCCCACCCGGAGTACCGAGCGGGAAGGCAAGGCCACCGGCCAGGAGGCGCCCTCCCTCGGCCAGTTCCCGAATCCCTCCGGCCGCGGGGCCCGACTAGTTGGTGACAAGTGTGAAAACGCCGTCCCCGTCCGGCGAGCGAGCATCGGCCTCCGGGATCCACGCGACCTTCCGGAGATGCGCGGCCGAACGCGCTTCGGTGCCGGCCTCCTCGGCCCCTCCTCCGCGTCTCGGGGCCCCGCGAGCGCCGCGCCCCCTGCAGGCCGGCGCCGGAGGAGCCAGCGCGCCGCCCGCGCGCGGCCCGGCCCGGGTGGCTTCCCCGCGCTGCCCACGGCCGCGCCCGGCCCGCGCGCACGCGCACAGCCGGCGCCCCCTCCGCGCGCGAGCTGCCGGCCGTGGCGCAGGAGGGGGAGGGAGAGCGCGCGGGAGGAGGCGCGGGGGCGCGGCCGGTCCCCCCTCCCCGGCCCTTCCGCCTCGCTCGCGTCCCTCTCCGGCCGGCGTCGGGCCGCCCCCGCTGGAGCCGGCGGACGCGCGCCTCCTTCCCGCGAGCGGGCGGGCTCCGGAGGCCCCAGAACCGCGCTGTCCGCTCGCGGGGCAGTGCCGGGCGCGGGGAGGGGCTCGGCCGCCTCACCTCCCTCCGGCGCGTCTGGCGAGGAGAGCGGCTTGGAGCGGGGTGCGCGTGCGGTGTGTGTGCGTCCGGGTGTGTGCATGTGCGGTGTTTGGGTCCGGGTGTGTGTGTGCAGGTGTGCGCGCATGTGCGGGTGTGTGTGTGTGTGTGTGTGTGTGTGTGTGAGGTGTGTACGTGGGAGTGCGGTGTGCGCGCGCAGGGCAGGGCGGGAGGCGGTGAGGGATGCTCTGGTGCAGCCTTGAGATCTAAATCGGCCACCTAGAGTTCCCCCGCCCCCCACGCGGGAGTCTCGTTCCTTCGCCTTCATCCCATCTGCGTCCCAGAGAGATCCCTCTGTGGCCCAAGGATGTTCGGCGAACACCCGGACTCACGTGAGCGAGGGTGAGCCGAGAGGGACAATGTTCGCTGACAGATGCGCCCGAGAGCATTTTTCTAGCCACCAGTCTGCCCTGGAGACTGGATTCCACCCACCGGGAAGCCACGTTTCTGGGGCTTATGTATCTGCTACTTCTCTGTCCTGGCCTTTAAAATGGCCTGCGTGGAGGTTGTTTTTTAGTTTGGGAGGCGTCGGGTGGAGATAGGAATCAATTGAAAAACCACTTTTTGGGTCTCTTTAGCTGACCAGCCAGCCAGTTTACTGGCTCCTTTCCAGTGATGGGAAATTTGTGGGGAGGGGGCGGAATGAAGACACTCGCACCTTTTCAGTTCTGAAATAATGACTCCCCTTTCTCCCAGTCTGTGATTTCCATAATTTCATACAAAACAGGGCTGTCAGTTATCTCTTATTTGAAAAAGAAAAGCAGACTAGCAGAAGAAAACTTGGACCGAATGAAATCCCTCCTCACAACATGAACCAGTCTCATCCAGACCGTTCAACGCTGGAGGGGAGAACAGGGCAGAGGGAATTCAGAAAAAGGCTAAACATTTCTCTCCATCACAGAATATGAACCCAATCGCCCAACTGTATTTTTGATGGCATGAGTTTCGGAGGATCCTAAAAATAAACTTTATCAATACTGTTAGTTGTCCTCCTTTTGCCCTAATGTTTGCATCTGAGAGCTTTCAATAACTTGGGAAGCCCAGTGGTACACATATTTTTTGTTTCTTGGATTTAGATGGACATCAGATGGTTTTACTGTTAGCCATGATCCTTTATAAGCTCTTCTGTGCTGGCGAAAGGCTCTAAGTGAAATTTATACACACTCACCTCAAGAGACCCTCACCAGCCAGTGTCTTCAGACTCTTTCAGAATCACTCCTTTTCATAAGATAATGTATAGACAGCTAAATCTTAGTAAAGAATGTTAATGGTAAAATGTTAATGTTTAACCAGATGAGCTTTTGTTTTTGGAATCAAAGTTTAGCTTTTCTTTGAATTATTTATCAAGCTATTTGCCCATAGGCCTTCCTAAGAGAAGGACAAGGTGAAGGCGAGGGCATTACTAATTTATTTAAAGCATATGTTGACATAAGATGATAAAACTAGCCTTTTGGAAAACAGGAATAACTAAACCACGTCTATACACGCCCACCTTTGGGACTGTGAAAAAAGAAAGAAAAAAGAAAACCTAGTTACTTTCATAGAAAACAGCCCTCAGTTAACAGTTAACTAAAATATTGTATGGCAGTCCCTAGAAACTCCTCCTCTTCAGTATAGGACCCTTTGGTAATATGCACATATTTACGCATGATGTAAATATGCATATGCACGAGGGTAGATGTTTATGTACATAACGTAACAAAATATATACATACCCCACTGAATACATTTGCATGTGACATGCCCATGTGTAATGTACCAAACTTCCACGATTAACAATACATTCTATAAGAGTCTTAAAATAAGAGGCAGAGTTTTTATTCCTGCTGAAAAAAAAGTCAGAATTTCTTTTGAAATCTGAATTGTGCCAGCTGTAAATGACACCACAGAAATCAGCAAAAAAAAAAAAAAAAATCTGTGCACACATTAATATTTTCAGCACACCTCATTTAAAAATACTATGAACCTAACTTCCTTTGCATAAAATGAAAAGGGCACCATACTTCAGAAGGTACATTTAGAATGTAAACATCTATCTAAATTCAGTTACTTTTTTTCTTTTTTTTTTTCCCTTGCAAATTAAATACTGTTGTCTTAGAACCAAAATTAAATCCGGCACGCAGTGAAAAAGAGCGTTAGTTTAATTTTCCTTTTCTGCTGTCAAGAAAACATTTTTAAGTAGTTTAATTTTATGGGCCTTTGTATCATTAAAAAAGACATTCAGTCATCGAGTGATAATTCAAAATGTAAAAGCAAGTTGTAAGCATATATTTATCCTTGAAGTGATTTGTAGAATATGGGATGACATGTTACTTATTTGCTTCTTTTTAGGTAGTATTTTTGAATCTTTCCATTTTCAAAGACTTTTTTTGGGGGGTGAAAGTAAAAAGTACAGTTAAAATGAATACACCGGCAAGAATCCAAATGCCCGTTTGTGCTGAGCAAATGTAAAGAGATGTTATACCTGAATGTTATGCTTGAAAATTTCTTTCTCCTTATTGATAGAAAGAATCAAAATGATAAAGTTTTGCATCTTTCTTGAGGACCATGATAGAAGGAGCTGTCTCATGTCAGAGTTATTTTTACTAATATTACAAAATATTTTGTTAGCTTTTCTATGTTTATGTAAATGTATATTTCTTTACTGAAAAAACATATACGATGTTTATGATGACATTTATTCCCACATATAATTTATTGCTTGTTTATTTCAGAGAGAGTATTTCAAAGACTGATGACTCATCGGTAGTGTCTAAATATTAGTGCCGAGCTTGTGAAAATAAAAATCAGTTTAGCCCAACTGCTTTTTGAGGTTTGTTTTTTAATCTCTTAAAAAATTTGAAGTTAACATGATGGAAGTACCGCAAATGAAAAATTAAAAAAAAAAGAATATTACTTGGAAAGAAGTAAAAACATTTTACTCTAGACGGGGTTTAAAATCAACTGTGAAAATAAGCTAGTCCTTTATTTTAGAAAGTTTTCTATCTAATGGTGTGGTGTGATATTAGGAAACAGGCTATATAATCTAAAAATCCACAGTGTAGATTCAAAAATTTGGATGAAGCGTCATTTACTACAAAAGTGTAAAAGAATCTTTTCTGTTGATTTAATCAATGAAGTGAGTGAAGGACTATTTTAGTAGGCTCAAGTTACACATATAGAAAGATTTGTAAGAATAAATACTTTGGTGTTCTGTGGCCAAAAAGCAGACACAACTATAATATAGCAAATGACCGCCACCCCCTCCTGGCCCCTGCCCAGAGTTTGGGCATCTGAGATCCAATTTTATTAAAAAAAATTGTCAGTTAAAGAAAAGAAGGAGAAATGCTTATTAACTCAGGGCAACTATAAAATGTTGGCAGATCTCAAGTTTCATATCCAACCAGGCTTTTAGGAAACTGCTCGGATGTTGGTAGAGAGCAAGTTATTCTGTGAAACCACTTTTCAGAGTGAATTCTCTTCCCAATACTTTCAAATTAAACTCCAACTTCATAGACTAACCATTTTCTTCCTCCTTCCCACCCCCCCTGCCCCCGTCACACCTACCCCCTCCTCTCTCTCCCTTCCTTTCTTTCTCCCTTCCTTTCTTTCTTTCTTCCTTCCTTCCTTCCTTTCTTCCTTCCTTCCTTTCTTCCTTCCTTTCTCTTTCTTTCTTTCTTTCTTTCTTTCTTTCTTTCTTTCTTTCTTTCTTTCTTTCTTTCTTTCTTTCTTTCTTTCTTTCTCTTTCTTTCTTTCTTTCTTTCTTTCTCTTTCTTTCTTTCTTTCTTTCTTTCTTTCTTTCTTTCTTTCTTTCTTTCTTTCTTTCTTTCTTTCTTTCTTTCTTTCTCTCTTTCTTTTTCTTTCTTTCTCTCTTCTCTTTCTTTCTCTCTCTCTCTCCCTTCCTTCCTTCCTTTCTCTCTTTCTCTCTCTCTTTCTTTCTTAGACTAAGCAGTTGGGTGAGACTGCTCTAGTGAGGTTCAGAGGGACCCCCAGGGGGATTTCAGGCACTCAGCCTCACTGTTGAGACACTATGACCGGTACCCATCGAGGTGAGAGGGTGTCTGTGCTCTTAAAACATTTATTCTCTTTCCTTATCCAAGTACTAGCATCATAACCGGGTGATGTCTACCAAAGGCAAAATAAATTGGAGAATTTAATTAATTATTTGAAGAATTCAGGCATTGCTGTCTTCCTTTCTGCCTAGCTATTAAGGAAAAGAGAGAGAGAGAGTGAAATTTGAGCAGTGTAGATTGACTATCTGTAGTGGTTAAATTTGTAAGCTGGCAACTGATTCTGTAAGGTATTACTTGAGCCCTCATTGTACCAATTCGGAGAGGGGAGCACACCCCTGAGTGGCCCTCCAGGTGACAGTTACTAGATTTAAATGAGAGAGTGGAGGGGCCTGACTTGCCAGTTTGGCTGAGAACATTGATTGAAGTTATTAGATAATTGTTCACCTTCCTACTTAGCCCCACGAGAGGAGATACACACACATATTATAAAATACGTTAAATTAATGTTAAATAGTCCAACTGGGATTGCTAAAGTTATTTACATTCAGCAATGGATTAAAATGTTAGCATTGTACATTTAATGAATTAGAATGGGAGTCTCCTTGTGTGCTCTGACATGGGAACGTTTGCTGAACGCATTTTCAGGGGTCTTTTAGGGAGGACCATTTGCTCAGGGCAATTGGGCAAATTGAAAGGTGCAACACTTTTACTGTCTTGGGGGACAAAAATATGATGTGACAGTGTTACGTGCTGTAGGTGGTAGACAATTTTACAGTAGCCTTTGGTAGAAGAGGATAAGCTTGAGCATGATTTGGGTTCAGTTTACAGGACATTAGTAAACATTAATTACAGGCAAGGTCTAAAAAGATATCTAGTTGCAAATATTATTTTAAAAATAGCACCTAGAATCTATATGAATAAGCTTGGCTTTCTTTCTCAAAAATTTCTGGGAAATTGTGTCACGACATCTTGCATTCATCTAATTCAACAACTGAAGTATTGTTCTGACGCATAAAGCATGACTCCTCCAAGAACAAATAAAAATGTAGGCTAGATAAAAAAGAAACACTGAGGGTTTCACGTTTGCTGTAATAGCAGGAAGGAGTGGCCAGGTGAAAACTCTGGGCTAGTAATGCTTTTATACTTATTTATAAAGTTGTTTCAGGTACATTAATGGAAATTATGTTCTTCGTATTAATCTTAGAAAAAGTGCAATCATTTTTTGAAATTTGTGGTGATATGCTATTTCTAGATGCACATGAAAATAAGGAAGCATTTAATAGCTATAATGTTTGCTTGTTCAGAAATTAAACATCTAGAAAGATTTAATGAATAAATGAGTGAAGGCTGTTTAACAAGTGGGCAGTTAAACTGAAGATGGTACTTTTGCTGTTTACAACTATTAGTCAGTCGTACAGGATTTTTTCCCTTGAGCCTCCAAAAACTTAGACAACGTGGAGTTGTTACAGAACCACTAATTATTCCTCACCCCAGACCCTCGTCAACGAAGTCACACCATCACCGAACATTTATGGCCAAACAAGATAACAGACATTATTATTAGGAAGTTCTCCTGTCATAAGAATTTACAAGATTTTTTTTTTTTTCTTTGGAAGTAAGTCCTACAGCGATATTTATTTTGCTTCTTTCTTTTCCCATTTTAGAGTGAGGGCCTAACTCTCCATGTTGGTCATCGATCACGGTGGAGGCTGCCGAGAGGTAGCCGTGTAATTTCTTTATCTTTCACCTGCAAATTACACACATTATTTTGCAGCTCAAAATAAGCATTCCCAATGAGTTGCATTCAGTAAATGTCTTTCACAGCATTAGTACAGAACTGAGGTACAAAAGAATATTAATCTAATACATTCCAAAATTCAAATACTTGTGATTAATAAGCATTATTATCTATAAATAAGGCCCTAATGATACTTTGGCAGTGTTGTAAACACAAGAATCAGAGGCAATTATTGTCATTATTGTTCAGCAAGCACTTCCCATGAATACCAAGTGGGGACTGCTGTCCAGCCACTTGGCAAGTAAGGTTCCCATAAAGAAGCAGATGTTGGCCCATTGGGACTGGCTACTGTTAACCGCCCTTCGCCCAGAATGCAGGCTCCCTCAAGAAAAGGAGAAAAAAAAAAAAACAACCCAAGACGTCAAAAGAGTTTTGATGCGATTTAAAAAAATATCCTTTCTAATAAATACAAAAGCATCTTGAGAACAGCGCTGCTGCGAAACACTGACACTGGTGCGTTAGATACGTGAGCAACCACTGTGTTAGCCGGAAGGAAAGGTCTCATGTGTGAGGCTCTGGGCCCCGTCTGATGAACTGCCCTGGACGTGAAATCAGCGGACAACAGGAAATAAACTGCAGTCACGTGAGTGGCCCTTTAAAGAGCGGGGGCAGGAGCACGTCCTTCTCTCTTCCCTTCTCTCAGGCCCCACGGGGCTCACTCCTCTCTGTTGAACAGGCCCAGCCCACCGGGCCCAGCTCTCACACAGGGTGTGTGTGTGTGTGTGTGTGTGTGGTGGGGTGAGGTGGGGGACTGCTGAGGGCAACTTGCTTTACAAGTAAAGTAAGTTCCTCTCGTTCCAAGGAGACTGGACGCAGTTCCCCAGTCACTCAGGCTTTCTGCACTCTGGGTCTGAGAGGTCAGTGCGGCACCTGCTTTGGCTGTGGCGGTGAGCTGATTTTTGCTTGCAGTCCTAGTCAATTCAGTGGCATTGGTTAACAGCTAAATTGGTGGAGAGGGAAAAGCAAGTTTTATTTACATTTTCCTAAGGGATGGTTGAAGTAAGCATCGAATAGAGGGTTGTTGTCTGTTTTTAAGTTTTCTTGTGCCACGGCTTGGGCTTTGAAGATAGGGTAGGATACCCTGGGGGATGGAGAAAGCCTTGAACTGGTTTCCCAAGGCGCTGGAGAAACTTGGACGGGAGGGGTGGTGTGGCAGTGGGGCAGGTGAAATCGGGAAGAAACCATTGTTGGCGATCAATTTGAGTGTGGGTGGGGTCTTTATGGAGGGTGAACCGTGGATTCGCTGGAGGTGAGCAAGATTGCTCAGCAACGGACCCCCCACGCCCAACCCCTAACATCCATCACTTCAAGTTTGATGGGATTTCCCCCTCTTGACCTCAGGGAAGTGAAACAGAAGGGATTCCACTGTCCTCACAATAAACTGGGAGGGCGACCGGGGCAAGGGCCTGTCTGTGAGGTTTGCCCCCATCTCCTTCTGAAGATGTTCTTGCCACCCTCGGCCTGGACTTTGTCATGGGAGCGAGGTAACCATGCTTGGGGATGCAGCAGCGGGTCAGAACGCGGCCCTGGGCATCCTTTTCTCTGTCTTCCATTTTGAACTCCTCTGAATGGGCTGGAGGATGGGTGGTCCACCAGGATTCAGCAGCCTGTGCTCCATCTCTGAGTTTGGGGAGATGAGAAAAGGTGAGCGCTTGCAAGCAAATCTTTTCTCGTTTCCAAGCATAGACTCAAAAGAGAATTTCTATGACAACAACAACAATGACAGCAGTAATAATAATGGCCACGCTTTACTAGGGACTAATCAAGTACCAGATATTGAAACATTCACCTTGAGTGCATTGTCCTATTTGAGCCTCTAAACGTCATCTGCTGCGGAGGGCATAGCTCAGTGGTAGAGCACATGCTTAGCGTGAACGAGGATCTGGGTTCAGTCCCCAGTACCTCCATTAAGATTAAAAAAAAAACACATTTTGAGGTGTAGCCTGTATCCAGTCTGACCATACATTCTGGTCTGATAGATGAACCAACCGAGGCTTCCAGGGGCGAGGTCACGTGCCCAAGGTCACGAGTGCTGTCGCCCAGTTTTGAACGTTGGTCATATCTCTTGGGGACAGTGTGCTTTTAACAGAGGTGCCTTACTGTTTTCCCAGTTCTGGGGACCCTGTTGCTTTCTCCCCTTCTTGGAGCTCCCCAGATGTCCCCCGTTTAGGGATGCCTCTGTGCCTGCTTGCAAAGCAGTCCTGTGGCATTTGTGAGCGCAGCGCCCCCCGCCAGTCTCCTGTCAAAACAAGGGTGGTTCAGGCTCTCGCAGCCCCGTCTGCACCAGGACCAGAGGTGGCCATGTCTCCCAGCCCTCGGGGATGATGAGAACAGAATAAGGCTCACAGATAAACCTGCGATCAGTATTGCAGTTTAGTTTGGGTGGTCCAATTACACTGAGGTATATAGCAGGGGGAAGGCTGTCAGACAGTCTATAAATCTTGCACTAAGTAGACAACAGTGGTGTGTCCATTTTTCTGTATCCGAGCACCCTGGGGAGGAAGCACTGTCCCTAAACTTGACGTTGGCTCTCGCATCCGGAGATCCTGTCTGCCTGCAGGCTGATGGAGGAGCCGTGGGGCTAGTTCTGCTTCTCACTCTGCTCTCAGCTCACAGATGCCTTCCTAAGGGCTGGGCGATGCCTCGCAGCTACGAGCAGAGCCACTGTCTTTAACCTTCTCCCTCGTCCCGGTGCTGTTTGGAGACAATGGAGCTGTTTCCAGGGAGTCCAGGATACATCAGCGAGGCTGCACTCTGTGCCCCCGGGAGTGCCGTGCATCTGGGCTGAGAGCAGAGTGTGTGCAGGCAGGCTGGTTCCTGGTGAGACGGGGAAGGATGGGGTTTTGTTTAGGGTCCAGGAGGAAAGACAGTCAGCTGTGGAACTCTGAGAAACACTGGGACTCCACCGTGACAGTGACATAAAGGTTGGAAAAAACCTCTGCAGTGATTTTATTCTAAGCGAAATCTTCCTTGCGGCCACTGGCCCCCAAAGGGTGAGACGTTATTTGTAAAGGTCAAAGGCTTTCAGAAAATGACTTTCACCCAATAATTAATTGGTTATTAATTTGTTAATATTCTGCCTCATTCCAAGACAAGATTTGAGGCAGTTTATAAAAATATGAGACAGAAGGAAATGAATTTGGGAGAAATGAGCCAGGGTGAAGTTGCATACCCTTAAATTCTTGCTTAGAGATATTAGAAGGTCACATACATGATACCCAATAGGGTTTGCATTCTCCATGGCAAAAAAAAAAAAAAAAAAAAAAAAAAAAGAGAGAAAAATTATAAACAAGAGTTTTATGGTCAGCTCTCAGTCTATGTTCACTTTTATTTAAAAAGGCACTCTTTTCAAGATGAACTGTCAATTACAGATGGCTTGAATATATTTCCTAAACATCTTTGATAGAATATTTTACCTCAAAGAAAATGTTCAGAAAAGAATTTACTACCGTTATCTTTTATATTAAAAATATAAAAGCGAATTTCGAGTCTATTAGAATTTTATACTGGAGAAATAGTGCTGTGATATTTTTGGACAATTTTTAATGCTATAGCAATTGGCATTTTACTTCCTGTATTTTACTTCCTATAAGATAGTTTGACAGTTTGCAAAATATAGATCACGTCTGCTTCCTGGTAAGTCTCGGGAAATCAGTAAATGATATGTTTTTGTATTTTCTATTTTTTTGCTTTGTTTTGTTTAGGTAGTCAGGAGGCAGAAAGTACAAAGAGATCAGTAAGGCTCCTCCGGTTTCGGGATCTATAAATCCATGCGCGAAGCCGCAAGTAGGTTAGTGACCTGGGTGCCCAGTGTTGCCCTTCTGGTCTCAGCTTTTCATCTAGTAAATCAGGGTACGGGGTCTGGTTGATCTTTGAGTTGCCTTCTAGTCACAAAATTCTGTGTTTTGGATTTTTCGTCATTTAGAGAAACCATTAATGTAAGCATGATTTTTAAATACCTAGTTATATTTCAGTTGATACAGAACTCGCATGGAAAGGAGAACGCAGGGCATTCTATTATGCAGTGTAAATCAATAAAATGAAAATGTATCCATTGACAACATTTGTATTTTCACCTATTACAGAGCCGTGCCATCTCTTTGAATACAATATACTTTTATGCCCCATTAAAGCATGCTTGACATAGCTTTCAACTACTTGCAAATGCTGAGAAGTTGAAAAACATAACATTTACAAAAGATACATCTGGTGTATATTTATATGACTTGGAATAAGGAGTCATTTAAATACTGCTGAACCATCTCTGTATTAGGAGAAACCATCTTCCAGGTCCATATGTGAAATTGGTAGTAAAATATATGTAGGTTGAAATTTCTCTGAGGCTTTTTTTTTTTTTTTTTTTTTTTTTTTTTTTTTACTTAATACGTTAAAAATATGGAAATGTTGATGAAGGCTTAATTCCTCTCTTTGAGTTGTTGGGATTGCTTCCCCCCGAACTGTATAGATGACATCATTCACTCTAGTTTACATCCTCGAGGAGATAAGTTTTTAAAGGGGTGGAAAGGAGCACTTTCTACTTAGAAAATTTGCTTCTGAAGGGCTAGGAGTTCTTAATCTGGGGACCATGGCCCGTCAGGCAGCCAGAAGTAGACACTGGGGTCTCTGTGACCCTCCTGAGTTTGTGTGCAAACACTGGTGTGTGTATACAGGAAGAAGGTATTTTTTTCTCCCTCTCTGGTAAAGACCTGCCTTATACCAGTATCTCAAAGGGGTTTATGACCCGCATAGAGGAAAGACTTGGCATCATAAGAAATACTTGGGGTTCTTCCTTACTAATTGTTTAATCCACCTTCTCAGGTCTTAACCTGTGAAATGAAAGGATTGCACCAGACCATCTCAATGCCCCTTCCAGCACCAGCATTCTCTAGTTCCGAGTCAGAAACTTGCCGCCATCTACCTAAGTGCTCAAGTCACCAATGCCCTCAACATTTATCCTGCCTTCATCTTTAGGTTGTCACTGTGGCATTTCTGTGTGGCATCTAGGCGAGGCTCTGCTGAATCGTGTGCATGGCTGCATACATAGCAAGTTGGGGGAAAAAAAAGCACACCTAAAAATTGTACAGTGCTTCTAGAATGCCATGTGGCACAGCATATGAAATAGAACTTGTACCCTCCAGCTCACACACACACTTTAATTAATGTTATCGGCTGTGCTTTAAACTGGGGAAGTGAGAAAATCAAGGTTAAGGATGCTCTGTTCTTTCCTGTGTAGAAAGGGAGAGAGACAGCTATGTAAATGAAGGGTTTCAAGTCTCCTCGTCAATTTCTTATCTGTTGTCAGTTTGAATGATTTCTAAATCAGAAGAATGCTGAAGATCTGTTTTCCCATCAGTTTTGAGCCGAAGGAATTCGGAGCTGGAGTTCTGAGCCAGGAAACAGTCCTGTTTTGAAATGAGGCTCTGCTGCTGAGCACAGATGCCAGGCTGATGATAAATTCCACGAGGTTCGGCTCGCTATTTCAACCCCAAGGTCAGAGGGACTTCCTTGGAGGAGGGTAAATGAAGAAGGCAGGTGTGGCCAGGGCATCCCAGTGGGAGCGCAGGGGAGGAGCACTCCACCAGGCTGCGGAGACGCGGTCAGCGAGGAGAGACCCACCTTTATGAGGAGACTCTTGTGGTAGTGGGCACTGCTGGCCTCAATCTCCGTATGTTTCACAGGGTGTAGCTCTGAATCCAGAAGGCTTCCTAGATTTTCACTTTATAATTAGTTATTATGGTGTCTTATAGACCCAACCTCCAAAGACAACACGATCTGTTGTGCAAAAATTCTTAATTTGAGAGGTATTCGTTGGATAGATTCCCCCAGATGTATTCGTCTGTTTCTGAGCCCATACGGTTGGTAAGGGCCCGTGTGGGCTAACTCCACATGCACGCTGCAAGCCAGATTCCAACCTCAGAGGTCGGCACCCACCCCACCTTCCTTCACTCTCATTCCCCAGATACTCTTCTAGCCTGCAGACTTATTAACAACTGATTTGACATAACAAAAGGCGATAACTTTTTTGGAGTTCAGATCTCCACGGAGACTGTTTTTCAGGCGGAGGGTTTGAAAGGGTCCTCTAGTGAGATGTCTGAAGTTACGAGCTTCATATGAAGTCTGACAAATCACATACTTGATGACGTATCCTGATGACACTAGGAAATCTGAGAACATTGAGATTTATTTATTATTAATTCATCTTTCGAATGGTTGACAGAATGTTTCATGACCAATTGAAATGACAAAAACAAATGACGCGATTAAGGATTGAGATACATAAACGAGATTTCAATGGCGAAGGAAACAAAAGTGTATTTTTTCCCTAAAGGACCATAACTGTAATGTTTGAAGCATCAGTAAAACCAAAAATACATCCTGCACTGAGTGTTTCCTTAAGCAGTTCAATTAAGGATCTGCTTCTTAACCATTATTCACCTTGATGGGGAGATTCATTGACCCAACCTGAGTCCCAAGTGACCCCAGAGGGTGGGAGGTAAGAGCAAATTTGGGTAACAATGTAATGTTTTCATCTTTGGAAGGAAGGGAAGTAAGAGACTGCCAGTGTTTGCTGTCCCTTTGTCTCTACTGGGAGAGATCTGAGTGACCATGCTGTCCCCAAGACATCCATGTCCTGTCGCCTCCACTTCTCCCCAGCCCCTCCTGGCTCTGCTGAAGGACACTTGAACTTTCTACCTTGGATTATTCTCCTGTCAAACTCTCTGAGCACATGGATAAAGCAAGCACAATAAAACGGAATGGCGAGCCATCAGAAAACCTTAGCTGGTTTAGGTTAACTCTAACCCCTTCCGTCAACAATGTATTTGTTTATTCGTAGGTGTTCAATATTTGACTTCCATATCATAAGGGCTTCAAAGAAGTGAAATAAAGTATGTCCAGGGCTCCTTAGAAGAAACCAACTTATGGGTCAAAAGCATTGCTACCTCCACAGTGACTCAGTGTTGCCGTCCGTGGGGCATGGTAGACATCCCACGAAATGGAAAGTGATGGAGAACAAACAATGGAAAAAGATCTCTGACACTCACGAGATGCACCTTATTCAGACTTTCCTGAGTCCCTTCCCTAAGGCTCCGGGAGCTCTCACTGTGCTTAAGTACCCACGATATTTTGATTTGGAAACACCGTTGGTTTTGCATGGTAATTTTGGGTTTGGATAGTATATTTCAGAACTGGGGATGGAATTTCACCTTGGAGAGTTTATGCATTTGCACAGATGACAGTTGAGACCTTTCTGCTGGGATTTCGCATCTGGAATCCACCTAGAGAATGTTTTCTTTTGTCCTTATGGCCTTTATATTTATTTAATTAACTAATGATGTATGTGAATTCCAGGGCAGTTTTGCTAAGTGAATATGAAACAGGCATCTGGATGGAGGGAAAAATAGTCCTGCCACCTTGCTCCTCGCCAGTGAGGCACTGACACCAGAAATCTAAATGATGCTTCTACAGGTGTTATTTAGAAAACAGGACCATGACGTTACAAAGATAACCAGGACAGTTTCCTAAATTATATTTTTATGTTCTGGGATGGAAAACATTATCATTTTGAATAAAGAAACATTTCCTTCTTTACAAGTTGTTCAAAGAATCCTACGCAAGATCTTTCCACATATTATCAACCAGGAAGATTTTTCTGATGGAAAAGATTACTAAAAGAGGTCAGAAAATGTGCTTTATAAAGGCATAATTCCCCATCCGAAAAGGCATGGGCTACAAATTATCCAAATAAAGTGGCCTGGACTCTTAAATTATCCTTTCAACTTTGGGAATTTAGCGGTGAACATTCACTGTATGACACTGAATGTTCATGTTGTAGATCCAGAATTTAAGAAAAGCCATTTTGTCAATGATATGCTGTGAAGAGGTGGTGCAAATTAATTAATATTGAGGAAAGGACATCAGGTGTCTATAGCCTTAAACAGTTGACCTGTTTGGACCAAAAGGAGTGATAATTCAGCTCTACATTCCAATTAAGGTGGTGAACCAGTTAACTCGGTAAATAAATTAAGTAGAGCTAAATTAAAAAAAATAAATTGGATGGTTCAAGTAGGTCAAAGTCAAAGAACACTAGAAAGGAAGAGGGATGTAGCCCCCCAAATGAGGAATTTCTTGTGATGCCATTTGCAAAGAGGTGAAGGAAGAGATTACAAACTTTTTTTTGGTAATCATTTGAGATGAATGCATAACTTTTGGGATCTGTAAAGTAGGAAAGTAAGTGGAGAAAAAGACAGCTAAAAATCTGGAGGTTCACAACAAATATATATATATATATATATTTCATATATATATGTGTGTGTGTATATATATTTTAAAGAAACCTGCATGTGTTTTGAATATTAGAGCGCTTTCCTTTCTCTTCTTCTGATTATGCCTTTTTTTTATTTCAGTGGGGGAAGTAATTAGGTTTTTTGTTTTTATTTTTTAAATGGAGGTCCTGGGGATTGAACCCAGGACCTCATGCTTGCTAAGCAGGCTCTCTACCACTCAGCTATACCCTCCCCTATTATGCCCTTTTAAGTAGCTGATGGTTTTATCAGCATTCTTAACCTGAGTCAGATGATCTGGCCCTTGGTGAATTTTCTAGTGCCTCTGGTGCCTGTTTCAACTTGTTTTCTAAGAAGACGGTGTGTATATACTTTTTGGCAGACGTAATCTTGGTCATTTCAACCCTGTTGGTTTTAGTTTTAGTTCTAGTTTTTTTCACTTGGCTCCTTGGCTTTTCTTCCCCTTGGCCCTGGCCCCCCTTTTACTATTCGCAGTGGATCTCCCATCCCCACGTTTGTTTTTCTTTGCTCTCCTCCGTGGGTCTCTTCTTCTCAGTGATATTGCTGGATCTCTTCCCTGCCCCACTCTCAGGTTTCTGCTCAGTGTCCCTCGTGCGTTGTTGACTGTCCTTTATCCCCAGTGTCCTGTCACCTCCAGTTCTCGTTGCTTCCATAGATAAGGTACGTTGTCTCCTTCCTACAGAGATCTCCCCAGCTATTGGGATTGTAAACCAGTCTATGTTGATGGACAACTAATTTTCATCCAGTTTTTACTGACTTTGTAGTTGGCCTTGCTCCCTAATTTCTTTTCCACGGTTGCTCAGTCTTGTCCCTTCCTCCTCGTGGGCACAGACCCTGCCTTTGCTTCATCCCTTACCTTCCTGGGTCCTTCCTTGTCCAGCGGGCTTTGGTGACATGTAGGAGACTCCAGGTGGAGAGTTCTGTGGAGCCGACTTCACGCGGGCAGTTTAGGGCAGTCCTCTCATCCACTAAGTAGATGGTGCGAACAGACCCGTCCTTTCGGAACAGACTTGGCTGGTCGCAGGAAAACTGCCCCCACCCACCCAGATGGGAGGTGGCGCTGTGTGTGTGCGTTGAGTCAACGGACACACAGGAGGGATTGGACAGGCCCTCCCTATGCCCTGGCTGGCCCCGTCCTGGGTCAAGGCTGAATTCTCTTCATCTCTTTGCATTCTTGGAGATAATAACACCCAGCTCATAGGGTTTTTGTGTGACTTGTGTACTTGGAGCATTTCCAGTGGATGCTAATTTCCTCTGTACTCAGAGGCTGCAGAGAACTTAAAGCATGTCAGTTAGACGCAGCAAACACCGTGGATGTGGTGGGAGAAATAATGCCCTGAATGTAGCACTTCTTGGGTTACAAAGCGTGTTCATATCATCCATTTCGTTTCATCTTTACAAAGACCCTGAGGGCTGGTGAGGACTCCAGGCCCCTCAACAGGGGCCCTCTTTGGGCTACTGCGGCCACGTGACTCATTTCAGAGGAAAGAAATGCCCACTAAAAAGACACGTGGATATGATGAAGGTAATAGTGACAAAGAGATGGTCTTGCGTGTAGAAAATTGGAGCCATTCAGCCTCGTGGAAAAGAGGAGTTTTATGTTTCACTCCCAAGTTCAGAGAAAAGAAAACCTTTCCTTTTCTTTCCTCTTTGCTGTTGTTGGCAAGCCTCTGTAAGACTGCAACTCACATATAAGGCACCCTGGGCCAAATTTTCAAAGAGCCTCTATGCTTTGCATGTGTTAGATTTTTCGTGCAAAGCTACAGCTCTGGGTGGTGGGGAAGTTTGTGGGGTGGAGGGGAGGGTGGGCACAGATGGCTTTTCACATTTGCCACCTCACTTTGAATGTGGAAATGTACTAATTTTGTGAGACTTGGTTTTCTTAAAAGTAGAGTTCCTTAAGGAGGCTTAGACCGCTGAGCGGTGCAGTCTTTAAATGAACAGTTCTGAAAATGAGAAGGAGTTGGTGTCTGCTGGATCCTGGTGAGAAGGTGGTTTGTTTGAAGTAAACCTCAGGCAAAAGTGACCCTAAAGTACCTTGCAGTGTGTGTGGGTCACAGCGACTTCCAATTGCTTATGGGTCATATCAGACCTTTATCCTTGGCACTTTTTGCTAAAATAGACCTTTGCCAGGGAAAGATGATATGTCTCAGAGTTGGTGATTCGATAACAGAAAGCCTTGAGGATTTGGTTTATTCTCAGAAAGAGGCAGAGTCCTTTCCCATGTGACCAGCAGTGGCTGTAAATGCTCTTGTTTTGGCTCCTTGCTGGCTATGTCTGTTCGGATAGAGAAGGTGAGGCTGGGATAGAAAATTAACCATACAAACCTCAGTGGCTGATCTATTTCAAATACAGTAGTTAGTATCTGCAAATATCGAACTCCCAATTTATCCCTTCCCATCCCCTCCCCACCAGTAACCGTAAGTTTCTTCTCATTAAAAAAAAAAAAAAAAAAAAAATATATATATATATATATATATATAAAGGGGGAAAACTCTCAGTGGCTTAAAACAAGAAGAGTTTGTTTTTTGATCCCATTTTGTGTCCATCCTGGGTTGCAATAGGTGTCTGCCAGTTGTAGACATTTAGGGACTCAGAACGAGGGAGACTGTTCTTTGTACCTGGGGGAAGGGAACCTGGTAAAGCTTGTCCAGGCTTCTACAGCTCCTGTCCAGAAGTGACACCTGTCACTTCTCACAGTTCCTTGGTCAAAAAGTCACATGACCATGCCTGTGAGTTTGTGTCAGGGACTTTCAATCCTATTCTGAGCCTAAAAGGAGAAGGAGAAAAATAGAAATAACCTGCCTATGACGACCTCACCCTTGATTAAACAAAACCACCCAGGGAGGGGATTTCTCTACGTTTATGGTAACTAGCACTGCCAGTGCCCATTTCTAGACATTTTTGAGCCTTGCGAACAAAGTATCCCGTATCTCCACAACCGTCTCCATGCATTGAATGTTCTGTGTCCTTGGAATCTTATGATACTTTGAAATGCTTTCAGTGACAATGATTATAATGAAAATAATAGTGAAGAATAAAAACTCACTGCAGAGAGAAACACATCTCTCACTAAGATGCTTTAACTCCACTTTTTTTCCCTTTCTTTTGAAAGTGCTTTTCAGGTCTTAATCAAAGAACATCTTTGTGATCAGACTAATCAGCAATTGATGGATAAAAAAGCTACAACTCAGACAAGACAGGTAGAGTTCAACTTTCAAGTCTCTAATATATGAGTTCAAGTGTTTAATTAATTTTGGGGGGATTTGACAGATCATCAAAACCACATCCACCACCTCCATCACCACCCTCACCACCACCATCATCCCCATCCCCATCATCATCACCACCATCTCCACCATCACTACCACCAACACCACCATCACCATCATCACTACCACCACCATCACCATTGCCACTATCAATACCACCACCATCACCACCACCACCACCATCTCCACCATCACTACCACCACCACCATCACCATCATCACTACCACCACCATCACCATTGCCACTATCACCTCCATTATCACCACCACCATCATCCCCATCATCATCATCATCACCACCACCATCTCCACCGTCACTACCACCACCATCACCATCTCCATCACTACCACCACCATCACCATCATCACCACCATCATCACCATCACCACCACTACCTATCATAAACACACACTTGTGTGACGCATATCATGTTTCTCTTCAAGCCATCATGGGGACAATGGCATTGGTAAGCTTTTTAGTAATTAAGTTTGCTTTCTTTTCTACACATTGCATAATCTAGGAATTAAAAAATCATGGAAGAAAGGAACCGTCTTTGGGATTGAGTTTGGATTAAACTTATTACACTCTTCAATTTGACTTGTTTTTCCCTTCCATTTTCTTCCAGTTGTACTTTCTCTCCTCCTTTAAACTTGAAAGAGAACCAGAGCTAAAAATGACATGATCCATGACCTTCAGGTCCCAGGGAGGGCGGTATCACTACACACCTTTAACTCCTTTACCGCATAGGCCACTCAGATATGTCCTTTTGAAGTGCACAGGTGTGGCCAGAATTTCCAAAGTTGGGGCGATTTTTCCTGCCAAACTTTGCTCAGCAACCAGCAGGGGGATGCTAGAAGGACCAGTTCAAAGGAAAGTGGCACCATTACCCAGAATGATTTGGCAGAATCATTGCAATTGGCAGGTTTCACTTCATGAGTTCACCTGTCTGCTCTGATTTGGGTGTGATGCTCTGGGCCTCTGGGAATAGTGTTCAGAGTGGGCTTTCTTTGGAGGTGATTCCATTGCCCACTGCCCTGAGGAGATCAAGGCTCTGTTGTAGTCTCTGGCTTATGTTGCAAAGATGGCATCTTGGATACTTGCCCATGGCCTATGTCTTAACAATCCCTTGCAAAGCCTCCAGGATTTGTGCCTTTAAACACCATTGCTGGCTGAAGTAATGGTGGAGAGAGTACAGGGAATGTGGCCCAGAGCTAAAGCCCTGGAGCTTTACCCGCCCTGCCCCCACCCCCATCCAAATATTAACAAAACAAGGATGTTATTAAATTACCAATCCTTGCTCCAATTGAATATACGCCAAGAATTCCATGCTTCCACCTCACATACTGTGTTTTATTTTTCTTTTGGGGATTTGTTTTCTGAATCGGTTTACTTCTTTGTGGTCCAATAATCACCAAATGGAATTCTCTCCATCTTTCATCCTTCATCATTAGGAAAAAAAATACAGTATCATTTTCTGGCAAGAAATAAATACCTCAAAATGAAAGACAATATTTAGTGACCAAAAAAAAAAAATCCCTCAAGAGTACTATTTTTCTGATGAATCAGAGCTGGAAATGATTAAGGGCTCGGTGCATTAAAACAATGAGCACTCACGTCCATTGCTCCATTTTTATAAGAAAATCAAACATCCTCTTTTAAGTAAGTGTGGGGGGTTTCTGCTTAACAAGTCTTCTAAGTGAGCCATAGATAAGTGCATTGGCATGGTTTGAGGAAATGCATAGAGGAAATTAAAAATATTTATTTTATTGAACTATCCCCGCTGGAGATTAAAGTAGCAAATGGAGCCCAGGACTGTCAGACAGATACTATTCAGCAGTTTTGTTTCCATTTATTTAGTTCCTAATGGTCAACTGGAACTTGGGGAGAAGTTTTAAACTGTAACCTACTAAGTGTTTGTACGAGTGCTCCTTGAATAGAAAATGGGGTTGTCTCAGATTGTGTTTTCATAAAAATATACTTAGCCTAATTCGATTTGAATGGGTGGATTTTTAATAATACATTCAAGCTTTGAAATTCTTGAGAATCTCTGGGTTGACTAAAATTCTGGTGTGCTGGAGAGCTGTAGAAATACATGTAAGATTGTGTATTTTGATCATGCCAGTTTGGAAAGTTCCTTCTGCCGTCTTATAATGTATTCCACGAGGAAACATTTTTGAAGGCATCATGTAGAAACCAGGGGTAGCTCTTTTCATTGCAGGCCGCCACCTCTCAGCTGCTTGAATCAGAGTGCGCTATTTCAGCTTGCCTGTGGTCAGCTTGAGCGTCAGTATCTTCTTCATGGGTGGACAGCTACAGCTGTAGGACAACTTAATTTTTATTTTGGGTTTATAAAGGAAAGGCCATCTGGAATGCAGGCCCGGGCACGGAGGGCGCCATGTGTAGGAGACAGGTTGTAACTGCAACAGTTAACTTTCAGTGACTAGTTGCTAGGTTCCAGGCAGCCAACTAAAGAATTTCATGTCCATTATATCATGTGGAGACAGTTGCTATTTGCAGTAACTGTAATTCTCATCATTTCACAGGTGAGGAAACTGACAACTCAGAGAAGATACTGACTGTCCCACGGCCCCTCCCACCGAGCTGGTAAGTGGCAGGGCGGGGCTGCTCCCCAGAGGTCAGGCTGGTCTCCCCGGGGATGCTGTGGGGCTTCCTCACTTACAGCGGGCAGACGCCTGGATATAAAGGTGATCTTCAAGCTCCTTTCGTGCAAAATGCAAGGCTGGCTTCCTGTCCTTTCTCCGTTCATAGAAATTCTCCCGCAAGACATGTGTGCATTTTCAAGCAGGCTTTTCTATGGAAGAGCTCGCAGGGGCCCACGTTCAATTCTCCCAGGGGCTCTTCCACAAGATGACAAAGGCTGGGAACTTCACCCTTCATTATTAATCTTTTAAAAAAGTTATTCTGGCTTCTTTCAGGGCCATATCATTTTCAAAGCTCGCTGTTGGGGTGGGAGCCCCCGAAGCTGAAATGGCCTGAAAGTGGAAACTTTTCTTGGGAGTTGACTAGTCAGTGAAATATTCATAGAAACGTAACACGACACAGGATGCTGAGCTGGTGTCTAAACTTTGTTCCAAACCATATTTGCTATTTGTAAAACTGGCCCCTCAGGGACTAGATGGGGTTAAGGTAAGCGGGGAGTGGGCTGAGACAGGGCTGTGGGTCTGGGATCCCAACCCCTGGAGGGAGGGACTTCTCTCCATAGGAATTAGGGTTCTCAGGTTGGGGGGAGAGATAATGGGGTCCAGCCACTCCCACTGTGGAAGGACCATCTCTGCCTTGGATATGGGTACCTTTCCTTCAAGTTGCCACCTGAGTTTTGTGCCTGAGTTTGAAATAGGAACTTTGAAGGAGTCAGTACAGATTCACAGTGCAGTGTTTTTGCAAGTGTGGAAGTGACATCTTTTGGTTTTTCCTTGAAAGTCTCCTGATCGGATATTGACTGAAAAAAATCATGGTGGGGCAGGGGGAGGGTATGGCTCAGTGGCAGAGTGTTTGGCATGCCGAGGTCCTGGGTTCCATCCGCGGCACCTCCATCAATCAATCAGTCAATCAATCAACGTAACTACTGCCTGTCCCCTGCAAAGTCATGGCAGCATGGTTCCTGATGAGTGTCATCTTCAGATGTTGGAATCATATCTTAAAACTCACCAAAAGGATGATGACCCAAATTTCCTTTCAAGAATTAACAAATCTCTCTCATTCTTTTCCCCCAGGAACTCTACTCATCTGTAGTTAATCTAAGAATTAACATTTAGCAAATTACTGCCTCAGTGCCTGAAATGAGGTATGTGTCTGGTGGCTCCGTTGATTAGAACCCTGTGCTAATGAGGTCACCAGGTAAGTCCCCAGGAGGGCTGGCTCACTTCTCTGTGGTCCCCCTCGGAACCCCAGCCAGGCCCCCAAATGAACACTGGTCACAAGTGGCCTTCTGGGGAAGAATCAACAAATTCTTCACTATTCGTGGGAAAAAAACAGCTCAAAGCAGATGCCTTGAGTTGACTTGGAGTATGGCAATGATCCCATGGGGTGACAAAATGGTACCCTAGAGGCTGCAAAGACTTCTTGCAGACGGCAAGTGCCACGCTTCCCGGGGTGGCTTCCATGCTGGGAAAGCTGGCTTTGGTGTGTGTGGGAGCTTCCATCCTGCAAGGAAAGGGGAGGGTCATCTGGGAACAGTGGGAGGCAGGATGCTTGTTCAAGAGGGAGACTCGGGGAGGGGGGGATGCTTTAGAGGGAATTTTGTTGAATTTTTCACTTACCACTTATTCAAAAGATGATCATTTTGGGCCTGCCAATTACTGTCTGTTGTCAGACACCCCCCGGGACCATTTCTCTGGCAGCCACGCCACTCCACCAACTTGCCTCAAGCTGGCAGGAGACCCACGCACTGAGAGCTTTCAGAGCACGGGGGGTTCTCACACTCAAGCATTCTCTCCATTTTTCACTCTCCGAAACCACTTTTTTCAGGTCCAGGTCCATTCTGAGGCTAAATCTCACCCAAGCAGGGCCAGATGCATCAACATCCTCTGAGGCTGTTTCTTGGGTTTAGGAAGGAATAATGCCTAATGGCCTCAGCTGTGCCTTTGGCATTCCCAGTCTAAACCAGCACCCTCACTGGCTTCCTCCTGCTTACCAAGAGTGCCTTCTCCTGGGCAGAGGCCACCTCTCTCTCTTTTTTTTTTTAGTTGAAAAATTAAAAAATCTCTGTACCCTTATCCCCTAGCAGAATGCTTTGTATACAGTAGGAGTCCAGTAAATGTTCACTGAATGAGTGAGTAGATGAAAGAATTCCGCCAGAATGGAATCTGGTTCCATTTAGACAAAGGCAACTTTTTAATGTTACCATTTTATTGCTTTTCTCTTTAGAAAATTATATGTGGTTATTAAAAATATTTTGGAAAATTGAGATGTGTGGAACAGAAGAAAATACCGCCCCCCCCAATAATGGCATTACTTGGAGATAGCCTTTCTTAACACTTTGGGGTACATGACATTTATATCCACATGCAGATCTATCATATATGTGGGACTCAGACAATACATATTCTTGTGTAACTTTTTAGAGTTATATCAGAAAGCTTTGTGCAATATTGTATCTTTTTACACGTGATTATTTTTATTTTTTCAGAGTATCTTATTGTATGACTTGATTTTGACTTAATCTGTCACATATTTAAACATCCTTGTAGCTTAAACTTTCCACATCATTTCATTTATTTCCTGGGGATAAGTTCCTACAAGAGGAATCGCATAATTCCATGTTTTTCTAATTCATTGTATGTTCTTGGCAAGTTATTGGTCAGAGAAGTGCCACCGATACATAGTCCTACCAGCAGCAGGTTAGTGTCTGTCCACTGTCCTCCCTTGGTAAACACTGAGAATTGGCATTCTTATAGATATTTGCTAATTCATAGGCAAAAAGTATGTCAGTGTCCTTATACTTTGCATTTCTTTTATTAATAGCAAGACTGAATATTTTTTCATGTGATCATTTTAATGTCTTCTTTGCAAATTGCTTGTTAATGTTTTTGAAGACCCATGTCTGTTTCATGGGCTATTGTAAGAATTAGTTGAAATAACCTATCTGAATACATTTGAAGCCTACACAGCAAGAAACAAATATGTTAACCAAATTTGTGACCTGACCAGACCTGTCCCAGGAGGGTCAGAAGGAATGGTTACCTGGAGTCAGTGGGTGCCCAGTGAAGACTTGCACAGCTCTGCCCATGGACGGATGGGGAGAGGTGCCTGCGAGAAAGGGAAAGAGACGTTGGTATAAAGGTTTGTTACTGAGAGAAGGCCACCAAAAGTAGACAAGGTTGGAGGCGATCCAGGGCCTGGCAGCTCGAAACGGGAGCAGAAGGGACCAGGGAGCAACAGGAAACTGAGACCCTGCTCTGGGCTGGTCTGAGTCCCCCCCAGGGCGGGGGGTGTTGGGGCAGGCATCTTCCCAAATGTCCTCAAACCAGCAACTGACAAAACACCAGCAGGGCCGCCCCTCTGGGGACTCCCCTGCGTTCCAGTGCGACCAAGGCAGGTGTGTTTGAGAACAAAAATGAGATGGAATCCGCCGCACACAGGTGTGGTCCTCTGGCCAGAACACACCTGTGCTTTCCGGGAAGTACTTGGAGTTGCCATGCTTAAGACAGGCAAACCATATACGTAGATAAGAAGTAATCCAGTGAAGACAGGATTCTGCACTAAAATTCCACCAGTGTTTAGACCCCACTTCTGTAAAATTATATATAATATAGCTATGTATTAATATAACTATATTATACACATTGTACAGGTACACATACAACACATGAATGTAGGCATAAGCCTGCCCGTGGTCGTCTCCGGAGAGTGGTACTGAGTTGGGATGAGGAGAAATAAGTATCTTTGCTTTTATTCACATTTCTAAGCGTTGTTTCACTTGTTACCCTGTATATTCACTTGTTACAACTATATACTTTCTGTACTTTGAAAATGATCTAATAAGGAAACAAAATTGCAACACTCCACCCTGCAGCAGGAGTCCACAACTCACCAGGTGACCGGAGCTGAGTTCTGCGCTGTCACTGGCCCCAGTGCTGACTCGGACAGAGGAGCCCCAGGGAGCCCCTGAGAGTCACACCTGGGCCCCGCAGGACACTGAGCTCATCGCCACCTCACACTTAGATGACGGGGAAGCCTTGCCTTCTTGGCGGACAGGACCCTGAGAATAGGTAAGACGTTCCCAGGCTGGGAGTAAACACTGGCCTTCCTTCCAGATCAGATGGACGCTGCCACCTGGCAGGGAGGAGGCAGGGATTAATTGCAGGGGAAAGAACTTGAGTGTGTGCAGGAGGAAACATGAGATCCTCCCTCCTTCAGTTCAAGGGCAGCCCCTGCAGCTGATGACACAAGGTAGAGACCTCTTTTTTTTTTTAATTGAAGCCTAGTTAGTTTACAATGTTGTGTCAATTTCTAGTGTACAGCATAGTGATTCAGTCATACATATGTTCCTTTTCATATTCTTTTTCATTATAAGTTACTACAAGGTATTGAATACAGTTCCCTGCGCTAGACAGAAGAAACTCGTTGTTCATCTATTTGATATACAGTTAGTTTCTGCAAATCTCGAACTTCCAATTTATCCCTTCCTACCTCTTTTCCCCTGGTAACCATAAGTTTGTTTACTATGTCTGTGAGTCTGTTTCTGTTTTGTAGATGAGTTCTTTAGTGTCATCTTTTTTCTTTTTTTTTTTAGATTCCACATATAAGTGATATCATATGGTATATTTCTTTTTCTTTCTGGCTTATTTTACTTAGAATAACGATCTCCAGGTCCATCCATGTGGCTGCAAATGTCTGCCTGGGGTGTTACGTTGTTTCGCACCAGGTAGACCTGCTTTAAGGCAACACCATTTCCTGTGTCCCTGGTGTGCCAGGCACTGTGCTGGGGCCTGGGGACAAAGCGGGGGGTAGACTGAGATGATCTCTGACTCTCTAGAGGCTCAGCTGAGTTCAGGAGATGGACGGCACACAAGGGACCAAGCAAACAGAGTGCATCACACATGGAAACGATGCTCTGAGGGAAGTCGAAACAGGGGTGCCGATCAAGGCTGGGGATTTTGGATCCCAAGGCAACACAAGGTCTTTCTGAGGAGAGCACATTTAAAAATGAGGAGACAGGCCAGCAGAGGAGGGACAGCAGACCCCAGAGGTGGTGGGACTCAGCTCAGCCTCTCCCCAGAGTGGCGGGAGAGCCGTGAGCTGGTTGAGCTGAGGTCTGGGAGGCCGGCAGGTCATGCCTGGGCTCAAACATGGTTCATGTTTTGAAGTTTGATTTTTATCCTAAATGCAAAGGCAAGGTAAAGTGTTCTTAGAAATCCAAAATCACAACGCCTGACTGAAACCTCAGCTTGGCGTGTGTAAAGATTTCTTGAGTGAATGCAAATAAACAAATTGATGTTTCGTGCTTGGAAAACATCCTGTTTCATTTCATTCTATTTTTTTTTTTTTATTGAAGCATAGTTGCTTTACAATGTTGTGTTAGTTTCTGGTGTACAGCATAGTGATTCAGTTATGCACATACATGTATATTCCTTTTCATATTCTTTTTCATCATAGGTTATTACAAGATATTGAATATAGATAGTTCCCTGTGCTGTGCACCAGGACCTTGCTGTTTATCTGTTTTATATGCAGTAGTTTCTATTACATGAACAATCACTCCCATTTAGATTTCTTTTCACAAGAAGACCAACCTACAGTGATGAGAATAAAAAGTCTGAGGTTAAGAAACATGCCTGAAATTAAAGAAAAGGTTAACGAGACTCTGTCTCCACAGCAGGGACTGTATGAAGAACTTTCAGAAGTGGGGTCCCAGTCTTCACCATCGCCCATCGCCCAGATGAGGAGACAGCCTCGGAGAAGTGGAAGAGGCTTGGCAAAGCCACCTCCCTGTGCGCAGTTCCTGGAACCTTTGTCTCTGTTCTGGTGACCTTTCCGTGAGCCCAGGGACAGTGATGGATACAGTGACCTCAGGGAGTTGCTTGGGCTCTTTTCCATGGCTCCTGGGGACTCCTGCTGCAGGGAACAGGAAGGAGCCTGTGGGTGGTCAGGGGGTTCCTATTACTCTGTGGGGCAGCCAGGCCCCTGTTCCATGTCTGCCCACAGGTAGACAGGCTCAGCCCCCGATCTCACTCTCTGACCACCTAGTGTCCACATCTCGGACCTCACCGGGGCTCCCACATCTTGAGATTGGGGAGCATCCAGGGAGATCAGTGGAAGGTCCAGCTTCCTCCTCCCGTCCCAACACTTAACAATGTGGGCTGTGATGACTGTGGACATGCTGCCTCTACAGATTAGCATCTGGGTCCTCTGTCCTCCTGGAGTTCTTGCCTGTTCCCGTCCTTCTTCTCAAACTTGTCTCCCAGGGAGTTGGCAATGATGGCTAGGACCACCCGTTGTCTGAGGTCCATCTGGGTGCACCCGCTTTTGGGGGGACACACACATGGCACTCAAACAGGCTCGTGTAGCTCTCTGGCCACCTTGGGTTCCACACTTCCTGGCAGGATCCCACTGGGAACTCTTTGGGGCCAAACTTTTCTTTTGCAACTTAATCATCGGCACGTGGGCTACTGTGCTCCCTGCCTGAGACTGACTGGATGGAACTCATCAGCTCTGAGTTCCAGCTCTGGAGAATGGCAGCTGCTGGAAGAGGTGAGCATGACATTTGAAACTGGCTGACACCTGGGAGTTGGTGTCAGGTGGAGAAACAGACAAGGGCTGTGGGGTTGGGAAGATCTGGGTTCCAGACCAGCTCTGCACTGACCATTGTGAGACTCTGGAGTGGACGACTTGTAGGATATCCGTGAGGCCCAGTTTTTCCATCTTTAGAAGGGGGGTCATGCAATCTAACACAAGCATAATATTTTGGTGAGGATGCAAAGAGGAGAATTAAAATATGTGGCACACGGGACACGCAAAATATTAGTTTTTATGTTTCTTTATCCTCAATAATGTAATGAACCCTTCCCAAAATAGAATCCTTCATAGTAGACCCCTACCCATTTTATGTTGATGGGACACCCAAAAAGGTGCAGGAGTCCTTTGGTTTGTGGTAAATGGATTTTGCACTTTAAATGGGGAAAAAAAAAAAACAACCCTGCGGTCCCTCAAACAATGACCCCTTTTAAACCTACCTTGGACTCCAATTTCAAAGAATATTCTTATTAACATTCTGTCATAAATAGTGCACTGCTCATCAAATATTTATAAGGAGTAGCCTGAGAAGCCAGCACAGCGCTTGGCAAGCCTGGGGACAGTCCCCCATGCACTGTGGGGTGGTGTAGGCAGGGGACACCCTCTAATTTTGTGGCATGGTTCGGGGGCTCGAGTGCAAGCTAGTCTTGGCATGGTTTCTCCCTGCTCTGGGCCTGCTCTGGAGATGCTCAGGACTCCCACGTAGCCTGTGCTTGCAGTCAACCCTCTTTGAAGTCCCCGGGAGCTCTTTGAATGGAAAACACACACAACGGGGGGTGTGATGGAAGTAGGAATCAGGCCTGACGGTACGCGGGAGAGTAAGGGTGCTTCCCACCCCAAGTATTAGCTCTTTAGCTCAGCAACTACGGTTTGATCATTAAATAAAAGAGCCCCTCCTCACCTCAAAACCCCTACAGCCTACCACCAAAGCCCACTGTCCATTTGCCCAGAAAATGATAAACCTGCTAATTACCTGAGAGTTTTAATTAAGCAACAGATATAGACAGTGCAGGGCTCTTTTGACTTTAACCATATTAATCAAAAAAAAAAAAAAAAAAAAAAAGAGAGATCTCTATTCCAGGGCAACTTGTAAATGATAAAAAATGAAACCCTACCATCTTTTGAAATATCACTCATTGAGTGTGATAATTTGGAAAAATATCTCTATTAGAGACAGTTAGAGATGTTTTTGGGTTGAAAAATGCAATCACCGCTGAAGTGCAAAGCGGCAATTTGTAGACAGGTTGAGTAAATTAAATCACTCACTGCCTTTTTTTTTTTTTTTCCAATGGCTTTAAAAGTTAAAGGTAATTTGCAAAGAAAATGCTCAGTTTGAATTGGTTTGTAATATCTGTTAATGATCTTTAAAAAAAAAATTCACTTATTCACAATCCTGTCCCTGAGGGAATTCCAGCGTGCTATCAGAAAAATTTCTAAAGTCTGAAATGTCATTAGCTAGTGATTTCTTTGAAGTAAAAAGCCCTGAAAAAAATAAATTATAGAAGGTATACAAGTGTGCAGGACAATCACTTTGATGAATAATATCTATGTGTTTTGTGCCGAAAACTACAACAATTGAAAACCCAAGCTGCTAAATTACTGAGCTGTCTTTTGAATTACCTCCGTAGAGGCATCCCTGCCTTGTTTATTTCACACATATATTGAGTTCTTCCATATATTTATAGACTGTTGATATAAAAACAGTAGTGTTAGGAACAATTTGATTATATTCCTTGTGTTTACCTTTTGGAAACACAAGGTGTTTTCTAAATACGGGCTACAGGTGTTGTCATCCAGGAGGGAGACAATAGCCGGTTTGTGTGCAGCCGCCGGGATCCCAGAGCCAGGTGCCGGGAACCGGGGTGCACATGCCAGGCACCGCCTGGATGGTTCACTCGGAGATGACAGAGCGGTGAGGTACTACACCAAAGGGGGAACTTCCTTCCTGACCCCAGCTGGCTGTCTGTTATTGCTTGGAAGCAGGGGCGACTTTGTAACACAATATTAGTCAGTGTAACTGCGGATGCTGGTTCGGCTGCTATAAATAGCTAATCTTTTTTTTTTTTTCTTCGAGGGAGGAGTGGGATTTGACTAAACCATTGGGTAGAGGTTAATTATACATTTCGCAAAAGTATTCATTTCCTTGTAGATGGCCGAAATTTGTTACCTTTTAATTCTGCTTTATATGATAAGGCTAGAAATATATGAGACTCCCCGGGGGTCCTTCATTAATGCCATTAGTTTATACATTGAGCCTTTAATTTCTTTCTTTTTTCACTCATGCATTCCTCACCTCTCAGCTAAACTGCAGAGGGTCCCGGTTTTATTCATTTCTCTGGCAGTCTCTTCTTCCCAGCCCCACTGACCTGTGATCGTACCCCCGGTTTCTTTCCATTTTCTGCTCTGACCTCAGGACAGCAAACTGAACCCAGGTAAAGCAAGTCACTGATTGATTTTAATAAAGAGATTCTGTACTATTTTCTGTTAGTCCCTCCATTGACTTCCCCTCAGAAATGGAAATCAAACTATGAAACTTTTTTTTGAAGCTTTGTTGCAGTTCCACGAAGAAGCATGCAGTTCGGTGTGTTATCCTGGGGTGAACACTTCCCTGTAACCATCCCTGGGTGGAGAAAGAGAACGTAGCCCATGTCCCCTCCTGTCCCTGTGATGGGTCCCCTCCTTCCTCTGCAAAGATAACACCATGCTGATTTCTGACACCATAGATTCTTTCTTTCTCTCTCTCTCCCTTTCTCTCTCTCTCCCTTTCTCTCTCTCTCTTTCTTTCTTTCTTCCTTTCTTTCTTTTGATGGGGGGGCATCATATAAATGGAATCACATGGCAGCTGTTCTTTTGTGCCTGGTTTTATTCTCTCAATGTTATTTTTGTGAGCTGTACCTACGTTGCTGGGTGGAAATACAGTATTTCTCCCTCCTTGTATTTCCTTCCATTGTATCAGTTCCATAACACAGTTCACCCATTCTATTCTTGATGAACGTTCGGGTTGTGCCAGTTTCAGGCTATTGCAGAGAGGGCTGCTGTCAGCTTTCTTGTGGAAATCTTTGGTGGGCGTGTGCATGCACTTCTGCTGGGTGTGTAGACCAGAGGGGAACTTAACTACTTTCTAGGGCATGGCTGTCATTGGCTTTCATAAGGGCGAATGGTTTCCCAAAGAGGTTGTGTCTGTTTCCATTCCCACCAGCAGTGGGTGAGAGTTCTGTTTCTCTGCGTCCTTGTTGAAGTTGGCTGCTCTTAGTCTTTTTGATTTTAGACATTCCACGGTGTGCAGTTGAATCTCATTGTGGCTTTCATTTGATTTCCTGGATTATTAATAAGTTGAGCATCTTTTCATGTACATTTGGGTATTTTGTGAATGGGCTCAAGGGTCCTACTAATTTTCCTCTTGTAATGTTCATCTTTTCTTACTGACTTGTAGAAGACACTGATATATTCCAAATATGATTCTTTCTTGGTTATATATATTGGAAACATCATATACCACTCTGAGCTTGACTTTTCACTCTCTTAATGCTGTCTTTGGCTGAACAGAAGATTTTAATTTTAGTGTAGTCTAATCTACCAATATTTTCCGTTATAAGTCATGCTTTCTATGTCCTATTTAAGAGAGCTCTGCTTGTCCTGAGGCCACGAAATAGTCTTTGATGTTGCCTTCTGGAGGCTTTACCGACTCACCTTTTACATTTAGATCTGCAACCCACATGATATTGACTTTTGTATATGGTGTGAGGTTGGGATCAGGTTTGTTTTTTTTCTCCATCATAACCATAGACTCTACACCATTAATAGAAGAGATTTCTTTTCCCCAGTGCTCTGGAGTCACACTTTTGTCATAAATCAAGCACTCACTTATTTATAGAAGAATCACATGACTGTTTCTCTTTGTTCTGTTAATGTGGGGAATTATTCACTAGGTTTTTGAATGTCAAACCAATCTTACGTTTCTGGACTAGACTGAACTCTGTTATGCTGTGTTGTCTATTTTATGTGTTACTGCATGTTGTGATAACTTTTACAACAATACACGTGAATAAAATTTACCTGTAATCTCCCTTCAGTGCAGTGTCCTTGCCAGGTGTGTTACTGAGGTTTACTTGGCTTATAAAATGAGGTGAGAATTGTCCTCTTTATAGTCTTCAAGAAATTAAAACACAAATGAATCTAATCTCATATAGTGGTTAAACATATATGTCATTTGTCCTGCGTATATTAGGGTTCTATATATTAGAGAAATGGAACCAATAGAATACACATAGATGTACAAGAGGAAGCCTATCACCTAGCACAGTTAGAGGCCAAGGAGTCCCACCATCTTCAAACTAGGAACCAAGAGAGTTGGTGGTGTGACTCAATCCAAGTGTGAAGGCCTGAGAGTTGCGGGGTTGGGGGTAGAGGGTGGGGGCAGTGGTGTAAGTCCTGGTTGTATTCTTTTTTTTAAATAAAAATAGAGTTGATTTACAATATTATATTAATTTCAGGTGTATAGCATAGTGATTCAGTGTTCTTACAGATTATACTCCTTTAAAAGTTATCGCAAGAGAATATAATACACCTGGTTGCATTCTGAAGGCCCGAGAATCGGGAGCTCCAAAGTCCAAGGGCAGGAGAAGATGGACATCCAGCTCAAGGAAGGAGAACATTCACCCTTCCTCTGCCTTTCTGTTCTATTCAGGCCTTGAGTGGATTGGGTGGTGCCCACCGCAGTGGTGAGTGTGATCTCTTCTCACCCCAGTGGTCCAAATTCTCACCTCTTCCAGAAACATCCTCACAGACACACCCAGAACTCCCTTAGCCCAGTCAAGCTGACACATAGATTCAACCATCACAGTAAGAATTCACCACAACCGTCTTTCATTCTAGGCTTCTGTAGATTTTACGTCAAACTTAGGGCAGGAAGCTGGTTTTGTGTGAGTTTTGCATGGGAAGGTAGATGGAAGTGAGACCCTCTTCTAGGACTTCTGTGCGACGCTTAGCAGTCATATGCTCATGTGCCTAAGGCTGAGATCTGCCGCTGCGTCTCAATCCTGGGACTCATGGTCAAGGCCAGTCCAGGGTTTAAAGGAGAACCTGTAAGATGCGAACTTTCTGGACAAATGGCAAGCATTCGGGTAAAACACCTGACCCCAGTGAGACTCTTTGAAGCCAGTTCATCTCCTCCTTTTGACCTCTCAGTCACTCACTGTTCCACAGGGTTGCTTTTTAGAGTCTCCTTCAATGGTACACATCTCATGACTCGCCCGTCTCTGCACTCCCACTTGTCCTCTGGGCTGTTGCATTTGTGGGACATGCCTTCATTTCATCCTCTTCTCAGCTGTCCACATGCTCACTCTACAGTGGAAAGCTGGCCTCCTTAGCCCCTGCTGAAACCTCCTTGGTGGCTCTCCGTCGCTGTGCAAGGTGAAGTTCAGGCTCATGACCACGCTACGGAGTCCCCGTGACTGGGCTCTTCCTCCCCAGTCTGGTCTTTGGCATCAAACTCCATCACGTTCAGCTGTTGATGGCTCCCCCTGGGCACCACGGGGCTCTCTGCTCCAGTGTGAGTGTGTGCTGCTCTCTCCCCCAGGAATAGACTGTCCTGGTCCTTCTCCTGGAGAATCCATCCTTTAACAGTCAGCTCAGCCCAGACAGCCTTGACCCCTCCCAGCTGGGGCTGCGTGGTCTCCTTCCTGCCCGTGCATCTCTCTGTGATGAGACTTGCAGGCAGGGTCCAGGTCTCAGCCATCTGCATATATCCATGGCTTGCTGTGTTCCCTGCATTACAGGTGCTCAGAAAACACCTATGGACTTGAACAGACAGGACAACACTGACCGGCTGGCTGGCTTGAGTTTCATTTCTTTTTGGAAGCCTGGGATGGAATAAAATTGCCAAAATGCCGTGACCAGAAGGAAGGCCAAGGTTTTGGCAAATCCACAGATACAATCTCCTCCTCTGTGACTGAATTCCGTTCCAGTGGTTAGAACTCTCTAACGAGGGCCTCGGCTTTGTGTAGACGGATTAGCAACAAGGGTTTTCTATAGAGATAGATTTTTCCAGAGTAGCAAATTTGAACAATTTACTCTCAGAATTTCAATGGAAAAAGAATAATCCTACACAAAAAGCAAATGGACCAAGATCCTTCCCCCTCTTCTCTGGTTAATCAAAGCATTTACACAGAAATGCTGTAAGGATTTGTGTAGGAGATGCACTGGGATCTTCAAGTCTCTCCTCGACGCTCACTTCACTTTGTCAGAGTGGCTCTGCCCTCCGAACGGTATCACATAAAAATGGATTTTCTGGGGCTCCTGGCTATGAATGGGTTTTAGTTGCACAGTGGTGCCATTCATTTTATTTGGCCCATTATCACAAGTACGGTCTAAATTTGGCCTTAATTATTTTTCCTTTCACAAAAATATTTTGTGGGATCTTTTTGAACCCCGACTACTTCCTTCTTGTCCCTTAAAACAGAATCCAGGAGTGTTATTTTTTTGTTCTCTTCTAATTAAAATAATTGCTTGGTTCCTTTTAACTAGATTCATGCCATTAGGGGCCTAATACATGGATGGGTGCCCTGGGGTGCTTGGGAAACAGAATGAAAAGTGATCATGTAGCTTCACATGAAAAAGGTTCTGCGGTGCCAAGAAGCATTTTTTTCCCTTTCAGCTGGCGTTTTATAAGGGCCTTTAGTAAACCTGGCCCCCCATACCCTTACTAAAAGACGATTAAGCCACAGAATAGTTCTATTTTCTTTATTAGGTGTGCAGCGACCTCGGTCCCGTTTGAAGAGGGGCCCTTGATGTGCTGGGACTGGCACGAGGACTGGGGTCTGGGTTTAATTTCTGCCCCTGCTTTGTCTTTCAGAACAACTGCATGTGAAGGGTGAGTGCTCCAGGTCCCTGCTGCCAGGGGGTGTTTCTCAGGGGACAGTGGAAGACGAGGGACATGAGGGCCTGGATAGAGCTGGAATCCAGAGTTGTCAGGACCCGGCCTCTAAGAGGAAGGGCTGAAATCATGTTGACATCAAGGCTTTTCTCCAGTCCTAGGGTTTGGCAAACAAAGGCCCACAGGGGGCATCTGACCTGTTGCCTCTTTTTGTAAGTTAAGATTTATGGGACCACAGCCACACCCACCTGTGCACGTGTGGTCTGCTGCTGCCTTTGCGCTGCAGCGTGGAGCAGCGTGACAGAATGTGCCGTCCAAGAGGCCGAAGAGGTTGACTCTCGGGTTCTTTACAGAACAAGTTTGCTGACTCTTGATATAACCCATCCAGTGAATGCGCTGAGTATCTGCTAAATATCTACTCCATGCTGAGACACGTGTGTGCAGGGATGCTCAGAGTGGTCCTCACTGGATGGGAGGCTGATGGCCTTTGGTAACGTGCTTGTGTCACGGGTGTCCAGGACAGGTGTGTAGGTATCAGGGAGTAAGAAGGATCTGGTGGAAGAAGTCATGGTTTGAGAAAATGTTCTGCCATGATTGTCTTGGTGGCAAGTCGCGGATCACGGCTGGGCTCTTCCTTTGTCCGCTACCAGGAGGAGATGCTGACGCGGCTGGAACTTCAGGCTTGGGGCGCACCTTTATGAACTACTTCAAGACCTACAGCCAATATGTGGACTTCTGGTTCCAGGCCAAAAGATGGGTACCTTCTGCCACCAGTTGGTGGTAGGGTGGGTCAAGCAAGAGGATGTGAATCCAAGTGTTTTCTGGGCCACAAGGTGCTGTGTTTGTGGCCTAGACATTATCTATAAAAACGTTAGGATGAGTGTTGTCTCTGTTGGCACACGAGGACATGCAGCCCATCCAATATCAAAGAGCAAAGCCAGTGGCAGAACAGGAAGCTGAGTCTCTTGGTTTCAGTCGCTGCTCTTTCCAGGGCACCGCGTGATTCTGTAAGTCATGCTTCTTTCCATGGCGTCAGGAATGCTCAGTTCTTTAGTCCACGTGTTCCTTCCTTCCTTCCTTCACTCACTAGTCAACACTATCTAAGAGCCTGCTGTGAACTGGAAAAAGGACTGAATTTTTCAGGGAGAGCGATGACTGTATAAAGAGTTGGAAGACTCAGAATTATTTTGTTCTTGGATCCCTAAGGCTGCCGTCCTCCAGAAATACGTAGATTTCTCCCATGCTGCCCAAGTGGTTGGCCCTTATCTGTGACACGAAGAAAGAGAGTTGGTGGTGTGTTGGGGGGGGGAGTAATCCTATCACTCAACAAACTGTTGCCTGAGATGTTGTTCTGGGTAGCGTGTGTGTGCGTGTGTGTGTGCATGTGTGTGCATGCATGTACGTACCAAGAAAGAGGATGAGAGATACTGAAATGTCACTAGCAGATTGTACCAGCAGCTAAAGGATGGAGACAATCTAGGTTTGGAAGATTTGAAAGTTAGGCTTTCGTACAGAAAGTCCAAGGGAATCCACATCAGAGACATTTTCAAGTATCAACTGTCAAATTAATCGAGTCTATTAAACCTGCCAGCTGTGGATTTCCTTTACTATACTGTTCCAGACGGTCTTCGTTCAGATTGTATTCTTTCAATGATGTCTCTTGTAACTTTGGAAGTGATGATTATCAAATGTGCCCAGAGGAAGCAGCTTCCACCAGAATATTGAACCTGCCGTGTCGTGATAGGGGAAGGGGAAGTTCTTGAAAGTTTCCGTGTTTGACACTTGCCCATTTCATGGGGAAGTTTGCCAATATTTCCCTCTCACTCAAAGTCAGTGTCATTGGCTACTTAAGCTCTTCAAATTCTGTGAACCTGAAAGTCATATGATTCTCTGAAACAAGGTACCAGTGAAGTGGCCTCCTAAAGACAAAACAAAACAAAACCTTCCAGAACCTTCCATCATGCAGCTGTCACCAGCAAAGCCCTCTGGGAGGTACATTAGAAAATTCTGCCTCGTTCTCTTCCTTCTCCTGCGTCAGTCAGTCACGACCCTGTGGACTGAATCTGGAGGTGGTGGCATCTGATTCTGCGAGTCAGCTTTGGGTCCGTGCTACCTCTCCGATAGGTCCAGGACCCAGGACGCTGCTGTTGTAACAAACGTAACTTGTTTCAGCACAAAACGTGGTGTGTTCATTGCAGGGCTTAACACCGATACAGACAACGCTTCTCATCTCGAAGAAATTTGTAAGCATTAACTAATTCATTTAACTTTCTTGTGGTGAAGCGAGTTTTCTTCCGTTTGCTGTGGGAAAACCCTTCTTTTTCTGATTCTAATCCTTGAGCAGGTATTCTACTGAGAAGTAGTCACCACGCTGGAAATGTTTTGTAGAGGGGAAATAAATCTTTCAACACAGCGTAAAATTCCACTGAAACAGACTACCTCCAATTCCTCAGCGTATAAGCCTGTTTTTAAGTGATTAAGCAATGCTCTGGGGAAAAAAGTTAAATCTCGCCGAAAACTTCAGGAACCCTTACTGCGTTGTTACCACCGCTGCCACCACCGCGCCTGTGTGCAGAGTTCTTAATGGGTCACATCTACGAGTTTGTGGGAGAACAGAGAGCTGGAGGAAGGGCTCCCGTGCTGTCTCCTCAGTGGAGAGTTCAATCCAAGTGTAGGATGTGACTAAGGATCTAGAGATGGCGAGATTACGTTGGATTATCTGGGTAGGTCCTAAATCCAACTGTAACTATTCCTTTTTTCTTAGATTTAATTTTTATTGAAGTGTGCTTGATGTACAATGTTAGTTTCAGGTGTACAGCAAAGCTATTCAGTTATACATAAATGAATATATATATATTCAGATATATATATATATATATATATATATATATATATATATATATATATATATTTCAGATTCTTTCCCATTATGTAACTGTCTTTATAATAAGAAGGAGGCAGGGGGAGATTTGACGCACAGAAGAGGAGAAGGCAGTTTGACTGTGGAGGCAGAGGTGATGGGGTCCCAAGCCGAGGAATGGGGGCAGTCCCCGGGAGCTGACAGTGGCCAGGAAGAGACCCGCCCCTAGAGCCCCGGGGGGGAGCTCAGCCCGCTCTGACAGCTCCACGTGGGCCAGCGATACTGAGTGAGCACTGCTGGCCTCCAGAACATAAGCCAATGCACGGCTGCTGTTTCAAGCCCCCATGTTTGCAGTAATTTGTTATAGCAGTCACAGGGCAATAATGCAGGGACCATCCTCTCAAAGCGCCAAGTATGAGGTCTCGGGAGAGACTGACTGGGTGGAGGGAGGGAGAGGAAGAAAGAGAAAACAGTTATTTGCAGGCACCAAGCTCCAACTGGTCAACGGTTTTCCTCCCAGGACATTAATACCCCTTCCCTTCCCCCTCTTATTTCCGGGCTGAGCATGGTTGCTCAGTTTTGTTGGAGTGTCCCATGCTCCAGGGGTCCCAGGGGAGCCCCAGGGTGGGAGGGAAGAGCCTAGTCATGAGCTACACAGAGGGGCTCCGTTGGTTGCTCCCTCGGGAGTCTGTTGCTGGGAAGTTGAGCTGAATCTGGTGGGGGCAGCCCAGAGCAGGGTGGCCAAGGCACCACCCATGACATGCATAGCAGGCGTCTGAAGCCACGATCTCCTGGTCCTCATCACAGCCCTGTCAGCAGGTGTGATAGGGCATCCCCGTCAGGAGCCTGTTCCCTAGTCTTGAACACCGTCAGCGTTTGGAGCTCACTGTGGCTCCAGGCTGTACGTCTTACCTTCAAATGCAGTAACTGAAACCTCTTCTTTCAGTTGACTCCAAACCCATCTTCACGTAGACTCCACGACTGGCTCTAGTTTTTCTTCCTGATGCACATAAAATAGGGCTCATTCTTATGCCCGAAAGCACTCTCCAAATGGTTGAAGACACTTTTTCTTCTTTTTCTCTTACCAGGCAAAGCACTCTCCATTTCTTCAACTCTGACGCTGTGGAAGAGTATTCTTTTTGTGGCTGGTGGCCACCAGTCCTTCCTCTGGACATGTTGTCGCCCTCTGCCTCACTGGGAAGCTTACGTGATGCAGCACAGCTTCAGGTATGGTCTGCTCAAGCACACAAGAGTCTTGCCTCCTGGGTTCTTACATCACGAAGGTAGACAGAGACGGTTTCTATTTTATTTCATTTTTTGACAAGCACATCATTTTTAGTTGTACTAAAGATAGTGTTGGTTAGTGTCACAGATGTTAGGACACAAGGCTTAGGCTCCAGGGCTCACAACACAGGGGTGTCTTTGGCCCTACAACTATTCGTGAAGTGCCTACTGGGTCTCTTAGACCCAAACAGGACAAGGATGGAGGAACAGAGGCCCTCAGGATAGTCTAGTATAGCTGGGATCAACCTTCCAAAAGGAAACTCCCAAGTGCATCCTTTATAAATGACAGCTTATTGCCTTTGCTCGGTTCTAACAGTTAACCCCTCCTCCTCCTCATCGTCACACCAGCAGGCTCGCCCCCACCCCCGAAAGCGCTCATGACAGTGGGTTTCACTCCACCGCTCAGAAGAGTCGTGTTCATGCCTTGCGTTGAAATCATATTTCCGGGGGACGGAGATGGATGCTGTGTACTTACCTGATTAAACTGCCTGTTGTTTTAAATCTCTTTTCCCAGAGACTCTTTCCCTCCAGGAGACAGCCAGTGACATGACACGTGACACATTGTATCTATCAGTGCCTTCCTGTACTGTGTTTGTATAGCGTGTGCATGTGCGTGTCCACGTGTGCAGGCGTATGTATGCGTGTGCCCGCGTGTGCAGGCGTGTGAGCCACTGGTCCCTTGCTGTGATTGATGTGTTTTCAACAATTACGAAACAATTGCAGTTTTTTTAAAAAAGGTTGGATACATATATTTTTAACAGTTAAAAGAGGAGAGTTGTGCGAAGCACCAAATACATAAATTACATTGGAATGAAACAAGGAAGCGCGCTCGCCCCGGCTCTCCGCCTGAACTCCAGGCCCTCCACCGTCACCTGCAGGCCAGCCACAGGTCTCTCTTCCGGGCCATTTTCCTAATATTTCTGCTTTTCAGCCAGGCCTGGGGGCCAGGAAGGTGGGGCTCAGCTCTGGCCCCCTGCCTGCAGTAGAACCTTCTTTGAGTTCTTTCCCCCACTTTGCTAAAAGAACAATGTGTCCCCCAGAATGACACAAAAATCAATGGCAAAGTTAATTGAAATCTGGATCTCTTAATGTTTTTCCCTTTCTGAAGCGATGGCTTGTCTTCGGCAGAGTGAGGCCGAGCTCAAAGGATGGCTTTAACTGGAGAGAGTGAGTTAGGAAGAGAAAGGAGATGCAGATAATTTTCCAAGTGACAGAAAGAGAGTGTTTACTTTGGGGATTTCATTTCCTTTCACGTTTTG
Organism: Camelus bactrianus; assembly: GCF_048773025.1. Taxonomy (NCBI): domain Eukaryota; kingdom Metazoa; phylum Chordata; class Mammalia; order Artiodactyla; family Camelidae; genus Camelus; species Camelus bactrianus. Next base: position 11,058,145 of record NC_133566.1, read on the forward strand.
AGTCGGGGCTTAAGGAATGCTCCTGGATGGGAAGAATGACCAGGGCCTTTCCACGGCCCCGGCTCCGGCTCTGCCATCTCCTTGAAGGGCTAGAATGCTTTGAAGGAGGTGGGCCTCCCCCCAACCCCCGGGGCCGGGGAGAGTGGGAGGGGCAGAGGCAGTGGCGGGGTGGGGGGTTGCTGAGCCCTGGGAATAAGGCGGCCAGCTGCCTGACGAGTGAGGCATTTGTGTCGCGGGGACTTGGCCTGTCAACTGGCTTGATACCGTCACACATTCCTTGTTGACAGGTACAGTCGTGAACACGCTAAGTGGACGCTATTTCAGCGGATTCTCCCGTCAATCTGCTGAGGCAAATGGGGCTGATTTCTTTTCTCTGTTTTGTAGAGGAAGAAACTGGGGCTCCAATGGACTGGAATTTGTCAAAAGTGACCCAACCAGTGATGGGGGCCCAGAGGGGTGGGTAATGGGTCTTCAGGCTTTTAGGGGCAGAGAAATCTGGGTGGAGGGCCAGGCACTGACCTTGATGGAGTTTCTTGATGACAGGGTGGGCAAGGCTCATCTTCAGCCAGTCGGGACCCTCAGAGGGTCTCCAGAGTGCCAGCGGGGTCACTGGGCGCTGCCATTCAGAACGCTGGTTCCGACTCGCCTTGGTGTCTGTAGCTTCCAAAACGTCCAGACACAGGACTCCGCAAGGCTTCTGGTCAAGCTTTGCAAAGGGAGAGAACGTAGCCTGTGATTCCTGAAGCCCTGAAGTCAGGGATGTGACCACGCTTATCGAGGTCTCAGCTTCCACCGCTCCAAATGTGATTAGTTTCGTAATTAGTTAATGTCATTACCTGTCATCAAATCCAGACAACGCTGGTCTCCAAAACCTCCTGTGGTGGAGAAACCCACAACCTGACATCTTTCCACCGCTGAACACAGGGTTTCTTTAATAATTCTGGCAACTGTCCCCTCGTTCCTAGACCACAGGTCTGAAAGGCAGGAGAAAGATCTATTTCTTGTATTTTTTTTTTTCAAGGCAATTTAAAATTCTTCGGTCCCCTTCCCCAAACTTTTCTTCACTCCAAGCAAAGTATAAATACAATCTTTTCAGCCAATCTTACACTCTCCCATATTCCCCTTCTGATATGTGTTGGCTGGATTTTGCTTTGGGCAGAATGGCCAAAATAAGAAGCGGTTTACCGGAGGGAAACGCCCTGTTAAGGACTATTTTTACCTTTTTATAAAATGCTGCTTGTCTTCTTGCTTACTTGCTGTTAAATCCTGGGCAAGTGGTTTTCTTCTTTGCTCCCATTCAGTTATTTGGCAAATATTCTCCGAGTGCCGACTGTGTGTGGGTCCTTGGGACACAGCAGGGAACAGACCAGCCGAATCCCGGCCCTCCGGGAGCGTAAGGTCCAGTAGGGAAGGAAGAGGCTGAGAAAGTAAACAGTGTGCGGACTGGACGTTTTCCGTGTGCCCCTCGGGAGCCCTAGGGAGGGGGGTCAGCAAAAGCACATCAATGGCCTCTTTGCCCTCGGGTCTGGCTGGGTCTGGAGCCAAAACTGGGGAGCAGGATGTGGGGTCAGGGTGCTGGTGCCCTCGTCCCTCCTGACACCCGAGGGTGACACCATTACTTTTCTGTTGGGCGGGACTCAGCCCTTCCCAGGGCTGCTTCAAGCCCAGGGTGATAACGGCTCACCCTAGTCTGGGTTTCCTTAACCCTAGGGACCCCTCCATCCACAGACCGCCCCTTGCGCTCTCCCCAGGCACCCATCTGAAGGTGCCTTCTGTTTCCACCATGGGCAGGAGGCAGTGCCCTGGCCAATGCCATATCTTCCACGCCCCCAGTGTTGCATGTGGCCAGCCGCACACTTGTGGACAAACGTCCTCGGACTTCAAGCTGCCTTGCTCCTGCAGGACTCAGTTACTCCTTGGTGAGCACGTGACCAAGCCACCTTTGCTGTGACAAGTGTACCTCCGTGTCCTCCGATGCCGCCTGCCTGTTCACTGCTCAGGGCCTCACCGAGTGCGGGGCCGACAGGGGCCCGCCCATCCACAGACCAGTTCAGTGAGCTCCCAACAGCCTGCACCGAGGGGTCCAGCATCCTCGTGGGTTTGCTGAGACCCCTCCCTGCAGTCCTGCCTTCCGTGCTCCCGGTCAGCCCTCCCCTTGCTCGGTGCTCAGGGGACCACTTGTCCCTTCCCAGCCCACCCCCCACCCCCTTCATTCCTCCTTGATGAAGGCTGAGTTCAACAGTCCTCTTGGGAACCGTCGCCGGTTTCATCATTTTGAAGAAAGAGGCGGGGCTTTATCGTTTTTTAAAGGTTGTAATTTTAATTTTTTATTTATGAAAAAAATGCATGTTGACCATAGAGACCATGAAATACAGCAGTTAAAAATATGTGTCTCACTGTCACGAATCAGCACCACAAACAACTGGGACAGACTCGGGGTCTTCGTCTTTAGCTTGTGGGGGAGCACATTGTCCCTGGCCAGGTCACCTCTGCTGCCCCGAGCCCGTCTCTTCTAAAGAATTTTACTGGATTCTTGGGCTCTCCTGCCTGCCCAGTTCACGCTGGCCTGAACTGTCCACTGAAGCCAAACCAAGCATTTTCCTTGCCTGCTTTAAGCTCATTGCTTGGGTTTGGGGAGTGAATCTGGGCTCCGAGCTTTGCAGCCCACGGCGACGCCTCCTCTTGGAAACAGGGTCCAAGGATTCCGATGCGCTGGAGCACGCCCACGTTGGTGGGTGGTTTATACACTCATCACTCTGCTTCTGGAAGGCCCTGATGGATGCCATCCGGGCAAGCGCTGCTGCTGTGTCCAAGTTTTCCAGGGTTGCTCTGTAGCTCCCCCCTTGGGGACGTCAGTGTGTGTTAAAGCCGTGCTAGGATTTCCCGTGCAAAAAGCCCTTGAAATACGAAGTTCCCCATTTCTCTGGATGATAAAAGCATTGCAGAAAGAAAAAAAAAAAAGCGAACAGCTTCGTTACTGGTGGTACTTATTAGCTCGCTTCCCGCAGGGAGAACGCCGAGGGAGTCCAGGTGGATCTGAGCTGTGCTCTGGGGAATTCGTCGGCGCAGGACGCTGAGTGGCCGCCATTCCTGTGTATGTGTTTTTCATCCATGAGAGATGAAATAAGGATCATATTCTTCATTTGATGACGCCCTCGAGAATCCTTCCATAGACGTTTAAGTTGAAAATTCTTAGTTTCCAGCAACTTATTAAAAAAAAAACACACACACACCAACCAGTCTGGCTAAAAAGTATCCTCAGGAAACCAGGCTGGAGGAGGAGAGGGTGAAGCAGGAATGAGCTGTTTAGCTTTTCTTGGAACGTGGCATAATTCTCAGAGGACTGAAGGGCCGAGCATTCCCCAGATACCTCTCAGGCACGTGTGCCAGTCCACAAAGTGCTGGAACCCAAGACACAGAATCTGGATGGATTTCAATTTCAGTGATTCAGATGTTTGTGGCATAGAATAAACACCACCCAGGAGGCGGTATCCTGAGTTACCAGAAGTTCCAGTCTGCAGTATAATTCTGGGCCATGCTTTCAGTGTCTACACGGGGATAGCAAGTCAGCCATTCAGTCCGCATCGGCAGACCAGCTTACTGTTTGAAAAGGAAATCCTAAATCAACCGACGTTTGGGACTGAATTAATGTCTTTTTCCAGGGTCGGGCAGACCTAGCTTTGATCTGCTCAGCTCTCCATTTCTACGTTTGCTGAGTGACTACTGTGCAGTCCCATTGTGTTAGATGTTATGAGCCACTGGGATCCAACATAGTACCCAGAGCTTTCAGGGAGCTTGCAATCCAGCCGTGGGAATGGACACACACTTAGGACACAATCAGTGGATAACACGAGGCATTCAATAAAAGGATGCGATGGGAGTTGAGAGGAGAAAGACAAACGCTCCTGGACTCTTTCAGAGAAGGCTTTAAGCAACAGGGTGTGGTCTGGGGGACTTTGAATAGGCTGAAGGAGAGAGATGGCTTATTAGGCTGGGACTTGGCAAGAAAAAAAGCCACTGACCAGAAGAAAAAAAGAGATCGAATATCTATACTCCACGTGTTTCTTAAAATACAAAGATCTTTACTTGTGTGAGCTAATTTAATTCTAAAAATGAGCATGTGACAAGGTGTGTTAGCTCCCATTTTAGAGGTGAGCAAAATAAGTCTTAAGGATATTAAGTAATTTGCTCAAGGTCACACAGAAGGGGGGTGCTAAGCCAGGATTGTCTCAGGACACGGAAGAGGTCTGCCAGTCTGTTTCCTGCCCTTCAAGTCAGAGCAGCGGGCGCCCTGGTTCCCTGCTGTTTGCTTGTCCTTGCCTGGTGAGTGAAGAGCTGAATGGGAAAATTCAGGTGTGAAAACAAAGGGGAGGGCTGACTATGTTGGCATCTCCTGCAGCGCCTGCCACCCCTGAGGTCCTGCCCCCTCCAGCTCTCCGGAGCTCCGCCGTGTGGCTGGGGGTCCTGGGTGGGAGGTCCTCTTCCTCTGATCAAAGACAGTCCGCACACAGGCTCTGCTCCCCCTGGACAGGCCCCGGAATGTTTTCTACTCAGAGAGGAGTTGAGGAACACGCAGCAGATGGCCGGCTTTCTCCAAATCTGTCTTCCTTTCTCCCTGGACATGAAATCATTCAGCTGGAGACTTGACTTTCCAACCGCCCTCTCAGGACATGAGACGACATTTTCTGCTGATGAAATGTGAGCAGAAGTGACGTGGGCCACTGCCGTCTCATGTCTTCCCAGGGCGTCACTCTTCCTAGCCCCCCTCTGTCTCCCCGTGGGCTGGAGCCGGCATGTGCTGAAAGCCCCATAAAACCAAGCAGGTGCGCCGTGCCCTGCAGGCCCGAGAGGCGACAACAGGCAGAGAATTTCTGGGTCTCTTCACCACTGCGTGAAACGCAGCATCCGCCAGCCTGGACCCACAACTCCAGAGAGTGAAGTGAAAGAGGAAGCAATTCCATCTTGCGTAGTAACATCAAATAGTAGTTGGAAGAATTAAGCCACAAGAGGGTTTCTTAGCGGACATCTGTCCAGCTGCAGGCAGGCTGGGGAAGGCTGGTTAGCACTCGGCACTGCTGCCCCGCGGGCCACACTCACAGTGCGGGGCTGTGGCTGAGGCTGTTGAAAGTGTTTGCAGGAGTTGTGCTGGGGCTTTGGAAAGCTTCTGAGGGGCCCGGCCTTCGGAATTTCTACCTCTGGTTTAGAGACAGCAAAGGAGGAAATGGAGAAGTGAATTTGTAATAGCTTCCCAGACCGTTAAAGCTACTTACCTATTTCTCTTCAGCAAGTCAGGTCTGTGTCTAAGGACCACCATTCCCTTCAGAGATTAATTTTTCTAAGTGAGATGTTAGCTCTTAATGAGCAATATCCTGACTCCTTGGGACATGACTTTGAACAAGTTAAGTTATTTCAGGAAGGGAACGACACAGCTCCTGGCCTTGCTGATGTGAACGCCATTATTCCTGGGGTTTTCTTTGGAAGGTTTTATTTCCCCTTGCTTTGTTGAGATACGCGGACACAACGTTGGTGTCAGTTTAGGTTTACAACGTGTGGGTTTGATACACTTACTGCAAATGTCTAAGGTTTTTAATATTGTCCGAAAAATAGGAAATTGTTAGTGGGGAGGGTGTAGCTCAGTGGTAGATCATGTGCTTAGCACGCACAAGGTCCTGGCTTCAATCGCCAGCACATCCATTAAAATAAATAAGTAAATAAAAACCTAATTACTTCCCCCTCCCCCAAGAAATAGGAACTTGTTTGATTTATTGCTTTTTTCAGATGAGTGATGTCAGGGTCTGGAGGAGTCCAAGCTGAGTGTGTTGTGAGACTTCCTTTGCAGGGTGAGTGTTTTGCATATCTGAAGAGTCCAAGGAGACAGGAAGCCCAGGTTTCAGCGTCTGCACATCCGGAAATGGTTGTGGGCCCAGCCTGGCCTTGCAGACCTGCTGAGGAGGGAAACCTCCCCTTCTCCCCAACCCTCCTGTCCATCACTCACCCTGGAGGCTTCTCCCAGGACTCTGGGTCCGCCTGACTGCTCTGCAGAGCGGCCAGCGCAGCTGCTCCGGGGCTGGGCCTTGGAGCCGGGCCCTCCTGGGGGGCCGGAGGAGGGAGGGAAGAGTGGGGTCAGATGTGGCTGGATTTCCCGGGACAAGGTTTCCCGGTGTGCGCCCCCTGAAGAAGCCTGGGGAGTCTGGTCAGATGTGCTGGCCCGGAGCCTGCGCTCGGCTTCTCTGGGCCTGAGGCTCAGGCCGGGAGCTCTGGATTCTCACACCTTCCTTTCTGCCCCCTGGAAACTGATGGGGAATGTTAATGAGATTAACGTGGCCAAACAGTGCAGGCTGCGGAGAAGGAGAGAGCCTGATCCGTGCTGTCCCCTGCAAACACGCCGCCAGGCCTCCCAGATGGGGACTTTTACTGAGCTCTCCTCCGGGAAAACGTGACTGTCTCTAACAGGCAGCTCAAAAGTAGCATGTGTTCCAGGCCGGCCAGGACAGCAGCTGCTCAAACAGCCCCGCCACCGAGTCCCGGAATCAGTACAACATCCTATGTTATCGCTCTTCTGACCTTCGCACCAGCTTTTCCCCTTGCTTGCCACCTTTCCAAATACACAGACGTTCATATTTTCGAGGCGAGGACTTTTTACTCAAAAAGGAAGTTGTGTCTATGGTGGTGCATGGTCAAATGCAGAAACAGCGAAGGACGAAAACCAACCACTCCGGGGAGCAGAAAGAGGAGAGACCGCTTTGGTTGGAGACTCTCTGAAGAAAACATTCTTGAGAAACACGAAGATGAAAATGTGTGTGCATTTATGAATATTTAAAAAAATGAACTCCAAGGGGAAGGAGGAGAAGAAAGAAGAAGTGTTGGTCCATCTATAAAATGGCCACAATTTATGAGAGTTGAAAAAGGCAATTTCTTTTTAAGGGGCCAATTCCTAATTTCCCACATAAAAGTATGGGAATTGAATGGTAAATCCTTCTCTGCCGACAAGACCCCTGAAAAGAGGGAGGAGAAAGAGTTACTGTTCCCTTTCCATTCATGTGTCTTGAAAGCCCGTGGCGGCGAAAACTGCCCGGGACCGCGGAGGCCTGGGTTTCAAAGCTGCCCGGTGACTTTTCAGAAATGATCTATTGTGCTGCTTTGTTTGGTCCGGGTCGCCCTCGTTTTGTTCTGCTCAGGCTGTATCGCTCTTCTGCCGCTGCCATTAATCCACCCTGTCTGCTCCTCCCCATTCAGAGGCACATTTTAACCCTGCCCCGCACAGGGCGCCGGGATGAAAGGCTGAACAGCTGAGCATCACTGTGGGGAGAGGGACGGGCAAAGGGGCGGGCGGGGAGGGGCAGGGCCGGGCGCAGGTGCACAGGCTCACCTGGGCCGTCCGGGTGTCCGGGAAGCAAGGACAGGGGAGCAGGCGGTGTGAACCCGCTCTGTCTGTCTTGCTGCAGGCGGGCAAGTTGGAAAAAGCCCTTTTAATTTTTCGCACACTGTAGCCGCCTGACTGGGCAGCTTGCTGGGACACAGGGACTGGGGCTCCTGCAGCCCTCAAATGAGACTGCTCTTATTTTCCACTTTTGATTGGATTTCCTCCCTTGTCGTTAAGTAAATCGGTTCCTTGCAGCTCAAGGGTTGTCAGACTGGAATATGACCGCAGAAGATACAGGGATTCATTACAATGATTAAATCAGAAACCTGTTGTCTGGTTAGTAATCCAAATCTGGGTCCCCTCCTTGCATTCTCCAGGAAATCCTATTACATTCAATTATATTCTAAATGGAGAAGACGCTTCTTCTTTACCTCCTCTCTGTCCGACACATCACTCACTTTTAACGGTGCCAGAGGACCGTCCAGAAGTCCCGAAGGGTCCGGTGAGATGCCGGGTTGTAAAGCAGTAACAAGCGTTCGCCACGTGCCTGTGGCTTAGCGGCTCTGTGGTCCTCACTGCACACCTAGTGAGGATCCCCGGAGATTCTGCTCCTCATGGTCCTTCAGGAACCACGGTGATGGAGGTGGTGCTGGAGGGCCGGTGGTTCTCCACGCGTGCAGCCATGGTCTTCACGGACAGAACACGGTACCTCTCTGGGCTCTGACACTGGCTGTTAAATCTCCGGCCCAGGCAACCTAACCCAGAGTTTTGGAAACCCAGAGTTTTCAATTCAGCAGGCCTGTGGGGAGGTGGGGACAAAACCGCATCTCTAACAAGTTTCCAGGTGATTGTGGTGTGGCTGGTCCAGGGAACACACTTCGAGATGGTCTCTAGAGGAACGGGAGGGTCTGATGTAGCTAGGAATCCCCGTCCTTCCTAATGGGATGAGGAGGAATTGGCCATGTGTTGACTTCCGGCTGCAGTCTAGTTTTCACGTGGAAATTTGACTGGAAAATAACTCGCCAGAGCATCACCAACCCTTAACCTTTCCTGAGAGCTCATTTGCATGTTGGGTTGACACACGGAGTTTAAAGACACATCTCAATTACAAGACGTGGTCCAGGCAGCTGCCCTTGTGGGGACAGAGGCGGCCACTCAAGTCTGAGCAATTACTTAAAATTAGACTTGTCAGATTTGTTTAGGGTGACCAGGCGAGTACACACATTGACCTGATGTCACTCTTCCTGGAGAGACGGTGTAATGATTTCGTGTATCAGTCAAACTGTTCAAATACTAATGCTGCCTTCACGCCTTAATCACCATTCCAGTCAGATGTCATCTTTAGAAGCCCTTGGGGATTTGCACCCCTTAATTATTCTTCAATACCCAAACCAAGCATTCTTTAATTGGTGTAAATTGAGCTGCGTTCCAATGCAAACAAGGAGAGGGCACCTGATCAATGATGCCGCGCGTGTCTGGCGATTGGAAAGCCGCTGCTGTTAGATCAAGGAACACGTCCTCACCGCCATTCACCTCCCAGGAAACACCAGCTCGTGCAACTGGCAGATACCAGAGCAAGCTGTGGTCCCAAATCCCATCTTCTAGAAAAAGGGTTAAGAAAACCCATCAGAAAAATACTCTCTGTTCTAACGTCAGGGACTGGGTTCAGGAGCCTTTTGTGAAAACTCAACTAGGAGCAAAGCATTTCTATCCTCTGGTGACTTGGTGTCTCTCTCTCTTTCCATCTGTGGGTTGGAAACAATATAAAATTTTTGTTAACTTGACAAGCTGGTTTTTGCCATGATTTTTCACTTATCTTTTCTTCCTGATGGGGCTTGATCCAGCTAATCGTACGTTGGAGCTGTGGGCGGGCAAAGTGAAGCAGGTGACCCTTCTCTCCTCCTTCCAGTACAGCCGAAAAAACGCAGGGCACTGTACTTACGAAGCCCAGGACAAATCCTTCTCATAAACGTGTCAGGCCACTTTTCACTCCTGTCTCCTTCCATCAGCTCCCTCAAACTGATTATTTATTACTGGGATGGGAAGGAAAGGTCGCAGACGGCCGGTCACTCACCCCGGGCCCAGACCTGCCAGCCTCCCGCTCCCAGTGCTCAGCAAACTGGGCTCGGTTTCTGTGGAGGTCCACTGGCTGCTGTGCTCATTTTTAACGTAGCTGGCTGTTGACAAAAATGCTGGTTCTTGGGGAGAATCTTACAAGTCGATTTCAGTTGCCATTTGAGAGCGTCCAGGGCAGAATGTACATCATGAGCTGGGGGAAGGAGGAAGAGGGCTGTCAGCTTCCTTGAGCATCTTTGCTCAAGAGCTTAGACGTAAAGTGGAGCTTTCGGTGGGGCAGTGAGTTTGGGCAGCCTGTCTGCACACAGTGTGCTGTAATCCACACACAGCCTGACGAGAGTGTACTGCTGCATTTACAGCGCTCTGGCCAAAGGTTTTGAGGGCCTTGGGGTAAACTTTATGGGGGTGTCTCAGACTCTAGGGACCACTTGTTGAGTGTGGCTGGCGGGATGCAGACAGAACGACACCTGCTATCCATCGTCCTGTGCCTTGGTCGACCTCACGGACCAGGATATCATCCTTATGGTAAAGGCACACCCATGCTGGGAAGTCAAAGGGGGTCAGGATTCCTTTATCTGGATCAGCTTTCAGGGAGTAAAATAGCAGCCTTGGAAGGGGTAGCAGAAGTCGTCTCCCCCCATATGCTGGGGGACCCCCGAGTCTGCAGCAGTGTGGCCCCCTGTCCTGCCTGTTTCATTCCTGTCCCCCTTTCTCTCATGGACACTGTTCCCTGGCTTCCTTCAGACCCACAGTGAGAACACCAAACTTGAGAGCAAAATCCTTGATTCCAGTTCTGTTTTTTTCCCTGAGCACATCCGATCTGGGCTTCGATTTCATCATCTGGAAAATGAGGGAGTCGAATTAGATGGGTTTTGGATCCTCTGAGATCTGAAAGCGGAAGAGTTACTTCCTCCAACGCCAGCTCTCATGAGAGTCAAGGGCGGGGAGCCCACCTTACGCATCTTCCGAGTCCCTGGTCTGAGTTTCACTCGTGGGAACAAGCATCCAAACTAGCGTTTCCCAAGCTCGAATGTGCGTCCAAATTGCCTGGGACCCTGTTAAAATGAAGCCTCTGTTCAGTGGGTCTGAGCTGGGGGCTGAGGTTCTGCTCGTGTGCGGCTGTCAGATGATGCAGCAGGACTGAGAAACAAGCACAAGGCTCTGGAAGTACAGTGCCCTGAGGTTTCTCAGTTGTCCTGAAAGTAGGAGAGAAGGGACACCGGCTTCACGTTACCCGCCCACAGCCCGGACGTACGATCAGCTGGGTCAAGCACCATCAGGAACAAAAAGGTAAAAAAAAATCATGGGAAAAACGGTTTGTCAAGTTAACAAAAATTATATATTGTTCCAATCTACAAATGGAGAGAGAGAGACACTAAGTCGCTAAAGGATAGAAATACTCTGCTCCTAGTTGAGTTCTCTGCATGAGAGGCTCCTGAACGCAGTCTCTGACATTGGAACAGAGAATATTTTTTCTGATGGTTTTTTTAAAAACACTTTTCCTAAAAGATGAGATTCAGACAAGAAGCTAAGTGAGACCTAGAGGCTGGTCAGCTCTGCTCAGCCCTGGACCCCGGCCCAGCCTGGCTCAGAGTGCACAGCTTGGCGAGGCTGGGATCAGTGGAGCCTGCAGGTGTTCAGAGAGAAGGTAAATCATGGCCTCCTGATCCCTTGGCTGGGCCACATCCTCACCATCTCCTGTTTTACTTCCGACGGGATTGGAGGGTCTGGCTGCAGACCTGGCCGCTTGCCTCATTGGGCCCGTGCGGCTGTGGGAGCAGGAGGCAGGCAGAGACTTGGGGGGATGCTGGTGGGGAGAAGTGGGTGCCTCTGCCCCGTAAGTCCTGGCTCCAGATCCATCACCCGGGGCCACAGTGTTTACTGAACATACATTCCTCCGTGCTTTCTTCCCCTCTTTGCTTGGTTCCTCGTCAATGTCCATTTCAACCTCTGCAAATTACTTAGAGGGCGTGGAGGTTCCCACACAGTGTCACTGTGGCTCCAAACATCACCGTTTTATGGAAGGAGCGTTGGTCTGGGAGGCAAATATGAGTGTCGTTCCGGCTGGCCCGTGCACCACGGCAGGGGATGCAGTCACATACCTGAGACTGCAGGCCTCTTCCCTCCTGTCCACACCCACATGCTGACCCGGAGAGGGGTTTGCATAGTGCACGGGGTTTTCTAACTGAGGTGAAACCACACAGCATGAAACTGACCCATTTCATGTGTACGCATCAGGGGCGTTTAGTCCAGTCATAATGATACGTGACCACTAGCAGCCTATTTTCAAAACTTTTTCATTGCCCTAGAAAAACACACCATGAGTATTAGTTACTCCCATTCCCGGCTCCCCTCCAGCTCCCGGAACCTGTAATCTGGTTCCTATCTGTGGGGATCTCAGTTCTGGATATTTCATATAAATAGAATTGTACATACAATGACCTTTATGTCTGGCTTCTTTCACTTTGTATCATGTCTTCAAGATTCATCCCCTCTGTAGTGTGTTTCAGTGCCTCCTTCCTTCGTGTGGCTGAGCAATATTCCATCGCATCTCTGCTTGCTTTTGTAAACACAGTTCTCCGGGATGAAGCACAAAAACGGACAACCTGTTGGTGTCTTTTCATATTATTTATGGTGCCCTTTGCTGTGTGAAAGCTTTTAAGTTTAATTAGGAGCTGGAGGAACCAAGCTCCCTGACTTCAGACTATACTACAAAGCTACAGTAATCCAAGCAATATGGCACTGGCACAAAAACTGACACACAGATCAATGGAACAGGATAGAAAACCCAGAAATAAACCCACACACTTATGGTCAATTAATCTACGACAAAGGAGGCAAGAATATACAAGGGAGACAGTTAATTTACATACTATCTAGGGTGCTTTTGACCTTCAAAGCCAGAGTTAAATTGTGAGGAGAACATACAGCCTGCAAAGACTAAACTAGTCACTATTTGATCCTTCACAGAAAAAAAAAAATGCTGATTTCTGTTGTAAATAACATTCCTGCAAAACTTTATTATAATACTGTGTATGGAAATTCTGAAGTTTCAACATAGTTTATTTTTTTATAAGGACATATATTAAAAGTTCAGCTGGATAAACAAAAAAGATAGAAACGCCATGAAAATTTTGAAAAAGAAGAGTAGTTGGGGAGATGCCTTAGAGGAGAACATAAAATGTCACAGCTGTAATGGCTAAGGGACAGAAATAGGCAGGCCCTGGGAAAGCCCAGACAGAGACACATGAGGTGGCTTTCCAGGCCAGTGGGGAAGAGATGAATTTCTCAGTAGGCAGTGCTGGCTGGTTCTCCCTGAGACCAGCCACATAGACATTGTGAGGCTGGGTCCCCTGTTACTCCTTCCAAACAAATTCCAGAGGCATAAATATTTAAATGTGCAAAAAGGAAACTAAAAATATTGGAAGAAAAGACTGATGGCTACCTTAATAATTCTGCAGTAGAGAGATTCTTTTAAGCTTGACAAAAAACGGTCATGCAGAAGTGGATGAATTTAATAAAGCTGGCTAAAATGTAACCTTTTGGCACGGCAAAAAATACTGTAAGTAAAGCTTAAAAGTTAGAACAAAATTCACCTGAGAAAAGTTTTTTTTTTTGGTTATAGACAAATGGCTGTTGTCTCTAAAAGTAGAAAACCCCTGGCAAATGAATAAGAATATGAAAAGCACAAAATAAATCAGGGGGAGATTTACCAACTAGCAAGAATGCAGTGAATGCGATGGTCTGTAAGCATGACTCTCTGGGCGTTCAACCTTGCCAGTAATTAAAGTAAATTCAAACTCGATGTCATTTTGTTGCTGTTTATTTGCTTGATGAAGATGAAAAGAAGTTAAGAATCTCCAGTGATGTTAAGGGTGTGGCGGAAAGGACTCTTCGGTATTTCTGGAGGGAAATTTGGCAACGCAGGGCACACCTATAAATGCCAGTACCTTCAGGTCCAGTGACCTGGTGTCCTGGACCTCTAACATATACAAAACTAACGTAGAGATGTTCCTTGTGGACCCCCTGAGTGAAGACTAGCACCCAAAACGCCAGAAACAGAAACCAAAGGTATTCCTTTCTGCCCTGAAAAGCTGGAAGCCACCTCAATTCTCATCAGGTGGTTTTTTAAGAACACTTTATCGAGGTGGGGTTGACACGTGAACATATTTGACGTACACAACTTGGTGAGTTGGGGTAAGTGTACGCTCACGAAGCCATCCCCAACATGAAGGCCACAGACACCCATCACCCTCAAAGGTTCCTCCTGCCTCTTTGATTATTATTATTATTATTATTTTAAAAAATTTTTTAGCGATCCTTCATTATTATTACGGGTCTTTCTTTTCTTCTGGAAAGACCACTTAACGTAAGAGCTGCCTCTTAGCAAATTTTGAGCGCACAATACAGAATTGTTGGCTGAAGGCATTGTGCTGTATAGCAGATCTCCGTTATTTAACTTGCATAATGGAAACTCGGGGCCCTTGGACCATCACCTCTCCATTCCCCCCTCCCAGCAGGAGCTGATAAAGTAAGTTGTGACACATCTATACAATGGACTTCCAGGAAGCCATTGAAAATGAGGCAGACACCTGGGAACATGAGCACACGGAGACACATGTTTCTGACGGCCATGGGGCCATGTTGTGCTGATGGGGGAACTGGAACATCTGGGCCCTCACGAAGGACCCTGAAGCCCTTGTCGCATGCTTGCCCACTATCTGCTCAGTGAGCACCATCCTTGAAGGATCTCTGTTGGCCCAGGGAAGTGAGGGCAGTCAGCTCCCTGCTGCTGCTGGAACTCCCCATCCACACGTTCCTGACCATCAGAGTGTAACCCTGAGCACACGAAGCCTCAGGGGACCCCTGGTCAACTAGCCCAGTTCAGGAACCGGCTATGTGTCCTGGCAGGGGTGGTGAGGGTCGTAGGTGTGGGCGACCCCACCCTCTCTCTCTTCTCTGACAGCTGAGTTCCCCGAATACAGCTGCTGGGCCACCTCCCCGACATGCAGGCGTAAGTTTGGCCGCAGCATCTGGGGCAGTCTCCTGTAGTCATCCCCGGAGGCTGAGCCAGATCACTGGGCTTAGCAAAGTGGGCTGACTAGACGATGAAATATTTATTGTGATTCCTCCTCTTTTTTTTTTTTTTTTGAAGTTCAAAAATCCTTGGCATCCATGGGCTGAAGTCTGTGCACACGAGAGGAATTCGTAATTAGCGCAGAGGTGGCCGCTTCCCACTTACTGACGCTCTCGACCTGAAGCAGGAAGGAGGCAGGTGGTGGTCCCTGCCTACGTGCTCCGTTTAGTGGTTTTTTTTTTTCTCTAACAACACAGAAAAGTCTAGGAAGCAAAAGAAAACCACCCTCCAAACAGCCTGTTTGATGGTCTCTTATTAGCTCTTGGTGTATGAAATATTTTCTCACATGGGTGAAGACAGAGGCAAATAACTTTGCTATTTTAAAGTAGACTTTTAACATGAATAATGCTTAGTCTTATACTTATGTTTTATTTGCCTTCAGTGTCGACTAAAAGCAAATGAAGAATTGTGGCATTATTTAGATAATTCAGACCAAAATGCTGAGTTGCTTTAAGTATGTAGACAATGGAAGAAAAACGTAGCCACGTCTGATGTGCGTGGTTTGGGCACCCTTTGGGGTTAGTTGATAAGACCTTGTCCTTTCCCTCAAGCCAAGCCGCCTATCAGTGGAAAAACATCACATGTTTGTTATAAAAGGGCTTCAGCTTTCTGCCAAAAGTGGACAACTGTTTTTCTTCAGTGTTTGCACTAATAAGGAATGTGGCATTTACATGTGTCCATCAGTGAGTAAAAAGCACTGATCCCAGAGAAAGACGAATGTTCCCATCTGGGTACAAGATGCTCCCGCTTTGGATCCCCCTACCTGTCTAGTCCCAGCTCTGGTCACTTCTCAGGGGGTCTCGTGCTCCAGTGGAACCTCCTTGGTGTCCCCAAACCAGTCCAGATCACTTCCTCCTCCGTGGCTGTACGGCTGGGGTACGCTCCTGCCGTTGCTCTTGTGGGCAGCTTCCTGCGTGTGCCCTCATGGGAGCCCCGTGCTTCCGCCCTCCCCTTCTCCTTGGTGCCTTTCTCGCCAACCCACCTTCCACTGGGCCCTGTGCTGAGAAGAGCATCCATCCTCTGGACTCTCATTTCCTCCTCTTCACATCTCCAAAATACCACACTTCTCCTTCCAACAGCCACAGATGTTCCCTGAGGGCCTCTCTCGCAGTTGGCCCTGCTTGGATGCTGAGAATACAGACACAATCCCCGCCCCCCTGGGTCACATTCCAGTGCAGGAGGAACAGTGAACACACGTGTGAAACGACGCCAGGCAGTGTGATGACAGAAATAGGCAGAAGCCTTCCTGTCTGGCTCTCCCAGACCGCTGAATCCCGGAGCAGGTCCTGGGGGACTCAGCAGGGACCCGAGCACTCTCGTGGGAGAGGTGTCGGTAGGCGGTCAATGGATGAGGAGTCGAAGGGAGCATTTGGTGGACTTTTAGCCATCTTCTCAATCTTCGCAGCACCGGAGAATGCAAAAAAAAAAGAAAAAGCTAATTTTAACGTCTTTATGGGTGGAACATTTTCTCTTCTCAAAGGACATCTTGGTGGCATTTTCAGAGATCATAGGGAGATTCCCCTCTGAGTAGAAAACCACCACCAGTTCATACAGACAGATATGTTGCCATAAACAAATTCTGCCTACCATGTATTCGCTGGTTGAATAGATGACCCACCGGCCACATAAAAAAGATGCTTCCGTTCTATGGGTTTTCATCTCTATTAAACTCTATGGCATATGATCTTGAACAAACATTTGTAGTCAATATTTGATAAAAAGTCCGATTCAATCAAGTAAATAAGGCGTTAGAAGACATAATTTCATTCCTTTGCTAAACTAAATCCATTAAGACTCTCACACAAGTAGAACCGAGGACAAAGGATATTTGAAACAAAACAGAACAAGGGAGACCACTGCACATTTGCATTTTAAAATTAATTGCTGCCCTAATTATTCATCAGGAGAAGCGTAAATTAAACAAATATGACTTAGAGTAAGCTTTTGGACACCCACAGGGTTCTCCCCTCAAGAGTCCGTTGTCATGATGGTTCAGCGTGACGGTTTACTTCTGCTGTCTTTCGGTGATGGAGGAAAGAGAGGAGATAGAAATGGAGCCGTGGAAACGAAACTGACTCTAGAGAAAGAGGCAGACACAGGTGGGTCCCTGTGGCTTCCCCTGTAAGGTGTGAGAAGGTAGCAACCTATGAAGCATGTTGGGACCAGGAGCTGCTTTGGAAACGTTACTCTCAAGTGAAACTCCTTGACCCCAACATGGAACCCAAAGGTGAAAAATGCAGGAGCTGTTGGTCGCCTTGCTGACATAAGTAGGACTGAATGGCTGGAGTACCTTCTCCATCTGCATCCTGTACACCAAGCCCATGGAGCTAGAAGCCTGAGGTGTAGCTGAAATTTTTTTCCTGTGGCATAATTAGGCCATTAACTGTTGCCCCTTGTTGGGACTTTCTCTCAGAAGTGTACAAAGCCGCACAATGATGCTTAGTAACAAATAGCCCTAAATCTCAATGACTTAAATGAATCTCCAGTTTGGCTTATGTCCCTGGGCTGCGGGTCATCTGCGGCTCAGCTGATCCAGGCTGGCTGCATTGGGCAGATCACCTCCAGGGACGTCCGCAGGTGCATGGGCCAGTTGGGACAACTCTGCCACGGGCTGCAGGAGTTCTGTTCTGTTTCACCTGCCTTTTATTCTGCAGGGGTCCTCTGAGGTCTCAGAAGTGTCTGGTTCATGATCTTTTCAAGGTGGAGATGGAAACTCTCTGAGTTGGGAGAGTGAGCACGTGTGCCTTAAGGTCTAGATGCCAGATTGGCACGTGATCGTGTCTGCCCACATTTTATTGGCTAAAGGAAGTCTCCAGGTCAAACTCAACATCCATGCGATGAGAGAGTAAATTCTTCCCATGGAAATCAGTGTTGTGTGTGTCCAGGGTGGGGGTGAAGGTGGGGGAGTGAATATTTGCTGAACAATGATCTACCGTGACCACCTCCATGTAAAACGTCTTCATTTTCTGATGTGGGCTTTTATACATGCATCATGTAAAGCTTTCCTTTTTTGTTTTCCTCTCATGACTTTTTTAATCAAAAGTGTGTTAGATTAGCCAGAAAGAACTTCTCTCAGGAAGACGGAAAATTTAGACAGTTTAACCTCCAGCGAGAATGGCCTGGGACGACCTGGTTGAGTCTTCATCCTGCTGTTTGAAGACGGGGTCGGTGAAATGTGCGTCTGCAGGTCTTAATTTGGCTTCGAGGCCGTGCCTTGAGCTGCCTGGTCCAGGCCAGACGGGCAGGAAATCCACCTCAGCAGATGTGTGCGTGACTTCCCTCTCCGATTACAGCACCCCCTCTCCCCTGTCAGCAAGCGGCCATCCACGGCAAGGGCTGTTTTTCTGATCATTTTGCACTCATTAAATGCAGCTGTCACAACACTGGATGCGAGGATGCACGCAAAACTTTTCTGCCACGTCAAAATCAGGCTGAGGAGCTTTTGAAAAAGGAGCCGAATGCTTTGAAGCCTATTCTCAAGGAATATTGGAAATACTGCCTTTTGTTGTTGACAATTGAAAGTGTTCCATTGCCACACAAATGAAATCTTGGCCCAGGCTAAAGAAGAAGCGTCATTCATCAAAACGGCGCAGCAGGAAGCGTTTGGCCGACCCGTGGGGGTTCAATTGTGCTACTCCTGGGTCTGAGTGACTTACAGGTTCCAGCCTCACTGGGCTGGCTGATCCCTGCAAATGGTTTTAATGGGGCGGAGTAGATCCCTGGCTCTCGAAGGAATGTTCTGGGAATGAAATAATTGGACACCTATTGTATACCTCATTAGAGAAGTAAAACAAACAGATGGATTCTGGGAAAATACAAACCCCTAGTGGATCGGGCTCTCTGGGTGGAGAGGAGGGTCTTCCGTGAGTTGGGCGTGGCCAGCAAAATCCAGTTCTCCAACACCGGACCTGCGAGGGAACCAGCATAAAGGACCACACGCTCATGAACGTGCTTCCTGATGCAGCGCCTCCTAAAATTCTCTGCTGTTTGCTGAGCGTCAGTCTTACCACTTGAGCAGCTCAAAGATTGACCCTGTGTTGTGCTCCTCCAAGAAGCCTTCCATCAAGCTCACCCGCCCCCGGGGCTGGGGAACGGGGTCATCGACTGTGCTCCCTCCCACCCCTGTCCACCTCGAATATGACCACAGTCTTGAGCACCTTGCTCAGGTGTCCCCGCTAGACTGGGATTCTGAGAGCAAGCGTTTATCATCATATGTGTGGTCCTGATGCTGAATGCAGGGCTGGGTCCCCAAAAGGGTGAAAGGCAGAGGGGAGGAGAAAGGAAGAAGGGGTTTTTGAGGGGCGGGCAGCACAGCCACATCAGATGACACAGACACTGATGCTCAGCCTCCCCTCGCCTGCTCCACCTCGAGGCGTGCAGCCCAGGTTCCTGTGCACATAGGTGGTGATTATCAGTAACAAAGAGGGGCACTTGTCTCGTGGGTGAGTGTCTCAGTCAGGGTCCAGCCAGGAAAGTCCTCATCACTAGACATTCCCTACCGCTCAGAGTCTCCACCCAAGTTCCCCTCTGGATGTGGCTGGCTGGGTCCCAGCCCCACAGCTCGGGAGCAGAGGGAGGAGGGCAGACAGTGGCTTGGTGATGCAACCCCGGGAGACAGGTGGCTGGAAGCCTGTAGCGTAACGGACACACGTTTCAGTGACCCACAACACAAGCTAATGGGGTTTGAGGATGGTGTCCAGCCCGCTCTGCATTCTCGTGATGTGGGATGATCACATGAGCGACTTCAAGGAAGAAAATGTGAGAAACTGAAGTGCTGTCTCCACCATGATGCCATGCTGGTGAGAAAACCCGGAGTCTGGACAGAGATGATGTATTTAAAAGGATTGTGGATGAGGACCTACAATTCTCAAGTGTCTTGGTTAGTGTGCTGGTCAGAAGGGAGGGGCAAAGGAGAGAGCTGAGGGTGGCACAGCCCCGAGCTGGAGTGTGGAACCCTGTCCTAGGCGAGCCTGCGATGCTAAGTCCTACGTCCTCCTGCAAAGCCAGGAATCCACCTACTGCTCGCTTTGTTTATACCCAAGCATGTTTTGACTAGATTTTCTCACCGATCTGAATGCACTAGATCGACTTTGTCAACTCTTCTGGGGCGTTGGTTGTGTGTCTGCCGCGTGCGGTGGCCCTCCACCGGGAACGCCGTCCTCCCTGCTGGCTGCATCCTCGCCCCACTCTCTTCCTTCTCTGCACCCCTCCCCACCCCAGGAGGCCCCCTCCTAGGAAGCTGTCCTTGGAGATCCGATTTGGAGTTGGTCTCCTCCCCTCCGTCAGTTCCTATCTTGTGCTCTCCTTACATTCCCTGCTAACACTAATTATAATTCGTAATTAGTTTGCTTACCTGTTTAATTACTTGTTTGCCTCCTCCAGAAAGATAGCCTCTACGTTCTGAAGGAAGCACAGAGCCTGGTGCACCATGGAAATGACACGGGAGCACGACTCACTAAACGTGCATAACGCGTGTATAAAACAGAGTGTGACCCTCGCCTTTCCTCAGAGACGTCCTACTATTGGGAGCGGCCGTGGACACGGATGGCCTCAGGACACCGCAGAACAGCTCCTATCTCGAGTGACACCACAGGGACTCTAGCAGGAAGGGTGTGGGGGGACATCCTGCCCTTCCTCCGGTGAGGAGAAGGATGAGCAGAGAAGCAGAGTGGGTTTGGGTAGAAACAGGACTGGCGTCTACCGACATCTGAGTGATGCTCTCTCCACTCTCTGGGTTTCGAGCTCCAGTCAGCGTGTGTGTGTGTGTGTGTGTGGCTTCAGCCTGAAGTGGCAGGTAACTGGTGTCACGGGGCAGGTGCCAGCCTTTTGGAGGGGAGTTGCCGTGGGGGTCTTCTGGTCCATCGCAAGTGTTTCCACCCCAGCTGCTGCTCCCTGAAGCCAAGCTGACTGCGCTGTGTCCCTCCCCGCTCCATGGTGGTGCCTCCCAAGCCCAGGGAGTGACAGTGGCTCACACCCATTCCAGAGGCAGCACTGACACACTTAATTCTGTTACTCATGCCTCTCATAGCAGGGCTGTGGCTACACCTTTAATGTTGAGAAGAAAGCATTCACAATTTAGGATAACTGGAAACATTTTTGAGTATTTCTGAAAACTTGGGAGGCGAATTCAGGGTGCTCTGGGGTGTGGTGAAACTAAGACTGGGCCTCAGGGGGTGAACACAGTGGGCCTGGGAGGGGACCGGGACTCGGCTGCTCCAGTGAGGAACGGGCCAAGCTCTGGGAATTAGGGCCGGCAACCCTCTAGCGAGGGGAGGACCACCCTGGACTCAGGAAGCTGGAGAATTTATTCTCTCATTAATGAGTGCTTCCGAAAGTGCACTGTCCCCAATTCCCTCCTTTGGAAGATGGAAACTTTAATGTGCAGTTAATTAAACATTGTGTTGATTTGCAAGCCCTGAGCTCTCTGAGGACTCAGGGAGGTGGAGGCAAGTTTAGAAACCAAACAACGGGAGGGCTGCTGTCCCCATCTGACCGCAGAGCGGCCGGCACTGTTTACTCCAGATGCCCGGGAGGTGTTGGAGGCGCCCGGCGGCCGGGACCTGCGCTCTGGGCCTGGGGCTTCCCCGCTGTTTACAGTGGGGACCAGCGGGCCGCGCCCCGGGGTGGGAAGGAGGATGCTGACCCAGCCCTGCCTCTCTCTCCGCTGCCTGGCTTTCAGAGGCCTTCTTTCTGCCCCTCCCCAGGGCTTCAGCCCTTCTTTGTACTGAGAGGAGCTGTGTCAAGCTGGAATTCTTTTCGCAAAAACTGAAGGAGCAGAGGGCGGGGGTGGAGGATAAATTGGGAGTTTGGGATTTGCAGACTACTGTAAATATGAAATAGATAAATAACAAGGCCCTACAGTATAGCACAGAGAACTATATTCAATCCCTTGTACTAACCTAGAACAAGACAGCACACATATAACAGACCCACTGTGCTGTACACCAGCAATTAACACGACGTGGTAAATCGACCCTACTTCGATCGAAAAATAAATAAATAAGAAAAAATACAGAACCCGGCTAGGGTGCTGGGTGGAGCCCTGCGAAGCTGCAGGCTTCTCATGTGCTGGGATTTTGGTGGGGGGACAGCTCAGCCCCCCGGGTGGACTCGTTGTGTCCAGTGGGGTGCCCGCTGGCTGGGCGGCGTGGATGCTGTGTGCGGGTGGTTCATGGTGGGCTTCTCAGGAGAGTGGGGGGGGGGCGCGGGTTTGCTGGAAATCCAAGCAGGCAGGATGGGAGGCTCACAGAGCCCACCTGCCCTCGCTCCCATTTGATGGATGGGGGGGAAATGCAGGCAAGAAACTCAGTAGCTTGATTTTGCAAGAGAAAGCCTGGTTTGCTCCAAATAACCAGCACCTGTTAACAGTGACAAACTTATCATCCATTTGGCCCTGGCTAAAGGCTTAACTTCTGTAGTCACCAAATGACAACTTGCAGGGTTATCTTCTCCCAGAGCACGCTTTCCTGAACCCCACGCCTGGCAAGAGTGAGGCACCAGGACCCGATTAAAACAGGCTGGCTATCATCTGGGCATCCAGCTCCTTACCTGCAACCCTTCCATGTGGTCATCTTATTTGCGACGCCCTAAATTGCTGGCAAAGCTTCTCGGACTGACGTTGGAAAGCGCTGGCAGTGCTACTGTTCTCTTATTATGAATAAAAATTTGAAACCCAAGCTGATAAACATATTTTTTTTCACACTGAATTCATCAGGAATACATTAACATTTTCTAAAAGGTAAAGACAGAAAAAAAATGAAAAAGAATTGAAAGGAGAACGTCAGGATGTATTTGGCCATTAGGATCCCTGTTTCCATCAGCTCCTGAGCCAGAACGTCACCCTGTATAACTAACACTCGGGGAATTAGCCGGTGGAATAATTATCACCCCCGATGAAGAGAGTAGGAGCGTGTTTCCGTGTGTGCAGAGCCATTCATCCTCAGAAAGAAATCTGGAGTGAAAGCTCACAGCATATTTTGCACAGGTCCTGTAAAAGGATCCAGGCAAAACAGGCTTTGCAACATTAGTTATGATCATATATGGAAAAAGCAGTTACTTTCTGGGGTGACATATGGCTGAGTTGGTACCATGCCCAGGAATCTCAATGTCCCCCCCAGAAGGGTGAGCCCAGGCCTCCTCCTTCGCCCCGTTGTCGTCGGGACCAACATCACAGGCAGCTTGCGGAGAGATCACCGGGAGAGGAAGATCTCAGCCACGTGTGCCAAGACGGAAGAGGCTGCTGGGCACTGGCTGCTGGCAGGTGCCAGTGTCCCCGTCTGCGATGATGATTTTTCCTAAATCAGGGAAATTATGAATGGAACCCAAACCCATCTGCTTAAAATTCAAGTGCGGTGACAAGCTGGAGTAAACAAGGACCGCGACAACAATGAAAAAGCACAAAAACGCCTTTGTCGTGAGGATGACTCCACCCTTAGTGGGGGGAGCTGGGTCCTGCCCTGATGACATGCCACCACCAGGAAACTCACTTCCAAAATTTCTGAGGTGGCAAAGCCAACCCTTTGAGTTTTATTACAGAAGACACAGAGGAGTGTGACCACTTTGAATTCAGCACAGTCATCCATCCACTCACTTGTTTATCTGACCGTCACTCGATTTGTTTAAACCTCCCAGTGTCAGCTTTGTGCTCAGCCTTGGGGACACAAAATGACCTTTATCTTTAAAGAATCAGTCTTGCAGGGAGGACAGACACTTGGAACTAAGCCACTGAGCGACACACACCCTAGTTATAAGGGCCCCTCAGAGGGAGGGGGAAACCTTTTGCAGTTGGCCCTGGGAAGGGGGGGAGGACTGAAAATTCCTAAGTGACACCGGGTGCTGAATAGAGGTGGGAGAGGGCAGTGCCTTGGGGACCAGGTCCGTCTGGGCGGGCCTCCTGGCTGGGCTGCTTCCTGGCAGCAGGCAAAGTGTGGGTCTCCCCACCTGTGAAGCTGGGACGGCAGGGCCTCCTCCCAGTGATGTGATGCTTCACTGGGAAATTTTGTGGGAAGAGCTTAGTGGGGGACCTTAGCGGGGGACTGGGGTTGTAGTGAGGGCAGATGGTGGGAGCTCCGTGTTACTGGGGGAAGGGGAGCCCTCCGGGGCTGTGGGGGTGACTG
The DNA here is from genome assembly GCF_048773025.1 of Camelus bactrianus. NCBI lineage: Eukaryota > Metazoa > Chordata > Mammalia > Artiodactyla > Camelidae > Camelus > Camelus bactrianus. Next base: position 11,081,837 of record NC_133566.1, read on the forward strand.
AGGGTCTTCAGCAGGGGGCAGACACATAACACTTGGGAAGGGTTTTGGTTCCTAGATTAGGAGTGGAGGGTGGGAGATGTGGGTCCTGGAGCAAAAGCAGGAAGCGGGTGCTGAAGGTGACGGACACGTGCTTATGAAGACCACCTTGAGCCGGGGAGGGGGAGGGGAAGAAACGGAGCGGAGACACGTTTTTAAAGTGAAATAGGCAGAACTGAGACTGGAGAGAGACAGAAACAGGAAAAGATGGAGAGAGGCAGAGGGGAGACGGGGGATTTCGGTGATGAGGTTATGGTGACGACTTTGATATGAAGATAAAGGAGGAGCAGATGGGGAGCAAAGGGATGAGGAGGCGGCACCTCCCTTCGGAACCGGGCAGCCGGGGCCCAGGTGGGTCCCGTTTGCGGCCCCCAACCCGGCCAGGTTCCTGAGGGCTGCGCCCGGATCTCAGCAGGGCTCGGAGGGTGCACGTGGGCCGGGACCTCTGAACCTGGAGTACTGCCGCGTTGGGGGCTGAAGTGAGCAGGGGACCGCGCAGGGAGGACTGTGCGGCTCCGCTGGGACGGGGCCGGCCGTGGCGTCACCAGGCTGCACGCGCCCCTGCGGCGCTGCTCCTCCCCTCGGGGCCCTGGGGCCTCCAGGTGCCACGGGTCGCGTCCTTCCTGCCCGCCCGCGGTCATCGGTCCTCAGAGGGCAGCCCCTCCTGCCGGGCTCGGCCCCGGAGGGCGGCGCTGTCCCGGCAGATGCGTCCCCGTCCCCGACCCCGCGCGGTCTAGCCCTTCTCTCCAAGCGCGGCCCGAGGGGCCCGCGCTCCTGTGCAGGTGGTCCAGGCGGTCCAGGCAGGGCCAGGCTGTGACTGCAGACCACGGAGGGGCTCGTCCTCCGCTTTGCAGCCACAACCGCTCTGCCTCCCGGTGGCGCTTCTCTGGTCCTCGGATTCCAGGGTGCCTGGGACCTGCTTTCGGATTTTCCCACAAAACACAGGTTCCTGGGGAAATGCGAAGAGTGTGGCCTCAAAGAAGAGACGAGGGTGTGGCCGCCTCCTCCACAGGTGGGTGCAGACCCTGCAGAAGTGGAATCCAGTGACTTCTGCCGGTGCTGGTGTGACTTTAGTCTGCGCTGCATCACTGCCCCGCCGTCTGCGTTCATCCAGCGCTTTCAGTGGCGGCGGGGCCTCACCTCCGCTCAGCCCCACACGGAGTCCACGAGGCAGGAAGTGTCTGGGGATGTCTGCACGGCAGGCGGGGGAGACCGGATCTCAGACAATTCCCGGTCACACAGCTGGACGTGGAAGGAGATGGCTTTTGAACCCTGATCTTTGGGTTCTGAGAACAGGACTCGTTACCTTATATTATTCTTGCTATATAATTATATTATGTACTATATTTATATATTATAAATTATATTTATATATTATAAATCTGCAAGATAACAAATTTCTTTAAAAAAGTATTTTTTAAATAGTGGTACTGGGGACTGGACCCAGGACCTCGTGCGTGCTAAGCAGGTGCTCTACCACTGAGCTGCACCCTCTCCCTTCTACATTTCTTGATTTGCAAGGATTTTATTTTCTACTCTTGTTGGGCACTTTGGCAAAGGAGTAAGAACATAAGGGATGCTCAAGGGAGAGGAGGAAGTGGGGGGGGGGGCTAGTGCTAAATTCACGGGCTACTGGTCAACCGAATGCCCCCCCCCCCACATCAGAGGGGCACACGCCACCCACCCGGGCTGCTTTCCTCTAAAACACTGAGGAACAATGCACAGTCCTCAAGCCGTGGCAACACACCCCTGATCTAGGAATTGCAGGAACAAAAACTCAACCTCATGAATGCACACAAGGTCATTCAAGTTCAAGCATAGCTGGCCCTCCAGCTGTGATGACCCCAGCAGCCTGGGGATGCCTGGGGACGGGGCATCCGCTCCCAGTCCCAAAGGAGCTCTAGAATTTGCCTGGCAAGCCAGGGGGCCCACAGTAATGGGCATCTTACAGTTGCTCTGCCCTCATCACAAGCCTAGGAGGGATGTGTGGTTATTGTCATGCTTATTGTGAGGCTGAAAAATTGAGATGGGGCAGTTAAGTGACTCTCCCAAAATTTCATGACTGGCAAGTGGCTGAGCTGGCCCTTGCCCCTGGAGGGCCCCCCTTCACCACCCCACCCATGAGGACGAGGAGGGGGTCCTGGGAAGATGTGGGGTGGGGGACCTCGGGGAACTGCCTCACTGCTTTCCTCTTAATCTGACTCCTTTGAGAGGATGGTTAGTGTAGAGAGATGAGGGTCTGAAGGACGGGTGACGCCCTCCTGGAAGGATGTCAAAGCTCCTTTTTGGCAACCTCCCCTCACGTTCTAACAAGCTTTGTTGTCAGGGCCTCCTTTCTTCCTACTGAACTCAAATTCTTCTCCCTCGAGTTTCAGCCACTCGATTCTTACTCCCTACTAAATGGAGTAAGGAAGAGCTGGCTGAAATCTCCTGTGTGTAAACACACAGTTCTTTGAGAAACGAACACACACACACACACACACACACACACACACAAAACCCAGATCCTCTACATGCCTTTGCTGCTAGAGTCACAAGCTCAGAGTTCTGCCTTTAGGATGCTTTTTTTTTTCTCCCTTCGGAGAACATTCCCCAGATTAAATATAAATTAACTTCCAATTTTTCAAAAATAGTATCTCCTAGTGGATACAATCCGCATATGTGTATTTACAGTGAACAGTGGCTCCTTAAATTACAGTGTTTTAGAGTCTTGCCGATAAACTTGAAATTATGAGCTGGAATATCTTCCTATAGAAATACACGCCATAGACAGTGCATTTTTGGAAGGAAAGTGTCCACAAACTTAAGAGTTTTGTCATATTGTCTCCCTGAATCTTAAGGCATCAAGACCAAACATAAGTTCCAAGGCAGTTTCTTCTCTCTAAGAGGACAGTGTTTGGTGATTGACTCTGTTCTGATTTCCATTGTGGATTACTTTTATGCATTTTTATGGGATTCTATTCAGAAAGGAGCCAGGATTCTCCAAGTGCACAAGTTGCTTTCCATTGCTTTTCTGAAGCAATGGGCTGGGGGTGGGTGGGGGTGAGGAGAGGGTGGCGGGAAGTCAGGAGGCATCCCTGGGGACAAAGCACCACGTCCCTGTTCCTCTCGGCCGCTCTGTTCCCTTCTGCTCCGGGCCCTGACCTTTGCAGTCACAACTACCAGCAAAATGCAGAGGTATGCAGAAGCTTTTAAGTTTAATTAGGTCCCATTTGTTTAGTTTTGCTTTTGTTTCCGTTACTCTAGGAGATGAATCCAGAAAATATTACTGTGATGTATGTCAAAGAGTGTTCTATTTATCCTCTAGAAGTTTTATATTATCTGGTCTTACATTTAGATCTTTTATCCGTTTTGAGTTTATTTTTATATATGGTGTTGGAGAATGCTCTAATTTCATTCTTTCACAAGCAGGTGTCCAGTTTTCCCAGCACCACTTGTTGAGGGACTATCTTTTCACCATCAAATATTCTTGTCTCCTTAGTCATAGATTAATGGACCATAAGTGTGTGGGTTTATTTCTGGGCTCTCTGTAAAGGGTCATGTAGTGAATATTTTACTGTTTGCAGGCTGTATGTTCTTTTCACAACTTCACTCTGGCATTGAAGTTTGAAGGTGCCATAGATGATGCATAATTTAATTGTCTCCATTGTACATTCTTGCCTGGTATGTTGTAGATTAATTGACCGTAAGTGTGTGGGTTGTATTTCTGTTGCATCAATCTGTGTGTCTGTTTTTGTGCCAGTGCCAGACTGTTTTGATGACTGCAGCTTTGTCGTAGGGTCTGAAGTCAGGGAGCGTAATTCCTCCAGCTCCTAATTAAACTTACAAGCTTTTACATAGCAAAGGGCTATGAAAAGATAACCTATGGAATGGGAGAAAATATTTGCAAACGATGAGAAGGAATACAATCTACTATGAAAAAGAAAAACACGAAGAAGCCTGAGGAAGATGGGAAAACCTCAGAGGGGCCCATAAGGAGGGCACAGATTTCTGGGGAAGGGAATCACTTCCGATTTGGGTCCAAAGGAGAGACGGTAAGAATGAGGACAAGGAGGAGAGGAGAGGTACAAAGTGGAGGAGAGGCAGAGGAGGAGCAGACAGAAGGGGAAGAAGCAGAGGGAGGGGGGAGAGCCACGGGGCCACAGCTGCCAGTTTCTGGGAAAAGTGGCAGAAGATAACAGTGCTGTCTCAGGGCAGAGGAGCCCCAGGGCTGCTAAAAGCCTGCCTGGTGGATTCAGCCACTAAACCAGCTGGCGGCCAGGCAGCCACCACTCCCAACCTCACTCTGTCCAGGCACTGAGGGTGGCGTTAGGGTCACACAGGACACTGTGCTCATCTGCATCCTGGACATGTTCATGTTCACTGCCACCCTGATGGGCTAGGCCAGGACCTCCTTAGGCACCTGTCCCACCCCAGCCCTGCCATCTAACCCCACCCCACTGTAGACCCAGGTCTCCTGGGCCCCAGAAGCCCCCAAAGCACACAGCAGGTGCCCCTGACTGCCTCCCTGCCTCTCCTGCCACCTTGACCTTGAACAGAAGTGTCTGTGATTTCCCCAAACAAACCGAGCTTTCCCCTGGAGTTACCCAGGCCACTGTCTCAGTCAGGAATGAGAAAAACAACAGATCTGTAGAGTGTGTGTGTGGGGGGGGGCTCTGATGGCCTCCATTTTCCAGGGAATTTCTAGGACCGAAGAGGCTTCTTGCCATGTGGAAAAGGTGTTCCAGATCTAAGATGCTGTGGTGTGCACTCCAAGCTGTCAGATTTTTCCAGAACAGAGATTTCTGATCAGAGTTTCGTTGGAGGAGAAACCTCCTGCCTTCTGCAGACTGGACTTATCTGTGTTTTTGGCCCTGGCATCTCCAGAGTGATAAGGTGGGGGCTCCCCTCCCTGCCTCGCTCCTCTGGGTGGTCAGTAGTTTTTGCTCCTTTGCATGCAGATGCTGTCTGTCTCTGAGCGACAGGAATCCATTGGCAGGAAGAGCGCTGGAGAGTCTGGGAAGAAGGAAGGGAGGAAAGACAAAAGGTACTCCCCACACCAGCCCCTGAGAAGCAGGGACACACAGGAGGATAAAGGTCTTCTCCAGTGTGTCCCCTGCAGCCTGGTCAGGGAACGTTTCTTTAGATGGCTTCCCTCTGCCCCTCATGCCTCGCAGTTCCTCATCATTTTTTACCATCTCATGGGGTCAGGGCCCCCAGGGGACAGGGCCATGAACACTACCAGCAGCCGGAGTCCGGGGTTGGGGTTCCGGGTCCCTTATCTGGTAGCCTTGCCCGGCCTCTGTGCCTGAGCCTTCCTTGGAGCAGGTGAGGGGGCGGGCTCACCATTCCAGTCACGTCATGGGTCCTGGACCACAGCAGCACACCTCCATCCGCCCATTTACATTTCAAACTGATGCCCGCCTGCTCTTGTTTCATTATTTAGTAACGCTGGTCACTCGCCAGAACTTCTGAGCTCATGTTTCCCGTAAAAGGTCCAATCCTTTTTTATCCAAATCTTCTCTCCCTGAGTTCTTGGGTCATTTTCCAAATGAAACGCCGTGTATTCCCTTTGAGGCACCGGCATCTCCAACCCCGTTTGCAGAGCAACCTGCCTGATGGTCAGTTCCCAGGAGCAGAAGCCCCTGCCGGGCTCTTCCCTGCCCACCTCCGACCTTGGCTGGCCCCCTCCATGGGAGCTCCATTTTAAAATAAGCACATAAAGGGGTTTGGAGGGTCTTTCCTATCTTTACTGATGGAAACATGAGAAGTAGCAGAAGGGATATGGACTTGGGAATTTAAGAGAATTTGGAGCGTCTCCTGGCTCTGGCACTATTTACTGATGTGTGAGACACTGGGTGATTTATGGACTCAGCTCGACTTTCCTCATCTCTACAATGGGTGTGAACGTGAGCAGGAGGCAGGGTGCCAGGACTGATGCACGAGGAACACCTCCACCAGCACGCGTGGAGTGTAGACGGCGGGATCAATGGCACAGCAAGGATTTAATGTGGACACTCTCAAACAGTGCAAATGTGACAGTGGCACTGAATCAACCCTCAAGAACGGTTAGAGGATTTATCATGCTGTTACCTTAGCCGTGTGTAAAATCCTTACCGATACCGCAGTGGGCCGTGGGGGATCTGCCCTGAGCTTTGTCCTTACAACCTTTGAATCTCAGATCTAATGCTTACTAGTTGTGTGATTTCAGCAAAAGTATTTCATTTTCCCTGGGCCTCAGTTTCATCATCTGCAAAATGGTCCCAATTCAACCCACCTCAGGAGGAACAGAGCGAAGAGATTAAAGGCTAACATAGTCGACTCCTGGCACTGAGCGGCCGTCCAACAAGCAATTCTACTTTCTTAACATGATAAATGAATGTGTTCATGAATCAGCTCTGATCAATTCTCTAAAAAAAAGAGGGAAGGTTCAGATTTTTCTACTTTGTTACCCAAAGTATAATTAGACTTTAAAGAAAACGGAGCATAGCCTTCATCACACAAGAAGAGTGAATTTACTGTTTTTTTGGCAAAGAAAAAAAAGGCATAAACACAAATGACACCGATTTTCCGTGCAGATTGCATCTTGTCTCCCTGTTTCACATAAGTTTTCGGAAACCGGAAGTCCATCTGTCTCTAAAGACCTTTCTAGTTTCTAGAAGAGAAAACACTGCCTAGATATGGTTGTGCTGCTTCGTTTGGCTGACTTGAAGGCCCGGCACTCCCTCCTCCCGCTGCCTTGCACACGCAGCCAGGATGCTGACCGACGGCCGCCTCTGCCCTGGCGGGTGAACCCCACCACAGGTCACCCCGCTCTGTTAATTTGATGGTGACCTTCCCCCAGCGCTTCAGCAATGAAATCACAGCAGAGGGGAGCACGCGGCTCGCTGCACGTTGCCTGTTGATGCCCCTGGGAAAAGAACAGCCAGGACGTCTGGGGACCGGAGCACACCCGTCTGCAGGGTCAGACAATCCCGCACCCATCGGAGGACTGCCCACCTCTGAAGTCCGCTACCCAGACAGCGTGCTGTATTCCTGGATGGAGAGGCAACAGCACTGTTGTTCACAGCTCCTTTCTAAAAGGTGTTCTGAAGAGTAAATGCAATAGTACCTGTTAAGGCGGGTGAAAGAAGAAAACAGCATAAACGTACGGGTGTTTTTTTCTTTTTTTTTAAATCACTGCCAATGAAATAACAGATGAGTTGGAATCCCCTGGCCAGACTCTGGTGCCCGGCAGCGGTAGTCACGGGGGTGGGGGCCTGACCCCTGTCAGGTGACCTCCCATCTGTCCCGGAGGATAACAGCCTAGAACTCCCAATTTATCCCCTCCCATCCCCTTGCCCGCCCCACCCCCTCCAGCCCCTGGTGACCGTAAGATTGTTTACTATGTCTGTGAGTCTGTTTCTGTTTTGTAGATGAGTTCATTAGTGTCTTTTCCCCCCTTCTTTTCTTTTTTTAAGATTCCACATATGGGTCATATCACTTGGCATTTTTCTTTCTCTTTTTGGCTTACTTCACTTAGGATTACAATCTCTAGGTCCATCCCTGTTGCTGCAAATGGCATTATCTTATTCTTTTTTATGGCTGAGTAGTATTTCTTTGTATAAATATACCACAGCTTCTTTATCCAGTCATCTGTCGATGTCTTGGCTATTGTAAATAGTGCTGCTGTGAACATTGGGGTGCATGTATCTTTCCAAATTAGAGTTCCCTCCGGCTATATGCCCAGGCGTGGGATTGCTGGATCATACGGTAAGTCTATTTTTAGTTTTTTGAGGAATCTCCATACTGTTTTCCACAGTGGCTGCACCAACTTACATTCCCACGAGCAGTGTAAGAGGGTCCTCAGGGGATGTTTTGGAATTAGAAGAAAGGAAGGATTTTCTGTATCCTTTATGTATTTCTGTTTTTTTGCTTTGTTTTGTTTTTTCTTAAGTGGCTATCATTTTAAAGAGTCTAGGTGATAAGGGGACAGGTGTGGAACAGAAATAACAGCAGAGAGAATTGGAGAGAAGCATCTAGAAGGATGGTTTCTGAGCACCCCACCGCCCCCCACCTCCCCAAGCGTCTGGTGCCTAACAGGTACACTGTCCTGGAACAGTTCCTCCCACCTGACACAGGGGTCCCGCAGGCTAGCGGGAAGGGAGAGGTGGTGTGAAGTCTACGTGTTTCTGTCCACCTTTCCCGCAACTGGGAGTCCAGGCTCCACCTCTAACAGTCATCATCAAACAGAGCAATTAAACACATGTCACAACAGCCCAGGAAAGCTGTGGACACTGTGTGTCCATTCTGGTCAGGTCCACTGTCTGCTCTGAATGCCAGCCAAGTGGGACTGCTGGTAGAGAGGCAGGAGGAGGGAAGGCAGCCCCCAGGGTGATCAGGGTGTAGAGAATTCACATATTTGCTCTTGGAAGCTTAAAGAGTGCTGAATACAGTGCAGAATAAAGCACTAAGTGACTGTATCTTGATTGAATGGTGACGATGAGTTAAGAAGGACCATGCCAGTTAGTCATAGAGACTGCTGTTTAGAAAGTCACGTTGGCAGTGGAGAAAAAGCACGGGGTCCTGGTCAACAACGTCTGCTCAGCGCAGCTCACCCACTGGCACCAAGAACCACAAGGTCTGGGACGGCTCGTCCTGTGTGTTGTGTGTGACTCCCCACGGTGACCCATGTCTAAGTCTCCATCCCGTGTCCTTTGAGGTTGCTCCTGTGGCTCGGACATCCCACCAGAGGGGCAGCTGGCGCCACCTGGATGCGTTCATTCCAGTAACAAAGCCAAATTGCGCGTGAAGAGCAGGTGGGTGACCCTACTCAGCTGTGTCGTCTGTCCTGCTTCTAGGAAACCCCTTCACAGAGACGGAAGCGCAGAAGTAACGCTGGGATAGAGGAGGATTACTTCGTGAGAAAGGAAACCTTCCAACTGCCCGACAAAGAGCCCGAGGGTCTGTCTAACTAAATGCCACCTTTCTAAGCTGGCATTTGGAGTTCCACCTTTGAAGAAGGAGAGGACCACCCCAAGCTGACACCTCTCCCAGACAAAAAGGCTGGTTTTGATCCCCTCAACATGGAGCTTTAGGGCTGTCTGTGGGTTCAGTGACCCCGTCCCTGGAAGAAGGATGCTCACGGGTCCTTGGGGCTGTTAATCCCGTTTTCCAGGCGGGTGGGCTGCCAACATTGACTTGTCTTATTGAGAAAAGAGAGAGAAAATGCAATCTTCCCTCTTTCTTTCTTTCCAGGAGACTCCAAGAAGATCCCATTAGCCTGACTCAGAAGGGCTGCAGCCTGTGCATAAGCCCGTTTCCCTGGAGAATCTTCTCTTCCTTCCATGATGCCTGGTGACTGGCCACATTTTCCACTGCCGTGACCTCCTCTTAGCTTTGGAAATGGTTGACTACAAACTGAGGTTATTGCAGCATTGACTGTGGGCTCTCAGGATTGGCACAATGAGTTTTCCTCCAGATGTGTATCGGGAAGGTTTGGCAGCAGGTTATGTGATGAGAGTGGAGCCCTGGAAGGGGCGTCCGAGGGGGCCGTGAGCTGGGGCAAGTCGCTTCCCCTCTCTGAACCTCATTCTCACCAACTATAGAGAAGAGGGTGGACTGAACATGCTTCTAATTACCAGGTCCTCTAAGTCCTAAGAAACTGTGCTCTAGAGGAGAGAACGCACATTGCAAGACATGCATTTGTCCACTCTCCCGCCGTGACTTTGTAGACTAGTTTGAGAGCATTCTGAATTCACCTGGTAGTTGCACCATCTTAATTTCATATGGAGACACAGTTTCAATCACTTACCTGTAAGACTTGCACACTGGCTGGCTTCCAGCCTTCTCTGAACAAAGTAGATTAATTCATCCAGACAATTACTGTCAAGCCTCTGTATCACAGAGCAAGGGAACAAGGTTGGAAATTCTCTGAGAAATCCTGTTTTTGTACAGTTGATATGGTTAATGTGAGAGACCTCCTTGGAATATGTTCATTAATGATTTCATGACTATTATATTTAGATAATGCTGGATGGATAGAAATCTATTAAAATGATAAAGTGTTTGTCAGTTTACCAATGGGAAGCGGAAGTAACATTCTAGCCTTTTTTTCTTCTTTCTAGACCCATAGCAATTAGAGGAGTCATATCACGAAACCGGGCATGCTAAATCAGCCACCCCCAGCCCAAAGGCAGTGGAGAATCAAACCGTTAAACCATGCCCCCCCCCAAATCAAACAGAGGTTTCCTGGAACACAATGTGTTAAAAGAGCACATTTATGAAATGAAATAGACAGGATATAAAATTTCCATGTACAAAATCCCTCAGCTGGGACTTTTCTGACATATGTCTCCATTGCCTTGATAAAATTGAGAGTTAAGCTGTGGCTGTTTAATTTTAGAAGAAATAGGGACCATCAGGTCCCCAGGATACATCCTCACAACTCCTTTACTTGGTTTAGATTCATAATTTTCGATTTTTCTTTTATATTTTCATGTTTATGGTCCTTAGATGAGGCTGACTGCTGCCTCTTAACAGAGGAACCAGAAAGAGCTACAATTCTAGATTCTATAAATTCCTCTTGCCCACAGAAATACCTTAGCTTTAACTTTGATCACTGTTCCGTTGGTCAGTCTCTTTCAACGGCCTGTACCTTTTACTGAAAGGTCAACCCCCCAAATCCGAGTTACTGAAACACTTTTCAAATGTTCAAATTGTGGAGGGCTTAGTTATGTACTTTATCCCCAAGATGAAAATTCTGGCATTCTCATCAGCCTCCTCACAGAGCAAACCTTTAAAGCTTCCCCAGCACATGTGAAAACCAAATTTTATGAGAATCCGAGACCAGCCAGGAAACTTTAACAAAGACTAGATTTTAGAACAGCAGATCTTTAGTTGTGCAAAGGACATTGGGTTGGAAATTATCCTGATCTACCTAATTCTATTTATGAAACTGCATATGTGCTTTGAAACTCCATTTAGATCCAGCTCTCTCAGCTGGAGATGGAAACCATATGTGTGTCGAAGGCCCGTATGTTTGGGTTTGAAGGGTCTTAAATTTCGTTTTGATTTCAGCATCATTTGCAGGACTTGGAAGCATCCTGGGTATGTCCTTGACCCTCTGGGTCACGCAGCAATATTTTTATTATCTGATACTCTTCTTCTGAGATGAATCCTATTTCCATATGCTCAGAAAGGTGTTGTGTCCTTTCGTTCTCAAAAGGTTGGTCCAAAGGAAACAGGGATTGGCAGTAAGCGGCTGGAAGACTCAGGCTCACAGTCACACGTGGGGAAAACAGCGTTTTGTTTATTGTGTATTTGAGTTCCTCAGGTCTTCTCTCCTTGGTTCGTTGTTTCTTTTGTGTAGTGTGGACTTGCGCTGCATACGCTTACACCCAGGACTGTGAGCACACCCCCGTGTGAAGGCAGTTGGCTGCCCACCAAATCTGTGCTTCCATTCTCGCAACGTGATAATCTAGCTGTCGGCGGACGTGTGGCCTCTCGGCGAGGGACCGTGTTTCAAGCCTCACTTGCAGAACTGTGTTTAAGTTCTTGCCAGTGAAACGTGAGCCGAAGTGATAGGAGAGATTTCCAGGTCTACCCTTAACACGCAGCCCTTTCTGATAGTAAAACACAGAACAGTCTACAAGCAGCTTTGAACATGCAGATGCTGACAATACCCTGGGGCATGTGGAAGGAATCCAAGTCTCCTCATATCTGGAGTGGGCAGAGATGCTGGGTTAGAGAGGAAAAAAACAAAAGCTTCTTTGTCCTTAAAATCAGGTTTTTACCCTAAAATCATATGTAGATGTCAGGGCTCCTGCATCACAATGAAAGGAAAAGAAATCCTTTTCTGCACAGAACCAAGATAGACTCATAGACTGTGCTGACATGGATTCAAGAGGAAATCAGTTCTCTGAACAAAAAATATATAGATCCATTCAGGAAAAAATGGTCCGTCTGGTTATCTGGTCGCATGATACTGGATTCAGAAGGAATGTTTATTCAACATTGGAAGTCTTTTTTTCTTCTCTGTGTTGGTGGTCATTTAAAACGTGACTCAATGAAACATAAAAAAAAATCAGATTAACGATGAAGATCATTTTATATATATACACATGATCATACATATATATGCGATGGAGATTATATATATATATATATATATATATATATATATATATATACACATATACATAACTGAATCGCTATGCTGTGCACCAGAAACTAACACAACATTGTAAATCAACTATACTTAAATAAAAAAAAGAAGAAAAGCGTCTTTTTAGTGAAAGTGTGAATAGATACCAATGAAGAGCCAAGAGCACAGGTTTCCCTGTGGGAGGACGGTCAGGGAGCTGCTGTCACTGCCCACCTCTAGGGGGAAGGCATTGGCGGGAGCGCCCGGGCTGTGGTGGGTGGAATCCCATGGGGTCTGGGTGGATGCCTTCACCTGGCCCAGCCTCAGTTCCCTAAACTAAAACGGCATTGATGAGACCCACCTCATTCATTTCCATGCTCGACAAGCTGTATGAAGTGACGTCTGTGTGTTATCCGGTGACCATGTCCTGAGGCTGGTGGCGACTTCTCATGTGTTCCTGCTGCGGACGGGGTTCCCACTGCGGACGAGGTTCCCTGGTGTGGGTAGTGGAGGCAGAGCCAACATCCTGGTTCCGTGATTGTGAAGGAGCTGCGGCTGGACTTCGAGGTTGACTCTGCGTTCTCCGGGATCTGGAGGAACCAAGATGGGCCCAGGCTCCGAAAGACCTTGGAAAATTAAGATGTCTTTAAACACAAAAGATAAAACATGCTATCTATTTTTGCATTTTTCACATTATTTCAGTTTTTAGGTTTGATACTGTGCATCGTATTTGATTGGCGCAACGTTGTCCAGGGCACGCTGAGTTAGGAGGAGTGACGGTGGAGGCTGGATATAAATATACAGCCACCAAGCAGAAGGCAGCGGCAAAGAGCCAGGTGTGTTGTTCTGTGCTGCAGTCTGAGTGATTCGTGACCGAAACTGCCCCGCGGCGAGAGAGCACTGCATGGTCATTATTGGGATGTGATCGCTATACTGAAATGGCAAAATTCCCTGGTACATTTGGGAATTGGAATCTTGACTCCAATTATTATTCTAATTCTCAGTTTTAATTCTGGCAAATCACGGAACTGCCTGTGGTCTCCGTTCCTCCTTTTATTTTTCTCATGCTGGCTACATTAGAGTTGGGTTTTCAGCAGCAACTTGCCCTTTTGATTCTCAGGTTAATTTTTAGAAAAGCTCAAGGTTGGTTAATATTTAAAAATTTAAAGTCACGTGCAGCAGAACTCCTGTTTTTGCTTATTTGTAACTTCCGTACGATTGTGCCTCTTCACCAACACTTCCAGGCTTGGTTTTTAGGGGATGAAGGGTTCACTCATTTCAGATACTTTTCAGGTAGGTTGAAGAGGGACAGTGTTTGTGATCTGAGAATAACACTTAAGGGTTTTTTTAGTTATTAGCGACTCGAAACACCGAAATCTAAAAGCACAGAAATATGAGGATATAAAGGTAAGAGAATTTAAAATCAAAGACTCAAAAAGAAGAAAATAGCGTTAATCTTCCACTTGATAATTGCTGAATAAATCTGAATTATAATTTCTTATATATTGTAGACCCACCTTCCTCCTCAGTAAGGCTGTATCAACATTTAATAGGGAAGAATGCAGTGAAACCAATAAAAGTTAGTGTACAATCATGGCCTCTTTCGTTCAGTTCAGCAGACATATTTTTTAAAAAAATAAATACTGTATACATTTAAGGTGTACAAAGTGGAGATTTGATTTATGTAGTGAAATGATCACTGCCATCAAGTTGATGTATCATCTTACATGGTTACCATTTTTTGTGGACATATGTGATGAGGGCCCCTGAAACTTACTCTGTTAGCAAATTTCCAGTATTTAATCCAGTACCATTAACTCTTGCCATCATGTTGTAAGTAGGATCTCTAGACCTACTTATTCTATGTAACTACAGCTTTATACCCTTTGACCAACCTTTGACTTTGACTTTTGACCAGCATCTCCCCTTTACCTCCCCACCCTTGGTAACCGCAGTTCTACTCTCTACCTCCACTGAGTTGACTTTTTTCAATTTCACATATAAATGAAATCATGAAGACTTTTTTCTTCCTGGGTCTGGACTATTTCAATTAGCATCATGTCTTTCGGGCTCATTCGTGTTGTCACAAATGACAGAATCTTCTTGTTCAAGGCTGAATAATATTCCACTGTATAGCTACACCACATTTCTTGATTCATTCATCTGTCAACAGACACTTGGGTTGTTTCCATGTCTTGGCTGTTGTGAATAATGCTGCAATGACCATGAGGGTGAAGATCTCTCTTTGAGGTACTTTCACTTCCTCTGGGTTTATACCCAGAAGAGGGATTTCTGGATCATAGATTTCTGGTCCATTTTTAGTTTTTTGAGGAACCTCCATACTGTCCTCCATAGTGGCTGCACCAATTTACATTCCCACCAGTGTTCCCTTTCTTCCACATCCCTGCCAACACTTCTTATCTTTCGTTTTTTTGATAATAGCCATCCTAATTGGTGTGAGGTGATATCTCATTATGGTTTTTTTTTAAATGAAGTGTAGTCAGTTTATAATGATATATCAATTTCTGGTGCACAGCATCATGTTTTAGTCATACATATACACACATATATTCCTTTTCATATTCTTTTTCATTCTAGGTTACCACAGGTTGTTGAATATAGTTCCCTGTGCTATACAGTAGAAACTTGTTGTTTATCTATTTTAAATACAGTAGTCACTATCTGTAAATCTCAAACTCCCAATTTATCCCTTCCCACCTCTGTCCCCTCTGGTAACCATAAGTTTGTTTTCTATGTCTGTGAGTCTATTTCTGTTTTGTAAATAAGTTCATTTATGTCATTTTTTTAGACTCCACATATGAGTGATATCATTTGTATTCTTTCTCTTTCTGGCTTGCCTCACTTAGAATGACAATCTCCAGGTCCATCCATGTTGCTGCAAATGGCATTATTTCATTCTTTTTTATGGCTGAGTAGTATTTCATTGTATAAATACACTACAACTTCTTTATATAGTCATCTGTCGATGGACATTTATTTTTAAAATATTTTTTAACATTTATTTTACAATGTTGTGTCAAATTCCAGTGTAGAGCACAATTTTTCAGTTATACATGAACATATATATATTCATTGTCACATTTTTTTCTTTGTGAGCTACCATAAGATCTTGTATTTATTTCCCTGTGCTATACAGTCTAATCTTGTTTATCTATTCTACATTTTGAAATCCCAGTCTGTCCCTTCCAACTCTCCTCCCCCTTGGCAACCCACAAGTTTGTATTCTATGTCTATGAGCCTGTTTCTATTTTGTATTTATTTACTTCTCTACTTATTTATCTATCTACCTATCTATTTATTTATATATTTATTTATTTATTAGATTCCACATATGAGCGATCTCATATGGTATTTTTCTTTCTCCTTCTGGCTTATTTCACTTAGAATGACATTCTCCAGGAACACCCATGTTGCTGCAAATGGTGTTATGTTGTTGGTTTTTACGGCTGAATAGTATTCCGTTGTATAAATATGCCACTTCTTCTTTATCCAGTCATCTGTTGATGGCCATTTAGGCTGTTTCCATGTCTTGGCTACTGTAAATAGTGCTGCTATGAACACTGGGGTGCAGGTGTCATTTGGAGTAGGATTCCTTCTGGATATATGCCCAGGAGCAGGACTCCTGGGCCATATGGTAAGTCTATTCCTAGTCTTTTGAGGAATCGACATACAGTTTTCCATGGTGGCTGCACCAAACTGTATTCCCACAGCCTTTTCTCCACAGCCTCTCCAGCATTTGTGATTTGCGGACTTTTAAATGATGGCCATTCTGACTGGCGTGAGGTGATACCTCATTGTAGTTTTGATTTGCATTTCTCTGATAATTAGTGATAATAGATCATTTGTATTTCTTCCTTGGAGAATTGCTTGTTTAGGTCTTCTGCCCATTTTTGGATTGGGTTGTTTGTTTTTTTTTCTTAGTAAGTCGTATGAGCTGCTTATATATTCTGGATATCAAGCCTCTGGTGGTTTCATCTGCAAAAATTTTCTCCCATTCTGTAGGTTGTCTTTTTGTTTTACTTATGGTTTCCTTTGCTGTGCAGAAGCTTGTAAGTTTAATTAGGTCCCATTTACTTATTCTTCCTTTTATTTCTATTGCTTGGGTAGACTGTCTTAGGAGAACAATTTTGAGATGTATGTCAGATAATGTTTTGCCTATGTTTTCTTCTAGGAGGTTTACTCTTTCTTGTCTTATGTTTAAGCCTTTGATCCATTTTGAGTTTGTTTTTATGTATGGTGTAAGGGAGTGTTGTTGCTTCATTTCTTTACATGCTGCTGTCCAGTTTTCCCAACACCATTTGCTGAAGAGCCTGTCTTTATTCGATTGCATATTCTTGCCTCCTTTGTTGAAGATTAGTTGACCAAAAGTTTGTGGGCTCATTTTTGGGCTCTCTATTCTGTTCCATTGGTCCATATGTCTGTGTTTGTACCAATACCATGCTGTCTTGATGACTGTAGCTCTGTAGTATTGTCTGAAGTCTGGGAGGGTTATTCCTCCAGCCTCTTTCTTTTTCTTCAGTAATGCTTTGGCAATTCTAGGTCTTTTGTGGTTCCATATAAATTTTATTATGATTTGCTCTAGTTCTGTGAAATATGTCCTGCATAATTTGATAGGTATTGCATTAAATCTGTAGATTGCCTTGGTCAGTGTGACCATTTTAACAATATTGATTCTTCCAATCCAGGAGCATGGGATATCTTTCCATTTTTTAAAAGTCTTCTTTAATTTCCTTCATCAATGGTTTATAGTTTTCTGTGTATAATTCTTTCACCTCATTGGTTAGATTTATTCCTAGGTATTTTATTACTTTGGGTGCTATTTTAAAGGGGATTGTTCCTTTACTTTCTTTTTCTGTTGATTCATTGTTAGTGTAAAGAAATGCAACTGATTTTTGAATGTTTTCTTGTAACCTACTACCTTGCTGAATTCTTCGATCAGCTCTAGTAGTTTTTGTGTGGACCTTTTAGGGTTTTCTATATATAGTAACAGGTCATCAGCATATAGTGACACTTTTACTTCTTCTTTTCCAATTTGGATCCCTTTTATTTCTCTCTCTTGCCTGATTGTTGTGGCTAGGACTTACAAGACTATGTTGAATAGGAGTGGTGATAGTGGATATCCTTGTCTTGTCCCAGATGTTAGTGGGAAGCTTTTGAGTTTTTCACCATTGAGTGCTATGCTGGCTGTAGGTTTGTCATCTATAGCTTTTATTATGTTGAGATATGTTCCCTCTATACTCACTTTGGTGAGAATTTTTTTTATCATAAATGGGTGTTGAATTTTATCAAATGCTTTTCCTGCATCTATTGAGATGACCATGTGGTTTTTGTCCTTTCTCTTGTTGATGCGATGTATTACATTGATTGATTTGCATATATTGAACCACCCCTGTGTCCCTGGGATGAACCCAACTTGATCATGATGTGTAATTTTTTTATGTGCCATTGGATTCTATTTGCTAATCTTTTGGTGAGGATTTTGGCATCTATGTTCATCAGTGATATTGGCCTATAATTCTCTTTTTTGGTAGTGTCTTTGCCTGGTTTTGGTATCAGGGTGAAGGTGGCTTCATAGAATGAGTTTGGGAGTATCCCCTCCTTTTCAATCTTCTGGAAGAGTTTGAGAAGTACTGGTATGAGTTCTTCTTTGTATGTTTGGTAGAATTCCCTGTTGAAGCCATCCTGTCCTGGACTTTTATTTGTAGGGAGGTTTTTTTTTTTTATTGCTAATTTAATTTCATTTCTAGTGATCGGTTTGTTCAAGTGGACAGTTTCTTCTTGGTTCAGCCTGGGTGGACTGTATGTTCCCAGAAGCTTGTCCATCTCCTTTAAGTTATCCATTTTGTTTCCATATAGTTTTTCATAATATTCTCATATGATATTCTGTATTTCTATGTTATTTGTTGTAATTTCTCCATTTTCCTTTCTTATTTTGCTTATTTGTGCTCTCTCTTTTTTCTTCTTTGTGAGTTTGGCCAGAGGTTTGTTGATTTTATTTACTTTTTCAAAAAACGAGCTTTTGGTTTGATTTATTTTTTCCTATTGTTTTTTTAATCTCTATTTTATTTATTTCCTCCCTGATCTTTATTATTTCCTATTTCTGTTTTGTAAATAAGTTCATTTATGTCATTTTTTTAGACTCCACATAGGAGTGATATCATGTGTATTTTTCTTTCTCTTTCTGGCTTACTTCACTTAGAATGACAGTCTCCAGGTCCATCCATGTTGCTGCAAATGGCATTATTTCATTCTTTTTTATGGCTGAGTATTATTCCATTGTATATATACACCACAACTTCTTTATATAGTCATCTGTCAATGGACATTTAGTTTTGACTTAATTCGGCAAACATTTCAGGTTCTCCTCCTCTCTGCCCAATACTGAGAGAGTTACTAGGGCTAAAAAATGGCTGTAAATTATCTCTATTTTTGAGTATCTCTGAGTCACCTGGGTTACTTGATTTCCTCCAGCTGCTGTCACAAAGGATCAGAAATTAAGTGGTTTACAACACTGCACATTTGTTATCTTACCATTCTGGACTGTAGGATGTCTGAAATGGGTCTTGCAGGGTGAACAGCAGGTGTCAGAGGGCCAGGTCCCTTCTGGAGGCTCCAGGGGAGACCCCATTCCTCGTCTTCTCCAGCTTCTCGAGTCTGCCTGCCCTCCTGGTCCCCAAGCTGTGTCCCTCTACATGGCTTTGAATCTGTGCCATCTTATCTGAGTACAGCCCCCACCAGGCTCTCTAGCCTTACAGCTACTTCTTGTGTTCACCCACTGAACATCCACTAGTCAGTCCTGGGCATTTGGGGCCTGAAATGTAGATGAGTTAATAGCTTCCATTGTCTGGGGGGTGTCCAGATGCCATTTGATTCTGAGTATGCCCTGGGTGAGTTGGGGTGGTTGAAACAATGCCCTTCCCTCAGCCTGTGTTGAGCCCAGAGCCTTATGGGATTAGCTGGGAGAGAGGAGAGAATAGTAGGGGTCCTGGCACACTCCCAGGGCTGGGGTAACCTGTGTGTGAGAAGTCCCTGACCTGTGTTCTAGGGGGCGCCCTGTGTACTGGACTCTAGGTGGAGGTGTCCCAGGAGATGCACAGTGGCTCTGCGCCGGGACAGGTCCCAAGACAGGTGAGCTCTCATGGGCCCCTGTGGCTTCACCCACAGGACTCAACAGCCCTCTCTGTCCTCTGTTTTCATTCTTTCAAGCTCTTCGCTTTAATGGCCAAGAAGCTACTTCAATTCCTAATTATAGACAGTGTTTTGTTCCTTTCAGGGTGTACATTCCAGTAAGCTGTCTGCAGCATACTTGCTTCCATTCGATAATGATCAAGATTGGAAAGTTACATGGTCATTGAGTCTTTTTATTTTGGCTTAATGACATGTGAGAGATAACATGTTGCTCATATATATATATATACACACACACACACACACACACACACGTATATATGAATTTTTCCAAATATTTCAATTATATGATTTTACTGAATTGAATCTTTCAAATAATTTTTAATATTTTTATGATTAACTTAGTCCAGTCAATCACTTTCTTGTTAAGCTTATGAGGAGATCAAAACACATCTTGGTTAACCATCCTAGCAATTAGGACTAGGTTGAATACAGATTACAAGCGTTCACAGATTAAATAAAAATTGCAAGCGACTTAAGATGTCTGTGCTCACGATATGTTTTGAGATGTAAGACAATCTGATTCTAGATCATAGTAAGCCTAGATCAGCTAGAAATCTTCTTTGCAATAAGCTGGTGTTACAACACTTGCTAGGATAATAGATATCATCTGCCTATTTCACCAAAATATTGGTTTTTTCCTGTTAAAGAAAAGAAGGAAATCCATTTGTCAGCCATAATGAGTTCTAAAGCAGTTCTATCAATGCGGGTGTGCCTCGAATTAAGAAAGCCAGACATTTAAATAGTTTACCTTACAGAGCACATAAATTAGAGGGTAATTACTTAAATGTTCTTCAGTTTGTGAAAGGATTTACTACAGGGTTCCTCTAAATAGCTAACTCTGTGGTGAATTTAAATTACTGTGTGTGTGTGTGTGTGTTTTAAAATTCATTCCTTTTTCTTTTTATAAAGAAACACACCTGTTGCTTGAAACAAGGTGTGTCCGAATTAAGAAAAGCTGAAGGGTTTGTCAAGCATGTTTGTGGGCTGAATTATAACTCCTGTGCACTAAGCCTCCTTTGGGAGGGGGGATTTCTCAGCAATAAACTGCCAAGGTGATGCTGAGCTCACTTTGGCTCTGGCTTCTTGGAACTGGGGGAGTAGGGGTTTCCAGGTCCATCTGGGTGGTGGGGGCATCCCTGGGGACAGGGGTGAGGGGAGGGGGCCTGTCTGAGGACCCTAGGGCCATCCTGGGCTGAGTCTGTCTGTCCTGGGATGGGATTGGGAGTGGGGGCTGGGAGTGACCCAGATGGTGAAGACCCCAGATGGTGAAGAACAGGAGGAGGAGAGGCCATTGACCTTGACTGGATTCACCTCTGTGACCCCGAGCAGAAGTATAAGCCTTCCTGGTCTTTGTTACGCCATCCTTCAAAAGCACACAAAAATTCAGCCAAGATGAGAAACTCTTCCTTTTAAGTCTGCTTTTTTCAATGTCTGCATTTATCATAGACACAAGTTCTATTTAAAGACCCAACCTCACCCCCATTATTCCTCAGTCTTGGCACGTTCCTGCCCTTGGTACCTTGAGATGGTTTAGCCTGCGTGATTATGTCTCTAACTTGAGGCTTTGTGGGACCACAGACTTGGTCTGTCATGTGTGCATTCAACTGGACCAGTTCTGCCCTTTTGGGTGGAAAGACTAACTTCCAGATTGAGGCCCAAAGTCTTCATTCTGAGCTTTGGTCCGTTGCTAATTACCAACACAAAGTAAAGTGTTGACACTTTGACACCCTGAGCTGGAACCACCCAGCGGACTGAGTCTCAGAAACTGTGAGATGATTAATGTTTGTGTTCTAAGCCACCACGTTTTGGGGCAGTTTGTTACGCAGCAGTAACTGACAGATACAGTTGGAATCCTACTGCTGAATTGTTTTCAAATAATGAAAATGCAAAAGTGTAGGAGCTGCTGTTCCTTATGAAAGTAGATTCCCTTTGTGAGGAAATTTGGATAAAGTTATACTTCTTTGTATAATGCTATTGATTATTCTATGTTTACAAGTGTCCCTAGTACACGTTAGGGTTACAACTGTTCCAATGCATCATACTTAATTATCTGTTAGCTATAACTTCAGGGCGGTTGCATCTCTTGGCTGAAATATCATCTTAATTCTCTTTCCTTTATCCAGATCCTTCCCATTCTTATGGGTCACAAATAATGCATTTAATAGCTATTACTAGGTGGACAAGTCACACAATTAAAAGAAAATCTAGTCTCTCAGAGAGTCTAAGAAGTAGAAGGAAGATTATTTCCTACCTGTTGTTACAGTACATTTCTTAATGACACTCCCTTGTCACTTTGAGAAGTGCATAGTTTGAACAAGACACTCGGTCGCCCTGGCTAAATGCAGAAAGCTCAACAATTTCTCTTCAGTTCTCTCAGTTTGCAGATTTTTAAGGTAGGGATTAGAGCTCACTTTCAAGGGCAAGTGACAGGCTGACTAAACATGCCAGCACCCCCTCTATGCAATAGTGTTTTCCCTTCTGACACCCACAAGGAGACAAAGTCCCCTGGATCCACGGAGATCCCAAGCAAACGTCAGCGTTAGTTCTCAAAGTGGTGGCTGGGCGCTCAGTGCTACCTCCACAGCGCCCACCATGGTGATGATCATTGAGTCCCTTTGCTGCTTTAAGTGCCCGCGGAGACAGGTCGAGGGCTGAAGGGCACTGTCTCTGAAGGTGGAGGCAGGGCTGTTTGCCCCCAGCCTCCCCATCGAGCCCCAAGGGGACAGGCTTAGAAACCAATTAGCTCCCCCCTCAGCAGGTGTACTTCCTGCAGGGTTTGCCCTCGGATAACCTGGGAAGTGAGCAGGGTCCCATCACGTGCTGAGCCCTGGAGCATTCTGGAAATGAGGGTGGCTCTGATTTCAGCTAGAAGAGCCGAGGAGGATTCCTCCTGCGCTTGGGTTTAGGGCGTGGAAGGTTATGCTGCCACCAGGGAGGCAGTGTGGGCAGCCCCTGATGCAGAGCCAGACTGATCTGGGTTTCAGCTCTAACTTCCTCTCTCATTAGTTATTGATCTGCTTACCATCCCTGAAGGTCAGGTTCTCCCTCTTGGAATAAGGCCAACTTCCAAGTGTCGTTCTGGGGATTAAGACAACTGTAAAACACGGTACACAGGGACAGGCACAACCAGAGAGTCCTGGCTGTTTTTGTATGGTGAACTTGGATGCTAAATGTTCTGAAGAAACTTGTCAGCATTATTTCCCCTGTTCCCTGCATTGCTCTCAGCTTAGGGTCCTCTGTGGGGTCACTGCCCGCCTTCCACCTGGGGTATCTTTCATCTTCTCTGTCCTGCAGCCCCTTTCCCTCCAGCCCCCCCCCCCCACTGATTTCTCAGTCTCTCTCCCCATCTCTGTCTTTGTGTCTCATCCAGACAGAGCTCCCCTACCCTAGGTTTAGTAACTGAACCCAGTGCTTGCATCCATGTCTCCCGCCTCCGCTTTCTGCCATGGTGTCTTTGAGCAGAGGGACCATGTCTTGGATGTGGTGGGGCTCAGGCTATGGGAAAACTAAATACTGATGGGTGGCCTTTAAAAAATGGAGCTATGAATTTAGAGGAAGTACTTTTTAAAAATTGCAGCACCCAAATTCATGTGGCGAGAGCGTGGGGGGCGGCATCAGCGACTTCCCTGATATATCCTGACAGCTGGGTGTTGATTTTTTTTTAAAAACCCAAATACACAGTCGATCACATTGTTCTTTTCTTCATCTCATAAAAAGGCGGCTGTGAATCAGTGACTAAGGAGAGCTGACCCAGGAAGCTTTCCACACCTGCTCACGGGGACTGGGTAAAGCAAGGCTTATTTATTGCGGTCCTCTGAGCCGTCACACGCACAGGGGGACCAGCCCGTGTTTCCCGGCTCAGCCTCAGGCATGGCAGGAAATGGAGAGTGTGGGTAATGGGCCACGACAGTGGGGTCGCCCATCGACTGGAACGGGCTCGCTGGGGCCGAGGGCACAGGTGGGACGCGCTGCAAACCGCACCAACATTTCTTCCGTGCCAAGGAGGCCAACTTCTGAAATTGGTGGCGACAAGGGGGAGGGTGGAGGGGACAGGCAGAAACAGGTTCACCAAGTCCTGGCTGTAAAAAGAAAGACCACAGATCAGGACGACAGTTGCAAGTTCTTAGGAGACAGCACCCCTGAATCTAACACGTGGCAGAAGGCGGATCACTGGAGACATTCGTCATATGTGCCGATTGCGATGTGACCTGCCTCTGAGGCCGCGGTGGCTCCCTGGTGACACGTCTTAGGGGCAGAAAGCCTGAGGGTCAGGAGAGACCAGCAGGCTCAACAGGTTCAACTTTTGAAATTTAACCATTAAGTTCGGTCCCTCCTACTTTGCCAAAGCTTGTTTAGGGCCAGACCTTGTTCTGTTCTTCACTTTGGTCTTCTCAGCATTTACAGCATAGAGTGGGCACTCAGCACATGGTTGTGAAATAAACAATGACCAAAATGTGCCCTGTGATGTTAGTTTCTATCATTTAAATTGTAAAAAAAATGACTATTTTTTGTTTTTAATCAGAAATCTCGCAAATCATATGCAAAGCGTTCGAGTCCTGCCGGCTGTACTTTATCGGTTCCCGCCTCCTCAAAGTACAAGATGAAAGAATAACCTTTTATGGAAAGTTAAATACTAAGCTACACACCTTCAAGGATCGCGTTTTTCTCTGAGAAACGTGTATTCACTCTAAATCCAACAAGATTTTTCTTCTTTGCTGAAAGGGAGAATATCACTCTAACACGTCTGGGTGATTTTGATTGCATAGATTTCTCTTGTTTATCTAGGAATCATCCTTTATTACAGGTTGAGTTTAATTTCAATTTTTCTGAATGAGAAAAAAATACAGTAAAAAATTTTAGTTGACGTACAGTCGGTTTACAATGTGTTAGTTTCTGGAGTACAGCATAGTGATTCAGTTATGCATATATCTATTCCTTTTCATATTCCTCTCCATTATAGGATATTAGAAGGTATTGAATATAGTTCCCTGTGCTCTACAGTAGGAACTTGATTCATTCTCGATTTATCATAGTTTTGACTTCTTGAAGCAACAGTCTTGCATAATGAAAAAATCCCCCGTTCTGCTCCTGGTCGAGGTGGACTAGCGGCTGAACCCGCACATGCATCACATCCTCCGCTAACCCGTCTTCCCTCTGAGTCTCACCCAGCACTGAGCCATTAAGTGCTCTTTTAGATGTCGGTGACATACATCAGACAGAATCCCCCTTCTCAAAAGTCTGGTTCAGAGACAGTTACTTTAGCAAACAATTAAGAAAGCATGAAATATGTCAAAGTGATGCTTATTAAACACTTTAATTCAGTTTCTTTAAGTTAAATGCAGAGAGTGCTTATTAAGCATCAACCCTATGCAAAGAAACTGCAGTTTTAGAAACGGCCGTGCTCTGGAAAAGCCATGTGGCTACGTGGGACTCGGGCAGCAGGGAGATCTTGGCACTGCCTGCAGACTTGGTATTTTCAGAAGGACAGAACTGGCTCAGCCTGGCATGATGCTTTGGGAAAACTCACCTAAGAAATCTGTCTATGTAGTAGTTTTAGCAAGAATAAAATTTTCACCTGAGCTTACCGAAGGTGGAGAGCTCAGGTTGGGAGACCAGCAGAACAATGTCCAATCAGGACAGAAGCACAGTTGGTTCAACTCAACCCCAAACTATTAGAGCACTAGCAAGGCCATCCATTTCAATATTGGGGTAACTGACCTTTTTTTTAGCATATGCTGCTCTAACAACAAGGCTTGTCTAAAGGCATGAAAAGGTATTGAAACAATATTTAGTCATGAATTGATATTTTTCTGTGTAATCAGGAGACCAAGTAACACCCAGAAGTAGTTGCACGCATAAAGTTAAGTTCAGGTACTATTGGATTCTTGTTCTAAGATTGTGCCTTTCTGGAAGATCAGTCCTTCACGTCTACCACCCTGCTTTTTATTTTAATTTCATTTTTAATTGTGTTAATCTCTGGATTAAGCATTTAAGATCATCCCTAGAATTCCAGGTCACACGTCACCGTGTGCTAATCAAAATAAACATTACAGGATGTGTTATATCCATGGAAAATATGTTTATCAATGTCCATGTGTTTTAAGCAAAGCTGTATGCTATGAGCAGTTTCTGTAGGATGTGAAGGTTTTATTAAAAGAAGCGTTTGAAGCACAGAAAACTCAGTTGCATCTGAATTTCTGGGACTTACATTCCACGGAAATCACACCTGATGCGATTCATTCAGGTCAGGTTTGCTACCAACACCACCTTGTGCGCAGGGACAGTCTGTCCGGTTAAGGGGCTTCCTTGGTTCGTCACCCTGCATTCAGCGAGTCAAACCTAAATCTGTGGAGTAAAAGTAATTAGACATTTTAAACAGTGATGAGAACATCCCAGGTAATCAATTCCTGTAGCATTACCAGCTACTTCGTCAAGAAAAAGTCTATAAACACAAGAATTTATTACAGAGTATCAGCCAGCCTATCGGGCATCGATTCTTCCGGGTGCACAGACTGCTGGCTTTAAAGGGAGAGCTGTAACGATGCTCACCTTTAATTTTCCCCCTCAAATAAACGGGAGCAAGTTGTCCACAAAGCCCTCAGTATAAGCAAATGAGTGTCTGTATAGTTGTAAAGATGTATTGTGAGACTTTTCACAGAAATAGGAAACCAGCAAACTGCTCGGGAGTAATTAGACGTAATCTGATGCACACCGCCTCGCAAAGAGGAAGAGCTAATTACAGTCACAATACCCAGTGCTCAGAAACATATTTATCATGCTTATTGCATAGATGTTTACTTCACCTGGAAGAAAAGGACTGCAAAGGCATGTGCCTGTCATCAAAACAGAGATCATCTTCTTTTACAGACCATGTTTATTTCAATTTCTGAAGTTCAGGGCAGGCAGCATTTTAATCCACTTTAAACTTTGGGCTTCTTAGCTGTTTGAAACTAACGTGGCTTAAGAAACAATTCACCTGTCCACCCTGCGCTCCTGCCTCCCCCCGCCTGGAGACAGAATGAAATACAATAATTTCAACTTAATAACTTAGCCATGGAGAAAGGAATTCAGCACTAACGTATTCATTTAAAGATGAAACATGCAGTTGGTCCTCGAAACTGAAATGAACTACAAAAATCCAGTGGAACTTTCCCAGCACGCTTTCATACGTGCTTCTCTCATAATGAAACATGGAATACTCATTACTGTAATTAAAATAACACCAACTGGAACCAAAATGTAAGTTGTGACTTAAAGTAGAAAAACGGAGGTGGATTAATAATATTTCCATCATTCAGGCTGACTTTGGGTTATTAAGATGCAATATAAGGCAAAAAACGTCCACCCTATACCCCAAGTTAATTTTCTTTTAATTCTATCCAGAACGTGACTTCTGTGTTATATAGAAGCTACCTGAAATGAAAGTTTAAGTAGAAGAAGAAGGCAATTAAAAGAGTTAAGGGGATAATTGTAACTTTAGAAGAATTTGGTGGTGATGCATTTCTTCCTCTTAGCTGAGCAGTTGTAGTTGCCAGTCCCCGCAGGGAAGGAGGGGCATGCATTCACAGGTAGGCACTTGGGGGAGAGTCTGTCCCTGGTGGTCCCTGGTGGTCCCCGCACTCTGATCCCAGGGTGTGTGGAGTTCTTTGTACAGTTAGAAGGAGGGCTCTGTAGCGAAATTCCCGGGGACCTACCTCGGATCCTGCATGGCCTCCTCTGTGACGCAGCTTCTGAACTGTCAGTGGTCTGAATTAGAATCTGCTTCCTGGAGAGGGCAAATCACTGAAGATACGTTCAATCTAAAAATGCAGCTTTCAAAAAATGTAGTTTTTGAATATGCTAAGATATTTCCTTAGAACCTCCCCTTTGACTCCAAGATTTGTCCAATGGAACCAAGGGGATATGCGTCCATGTGTGCATTATTGTCAGAGTAGGATCATTTCAGTGTGTCCTGCATTTGGGGGAAATTGCCAGCAGTGTTGAAAGAGGCTGACCAAGAGCTGCATGCACGTGACTACTCCAGGTCTCTTCCCATGGAAGATTTAAATTTAGAACTCATTGAATTAACATTTTAGTTTAAGGCGTGGGAAAGGTAAACAGTGTCTCATGGGTAGTTGGTAGCTGGGATGTGACTGGATAATATCTCTCAGGTTTATCAATTGCTGAACAAAGGGATGCGTGTAATTTCTCCAAGTTTAAATTCTTAAAGATTTAAGTTGACAGACATATTTTCATAACAAAGAGCTGCAGTAAATCTTCGGTTGAGTTTAGATCAATGCCAAGATAGGCAGCAAAGACCCTTTACAAAATACTACAAGCCTTGTAAAAATATCAGGCCCCCCCCCCAATTTTTTTTTTATGGGAATCTCTGGTTTCTTCAACATTTACATTCTAAAAACATGGAAATCGGTAGCACTGAGGAGGGAGGAAAATGGAGTTTTCTATAAAGCATTCGTATCACCTAAATCTGCTTTAGGTCAATACTGAAGACTTTGCAATAAATTGGAACTCAAAGAGCCAGGCCTCGGGGCAGAAGGGCCGGGCTGGCCGGGAGGGGAGGGGACATGCTCCCCTCCTGGTGAAGCAAGGCTGCGGTGGCCACATTGGATGGAGACTCAGATGGGACCGCCGGCCCCAGAAGCCACAAAAATGGGCGGTGCTCTAATGACACACCTGTGATTCTCGCCCCCTCTGCATGTGCTCACAGTGAAAACAGCACACATATAACACGACAGCCTGGAGGAAACACGGACTGCCGGCAACGTGACCTCCTGTGCCGTGCAGGACTCATGAGTCCTCACCAGCTGCAGGGACCTGTCTGGACGTGTCTCAGTACTCCTCCGCTACGACTGGCAATTAAACAGACTGTTGCAGCTAGGAGACCCTGGATTTGATTCCATCCTCTCTTCCTCTTCCCAGAACCCAATCTTACTAGTTTCTCTGCTAAAAAACTGGATACATTCATACAGCTGTTGATGTGTGTGTTTGTGTGATTCTGATGTCCCTGAGCACATGTGTGATAAAAAAGGCAGATTCCCTACCATGAAAGAAGAGAAATTTTACCCAAGTCCAAACTCTCCATGGTTATTTTAAACACCTATGTGTTTTTAAATACACCTATTTTGATATTGTCTTTGAACTCTGTCTCGTTCTGCCTACGTATGTTGGTACAAGAAGTTCCAAGTTGATTAACCCTTGAATGGATGGAGAAAGGGAACGTGAGCTTTCAAAGTCTCAAACGAGTTAGTCATCTAAACACAAGTCAGCCAACGTGGAAGTCCCGAGAGTCTACGACCTGTTATAAAGAGGAAGTAGAAGAAAAATCTGTGAAGTGGTAACAAAATATGACAAGAACCTCAGGAAGGGGTGCGCTGTGCATTTATCTAAGACAACACTGCATTTGCTGGAATGAAAAATGCGTTCTAGTGAGGACCTGGTGGGATCCGCAGATCGTCAGATGCTGAGAAGGACCAGTTAGGAGACGGGATGACTTATGACATCGTCCCTTAAAAACAAACCCCCAAATGGGGAAAAGAATAGTCTATTAAAAATAATGTCACTCACCTACTGGCAACTCAGACTTTGCTTTATGAATGTGGACAAGCCCATTTGACGTGATAGTTCGTTGTATTTAAAGACAGTGTGAAACTCTCGTCGCAAACAGTTGTTTACAGTGCGTTTTCCAGCGCCGAGCTGTTTTAAAGCTCAATTGTGCATTTTGCAGATAAAGTGGGAAAACTCACTGAAGGCGGTATTGTAAGCAGTGGTTGCCGTGGAAACCCCAGTTTCAAGAGCTGGTTCTCCATTACCACTTAATTTAGGCTTCCTAATTGCATTCCACTAAATCGGTAGCGACAATATCTGCCGAGCAAAACTGCATGCCCAGTCTAGCGCAAACCTCTTTGAAACAGGCTTTTTGAAAGCCAGGAGCTATAAAAACCCAGCAGGACGCGGAGCATATGAGAAACCTGTAGTTCAAATGTACTACCGCTGGCTCTCTCATCCTTGGTAACTCCAGTGCGTTCCACACCAATCTATTAGTTCAGTCTACCTTAAAGACGATAAAGCTCTCCCACGTGGAAACTCATCTGTCGGCAGCACATTGGTGCCAAATAGATTTAATTGTGTTCCCAACCCGGTATCATGTCCGTCTTTTTCACTCCGCACCAGCAGGTAGCCGTGCACAGGGCTCACTCTCCTTGAACCGCCCTTGCTCCTAGGTCCGAGGAGAACAGTACATTCTCAGTTGAAATTCTTTGCCGCCGTTGGGCTGCGCAGAGAGCCGGACCGCCCCTACGTGACTTGCAGAGCGGCTTGTCAGAACCACTAGACATAAAAGCATTCCAATTATCGACCACACTGCTTTAATAGAGGAGACAACTAATATGACAGTGTAAGTGACTGCGCCAGCGAGGAGTTCTCCGTCACTGTCAGATTAACACTTGAGTTAAACTCTTGTAAATCAGTCACATTACGCGGCTGCTGGAGAAACACACGCAGACCTATGATGCTTAAGATTCCAGAGGGCTCCCTCCGCCGAAGGAGTTAGGCTGGATGCCCTGTTCTTCTGAATTTTGTCATGTTTATTATTTTGCAATGGCTAATGTGGACAGTTGGGCAGATTTAAGTTGCCTGCGATTAGATTCTGAAAAGGAAGCAGGAGCCTTTGCTGGCAAAGGGGTTGGCCAGCCGGGCCTGGGAGCGCACAGTGGGCAGGCTGGGTACTGCTCGGAGGGAGAGGCAGCCGCCCCGCCCCCCACCCCAACTGACACCCCGACCCCATGGAAGACCCCCCTTTTCTCTCTAATCCGCAACTGCTTTCCAGCAGGATGCCCCGCTGTCCTGGAGGACACGCCTTCGTGCGGATGCACCGCGAAGCTCACCCCTTCTGAGCTCACGTCCCAGGGATTTGGCATCTATATTCCAGGCAAAGAGATGCTTTTGCTCCGGAGAGACAAGTAAACAGCCGCAGCATTTTATCCTCTCCCTGGCATCGGCGCACGTTGCCTGAGCAGCCCTGAAGCCTCTGCCAAGCCCTCCACCATTGTCTTCCATATCCACAGGTTTTGAATGCCCAGGCTCACCCAACGGCGGGTCTCCTGCAGGAATGAATGAGGCATTTCCCAGGACAAGACTTTATGAATGAGGCAGACTGTGTATTACAAGGCGAGAGGCTCCGAGCACACCCTAGACTAAGAAAGTAAATGTTGAGGGAGCCTGGCACCTCTGTTCTAGTACGAATGTGGGGGAGGGGACGTAACATCACCCATGAGACTTTGCCAGGAAGTCTCCACCATATGCAAAGGGCAGACACGTGAGAGCCTTGGTCCAGGTGGATTCCGAGATGCAAACAGGTGCTGGTCCAAGGCAGGTATTACTGCTGTTGGACGATTTGAATCTGCAGGAGACCAAGGTCCCTGTGGAAGTGTGGCCGGTGCTACGCGGTGGCCGACTTGCAAGTTACCTTTGCATTAAATACACCCATGGGCTTCCGTGACTGAGAGCATGTTATGTCAGAGGCTAAGTTTGAGCAACGCTATGTGTTACAGCTCTGCGAGTTTAGTTATCTTCAGCCGTGTAGACCTAAACAGAGCATGCGTGTCCCATCCCTGAGAGCTTCCTGGAGCTTCCAGGCACACACCCTGAGCTGTGGACACTCCTCGTAATTCTGAGCCCTTGACGCTGGGTGCCGCGATGTCTCTCCAAGTCCATTTTCCTTTCGTCCCCTCCTCTCTGCAGATGGAGAAAAGTAACTGAGCACGAGATCACCTTGATATCACCATCCTTTAAGGAAGCAAGGAAACCCACCCTCTCCCCTGACCTTGCTCCCCCCGCCAGCTCTCACGGTCTCCTTGCCTGCAGAGCACTCAGAAGCAGCTCCCAGGGGGCCGGCAGGCACCGAGATCAAGGAAAAGCAGAGACAACTTTGTTCTAGCATCAGGTTCCTGCTAATTTCCTCTCATGCTCCCCTCCTGGAAACACCGCTGATTTTATCTGTGTTCTCCCACTTTGCCCCTGCTTATCTCTGATCCACCTCATGAAACCAATAAAAGACGAATGTCTCCTTCTCATCCTTAACAATTAATTCTAGTTCTGAAACGTCTTTGATCGCCTCTCCATTTTCCTAAAATGAAACTCCAAATCTTTGTGCCTAAAAGTCCAGCCTCGTGCCAGTACCTTGCCCAGGTGCTCCGCAGATAGAACATCGCAGCAGCCCCGGAGAGTGATTACGGCCGGATTACACATCATGGAGAGCGGCAGAAATAGTTATGAGGGAAAATTGCAGCCTAATGCTGCTGATAGAATCAATATCATCTTTGATAGGAACACGCCCAGGGGTTCTGTATATTATCTGTCCACCAACATGTCAATATAATAAAACCTAGAGGAATTTATATCAAGATCCATTCTCTGCTAATCCCCAAGTGGATAATAAGTCAAACTGGATATCGTCAAGATCTTCTCTAATCGACTTGTTTAAGAAACTGGTTTAACTGGTCATCACGCTGCTTCAACTAATGGCTGTTAGGAAGCCATTTCTCTCTGTTTTCAGATTTATACACCATTTTAGCATATTGCCCATGGTTGCAAAAAAAGGGCCTTTTAATGTATTTCATAAGTCCTTAGGATCTGTGCAATGTATTTACTAGAAAATATTTTATATTTATATTCTTTCTTTTTGAATCCCAGTGCTTCGTGAGGGGCCCAGGTTGTATAAGATGCTTTGGGGATAAGCAAATATACATTGACTGGGCTTTTTTATTTATCTTTTGCTATCAGTGCTCGTTTTTTCTTTTTTCTCGTCTTTTAGCATCCTTTAACTACTCTGTGAATATATACATATATATATATATATATATATATATATATATTTTGGGAAAAAATTAAAGATGCATTTTAAGCGAAAGCCTTTTATGATCCTGGGTGACAAGCCTTTTATGTCAGGTAGCTTTGAGAGTGACAAGGATGCGCCCAGCTCACTGGGGGTGGCTGATTAAGTGTTATTAACAAAAGCTCAGCTTTCATATACATCTCTTTACGAAAAAAGAAAAAAAGACTTTATAGCACTATATTGGGGTCTACGTATTGAATCAATATTCAGTATAATCAAATTCCAGGAAAATAAACATTTTTTTCTTTAAAAACAAATTCTTGTACTATGTTTGTTTTTAAAAGGTAGATGGCCTGGGTCAGATAACAAAGCACCTATTTCCTATACGTTTTAGACACCAAAGAGTGTTATCAAAGGGACGTGCTCTGTGAGTTTTAAAGCAGAATATAAAACTGTGTCTTGTGATTTCATTATTCCATTATTATTTTTAAACTGTGGAATTGTGAGTCGGGTTGGGAATGGACACGCTTATGGCAGAATCAAACATCGTATCCACCTTCCCCTCCCTGATTTTAGAGTAAGGACTTGGTGATGGTCCTTAGCCTCTGTGGGCTCCAGGTCACGCGACCACGACATCCTCTTTTCCCGTGAAACAAGGATCGTCTTAGGGCTTCACCCCCCTCCCCAGTCACTGCTCACCAGGAATTTATGTTCTTGGTATATGTTATGATATGACACGATGTCTATGTTTCTGACATGACATTTGTGTTCTTGAGATGGCGTGTTATGACATGATATTTATGTTTCTGATATGAAATGATATATTTATATTCTTGATGTTCTTGATGGAGCTGACTGTGCCTGGGAATCTAAAACAACGAAGTCCTTTGAGCCACTTTTCTGAGTCCTAATAGCAGAAACATGAACACCCCAGTCCAGCCTTCCCTACGTCAGAAAAAACACATGGTTGTCACTCAGACCCAGGCAGGGGACATGCCTGGCCATGTGACCATAATTCTCCCTTTGGGAACTACAGCCACTGCTCCCATTTGAGAGGAACAGCTCTCGGCAGGAGTGGGGGCACTTCAGTGGTCCCTGGCTTCCTTCTGAAGGTTTTGAAACAGCCCCTGGCTGGAGGGCTCCCCGAGAAGGGAAGTTTCTGTCACATCTAAGGCAAAAGTGGTACCAAACCCAGTTCATTCTGACAGATGTGCAGCAAGCCAAAATGATGAGATGCAGAAGTTTGCAGCAGAGAGAAGGTTGATTCTCAAGGCAGCCAAGAGAGGAGGTGGGAGGGCAAGTCTCAGATCCGCCGCCCTGAAGGTGAGAGGGGCTCGGGGTATTTATGGAGGAGGGGTGGGAATAATAAAGCATCAGGGCGGTCTGAGCGGGGGCGTGGAGAAAGGGGACTGGATAGAGGTGGGGTCGTCATCATTGTTCTGAGCAGGTATAATCAGCTACATGTTCAGAAGTGGAGGAGCTTAGTGTGATCTGAGGGTGGAGTGTTCAGCCCTTTGACATCCAAAAGTTACCGAGTGCCCAGTTGGAGGCTGGTGGTCCTATCCAGTCTTCACCAGCTCAGCTCCAACTAGACACAGCTGACTCCAAGTTCCTGGAGTCAGGCAACTCAGGTAACAACTCAGGCCAACACCGTGCTGTTCAGGGGTCCATGAGGTTCAGAGCAGAGCCAGGTTATCAGCTAGCAACTTTTCAGGCTCTCCCACAGAAACTTGTCGGTGTGAGGGCTCGGCTGGAGGAGGACCGGTCACCCAGGGATGTCTTCACAACCTTGAGAGGGTGTCACCTCAAAAACCCATGTAAGCAAAACCTGCCAATCACAAATTCAAAAGACCAACATGACACACTTGTATCGTAAACGGCTGATACCGCTCAGAGTAAAGAGCTTCTGAAATCTGAGATGAAAAAGGTGGATAATCTGATGGCAAAGTCAGCAACAGAGTTCAGCAGGCAGCTCACGGAGAGGATGAAATGTTCTTAAACTCACAGCAAGGTGATCATCGTGCAACCGCCACCACCATCCACCTCCAGGATGTGTGCGTCTTCCAAAGCTGAAACTCCATCCCACTGAACACCAGCTCCTGGGCCGTCCTCCCCCATTTTCTGGATAATGATCATCTCCCTCTCTGTCTCTGAATCTGACTCCTCTAGGGACCTCCTGTGAGTGAAGTCACACCGTATTTGTCTTTCTGTGATGGGCTTATTTCACTTCATACGATGTCTTCCAGGTTCATTCATGTTGTAGCTTGTGTCAGAATTTGATCCTTTTTTCAGACTGAGTAATGTTCCAAACAATGAAAATCTTGACATAGTGGTGAGTCTGAGGGCTAGGGCCCCAGGTGAGTGCAGGCTGGTACCTCTCCGGGGAGAGAATGCTTCCTTGGAGGTCCACGAATCACACCCTGGAATTAGTTGCCCATTTTGCTGCTCTCTGAAGCCAATCCAGGCTTGGTTTTCAAGGTATTCCTAGAATTTATGAGCTATGGAAAATGGACGAATTTACAAGGGGCCATTGGAGCAAGCATAGATTTAGAACCACTGTGCTCAGAGTTCTTTCCAGGCTGTTCCAAGGGCTGCAGAGAGCAGAGGGAGCTTCCTCATACGTCACTTGCCTCCCACATCACCACTTTCCACAGAGCGCCCATGTTTTTTTGGCATTCAGTGTGGTTGCATACATTTCCAGACAATTTTTGGTCTTGAGAGCAAATATTTACTGGGTTATTAGCCAAATGAAAGGAAAACAACACATGACCTTCTACGGCTGAGCCCATCTCTAGGATGTGCATCTAAAGAACATAAACTCCTCCACATGGAAATCAGTTGGGTACGGGCTTGAACGTATAAATTCTGTAGGGATTTCCCTGTCTCTCCCTTCATTGCTAATATTCAAGGAAAACAATGATGTGTGTGGAGACCCAGGGAGATTAGACTAAAACCCAGAGTAAATAAGGATTTTGATATCATTCTTTCCTGACTCATGTCTTGCATGTTTTAAATTCTCCTGGCCCTACAAACACATTACAACTAATTATGGCTGAAGCTCAGGGGGCTTGGGGGCTGAGTACATGGTGGATTCCAAGGCATGAAAACCTAGCTCAGTTTCTCCACGTTGGCAAGGGCACACTCCTACTCAAGGGCCAAAAACACTGGGGAGGTGGGGAGTAGTTTGCAGCCAAATGCAGGGGAGGAGGAAAAAGAAATAGAAATCAATCATCTGTCATCGCGTTGTTAAAACCACTTGGGGTTCTGGTTTTCCTCCTGTTTGTCCGTTTATTGTAACAGCTGGAAGGGTGAGCTCAGCCGGCGTAGAGATATTTTGTAGTCCGAACAGATTCGGTGACAACTCAAACTCTTGGACGCTTAACAAAAGCTGGGAGACTAAAATCATAGCTAGGGATTTGAGAATTCTCTGATGTTGCGGCGGAGAAATAGAAGGTTTCCTTTTTTGAGCTTATACAGGACATGAGTGTGATTAGTTATCTGCTTTGAGGATGGAAACTTAGTGGCAAATTACAACAGGGAATTTGGTTAGTGCACGTGACTCGCTGAGGCCAGGTCCGGCTACCCCACCAGGCACGCGGTGGCGGTGGGCTGAAGCAGTGTCCATGGCGCACAAAGCTTCTGGGGGCTCACAAAAAGGTTTTCATTTCTTTTAAGTTCAGGTGAAAAAAAATGAACTTTGGAGCCAAATAAACTGTTTTAATATATAATATTAATATATTTCTTCTTATATTAACACAGTTGGAAAATACAATTTTTCTTCTTTTTTTATTGAAGTGCAGACGATTTATACAATGTTTTAATTTATGGTGTGTAGCATAGTGATTCAGTTGTACATATATATGTTCCTTTTCATATTCTTTTTCATGATAGGTCATTACAAGGTACCGAATATAGTGTCCTGTGCTGTACAGTAGGACCTTGCTGTTTATCTATTTTATATATAGCAGTTAGTATCTGCAAATCCTGAACTCGCAATTTATCCCTTGACACCCCCTTCCCCTTTGGTGTGAGTCTATTTCTGTTTTGTAAATAAGTTCAATTGTGTCCTTTGTTTCCCCCTTAGATTCCACATATGAGTAATATCACATGGTATTTTTCTTTCTCTTTCTGGCTTACTTCACTTAGTATGACAATCTCCAGGTCCATCCATGTTGTTGCAAATGGCATTATTTTATTCATTTTTATGGCTGAGTAGTATTCCATTGTATAAATATATCACAACTTCTTTATCTAGTCATCTGTCCATGGATATTTAGGTTGCTTCCATGTCTTGGCTGGTGTAAATAGTGATGCTATGAACATTGGGGTGGATGAGTCTTTTTGAATTAGAGTTTCCTTTAGATATATGGCCAGGAGTGGGACTGCCAGATTATCGGGTTCATCAGTTTTTTAAGGGATTTCTATACTGGTTTTGCTTATTGTTAGGACCACATTCTCAAGAAATGAGTCCTTCTGTTTATTATGTGTTGAGGTAAAACTGCTTTTAAGTTTCCTAAAATGAACATACAGATAGGAGACTCGACTCTGAGGCATGTAAGCTACGTCATTTGTCCATCTTGCTTAACTTCTGTCATGTGGGGAATTTAATCCCCTTGGTATGCTTATGGTAAGAATTTTCAAAAATATGATGTGAAATAGAAAACATAGTGGATATACAATAAATGGGAAGTCTGTAAATAAATTCTGTCAGTGATGGAAGGATAAATATCCATCTATCTGCACACACACTTGTGTTTATACAATTTTTCATATTCTATTACAGTCAGCCCTCTGTATCCGCAGATTCAACCAACCCGGTATCGTACATCACATTTACAATCCACAGTTGGTTGAACCCACGGACTCAGAACCCAGGGATACCGAGAGTGGACTGTGGGTCTTGCCTTGAACATAGGCAGAGTTTGGTATCAGGGGCCAGCCCAGGAACCAACGCCCTGCGGACACTGAGGGACTCTTGAGGTTGTTTTGTGTGCTTGAGGGTTGCTCTGCTTAGCTTATGCTCTCTGAGGAAAAAACTATGCTTTGAGAAAAATGATACGAACTTTATTTATTCACTTAATAAGTATTTATTGAGCAAGTCATGACTAAAGACACTGGATTCAGGACGCAAGAATATGAGATTGTCTTCACACTGCGGGAGCATAAAATCTGGCAACAAGACACAATGCTTTTATGAAGCCATGTGCCTTTTTTTTTATTTATCTTGAAGATTTCAAATGTCACAAGCAAATTTCTCTGCAAACTAAAAGACAGTTTCTGATGAGCCTTCAGGCGTTTTGTCTTGAATTCATATTATCAACTTGATATCTCTGCTGTGTTAGGAGATACTCATGAGACAGCTGAAAGGGATAATATTAAAATAGATTAGGTGATTGTATTCGGGGTCTATAAAAAGCCATAATCTAAAGGCCTAGAACGTTTATTTCTATAACTACAAAAATGTAAATGGACATTCAAATGTGGCATTCATATTTTTAGCCAAACATGGCTTTTATCACATATAAACAAACGAGTAATCCAAGATTGTCAAAGAAGTTGTTAGAAGTATAAAATGACTAATTAAAATAAGAAATACCGGTCTTATTACCCTGCAGTGGTCTGGAACTGAATTGAATGCTGTTTGATTTAGGAATTATAGCAATTCATATCTTAAGGGCTCTGGAGTCTTCATCAAACCGTGGAAAATATGGTACATTAACTCTGGAGACCAGACAGAGACATGCTCAGCGAAGGCGCATTCCAACCAATGGGAGCTCGCAGGGGGGACCCGGCTCCTCTGTCTGCCTCCATGTTTGATCTGTTTCGCTTTGCGTAACCTCTGTGACGCCATTTCAGTCGAGTTCTCTTTCTGGATTGGTAACAACTACTCTTATTTTTAAGACGTCACCTCCTCAGTGGGCACGCTCCCTTGTTCCTCCCTATAGGATTTCTGTGGGCCTGAAAATGAACAAGGAGATGAGGAACTTTGCAAAACTGGGCACAAGAGCAGAATGAGACGCCTCAGCGCACGCTCGGGAGCGGTGACGTCCAGGTATGGACGTGAGAAGTCGAAGCTGGGCTATAGGAGAAACGCTTACGGTCTGAACTCAGTTCACAGCAACTACACGATCACAGAAGGAGACGGCGCTTCTGCTTCACAGCGAAGATTTACCCTGGGGTCTCGGAAGGGGTTTCTCTCTGCTCGCCCTACTCTCGGACGGGACTTTTTAAGGTTGAAGGGCAATCTTAAATGCCTCATCCTCCTTTGGTAAAGAGGCTTGAAATTCTTTTGGTGGACTTGAATTAACATGGGATGAAATTTTGCCAGAGCTACTGGGCGAGACAAGTGAAAACTGAAGACAAAGCTTAGCACGTGTTTGCACAGTCAACACCCTCAGGACAACCTCCTTTCTTCCCAGTTGCTGCTTCTCTTTCTCTGTTGCTTCTATTCTGCTTTGTTTCCTTTTTCCCTCCCTCCCTCCCTCCCCCTCTCTCCCCCCTCCTTCCCCTCCCTCCTTCTCTTACATTGATATTAATGGAGAAAAATTTCACTTGTCAGATTCTTTTTTACCTTAAGAGAATTTTCATTCTGCTTTCTTCTTTCTGCATGACATCAGAATTGAGATTTTTTTGTTGTTGTTAAATTGACCTTTTTAAAAAAACATCATTACCTATTAGAATTTTTCTCATGTAGGCTTGTACGGCCAAGAACAATTCCCCAAATCTCTATAACTTGATTTATTTATAGTTGCACAAATGAGCGATCAGTAACAGATAACAAATTTGGAAAATAAAAGAAAAAAAAAATTCATCTGTTAGAAAGACACTTAAAAAATTTCCCTTGAAGTCTGTGGATAATAATTCCTATAAGACATGCTTCTTTCTTTCTATTTGACTTGGGATTTGCTTATCAAATCAATTCAACTTAATTTAGTTTTTATTGAGCGCCTATTACGTGATCTATAAGGAAAAGAAAAACAATGTGTCCAAATGAAATCACACCCTTCCAGGAAATGGTGCATGCTGTCTGCTGACAGTAACCTGGTGTCATTTAAAAAATATTGAACTCTGCAGTTGTAAGTGGTTCTTTTACAGGGCGGTCTGGTGTGTCTTTATAGGGTGCATATCTTGTGTCACTGCAAGGAACCTCTGAAAGAAGACGCGAGGATACCAGAGTTAGTTGAAGGGCCATAGTTCGATCTCTCAGTCTTTTGTCCTTACATCTAACAATATCACACAATTTGCTCCCCAGACATACGATCCATTTATTACTGAATAAAAAGCCCAGAATCAACGCACCTCAAGAGGTAACTGATGGCACTGGGGTAACAACACTCTGTGAGTTACATTTACCGCGAGAATTCTTGAAAATTTTACCTTTGATTTCAAACTTAGCAGATAGTACATTTAAAAACTTACTTCCCTCTTTCCTCAATTTTTTTTCTTGATTGCTTCATGGGTAAAGATTTATATTTTTAATTCGTGTATTATTTGAAAGTCTCTGCATATGTTAACCTTTTCCTTACACCCAGGATTCACTTAGAAATCAAATATAAGCAGGTATGTGTGACAAGAATGTAGCTGTGAAAAAGTCCAGTTTGTAGGGCACAGCCGCCTGTGTTTGTATCTTGGCCCTTTCACTCACTGGCTGGGCAAAGCTGATCTAGCTGCTGACCCTCTCTGGGCTTCTGCAGGACAAGATGGGAGGTACAGTTTACTCATAGGGATGTGCGGATTAATACCTGGGAAGCCTTTAAAGCAATTCCTGGGACATAGCACGTGCTCAGTAAACATTGACTATTATTATATTAGAAGGTGAGATACATTTAAATCTTAATGAGTGGAGTCAAATTCAGTCCCACAGGCACCCTTCTTTTGTGTAAAAAGAATGTATTGCTTATGAGGAAAGTGCTGGGCTGAATTCATCATTACCGACAGCAAAGCCTACTTACATACAGACGCTCTGCCGACAACGACAGAGGGAGGGCAAGAGTTCTGTCTCAATTTCTATTATTCTGCTGCTAATTTTTCTCACTGTGTGGACAGTTTGTGACACCAGGAGGTCCTGGATCTTTTTTGTTTGTTTTTTAAATTCTTTTTTTCTTAAATGTACATGTAATAATTCTGATTTTTTTTCAAAGTTCATATTTTAAAATAAAAAAATTTTTTTTTGGAGGGGGGAGGTAATTAGGTTTATTTATTTATTTAATGGAGATACTGGGGACTGAACCCAGGACCGCGTGCATGCTAAGCCCTGCTCTACCCCTGAGTTACGCTCTACCCCTGAGTTACACCCTACCCCCCGGTCCTGGATCTTGAAGGAACCCCTTTCTCTCCTTATATTCAGTACCGTATTCATCCATCAGTGTTGTGTCTACTTTGGGATCTAAAGTGCTCTCCTCCTCACTCCTTCTGGTTCTCTCAGGGTCATTCCCTGGTGCTTGCAGCCTGTCTGAAACGGCCTCCCGTGTGCACCAGTGAGCGCCCCCTCCCCACGCGTGCCCTGCAGACCTGGGTCCTGCAGGGACCGCCTTGTTGGATGGAGCGTGAAGCCTGGGGAGCTGCAGGTGCTCAGCTAAGGAGCCGGAGGCCCAGAGAGGACCTGACTTGCTCATGACCGTGGTCCAGGCCTAAGCGCTAATTCTTGCTCCCAAAGTGACATCATCTTATTGAGATGGAGGAATTGGATTCCTCAAGTGGACAGTTAGGACTGAAGAAGTGTTTGATCCCAGTTTTCTGAATTCTAACTCAGGGATTCCCACACTGGCTTTTCACTAGTCCCCTCAGCCCTTTGGACTGAGAGTCACTTGGGACTTGGATTTTAGTTTTTGCCTCGTCACAAAATTATTGGCAAACACCAGGTACCTTATGGCAACCACAGAAAAGGGAAGCAACCTGGAGGTTGGTATATGGCTCCAAATCCTGCTGAAACCTGGTCTGTCTCTCTAGACCCTCTCAGTTAAGTCCCAGCCCCGACATTAGCTATGTCCCCATCTGCCTTGGTGAGAGAACACCTTTTTGTTCTTTACGTGGTGAATTTCATAAAGGCTAGAATTTTGTTGCTTTTACAATGTTTACATTCTTTTTAAAAATATTTACATTCTATAAACAAGCCACGTTATAAATATTAGCAATTTCAATTTTGTAGTTGGCCCAAAATTCTGTTTTGATGGATTCTGCCAATCAGAAGAGACACACTGTCGTAGGATGTTGACTGAAGACTACTTTCCAAAGCACCAAGGCCAGGAATCAATGCTTACAGTTTTTACTGCTCTTTGCCTAAAGTTTAGAGAAATGTTCAAAGCCTTGTCAGTGCTCCGTGTCACTCAATATGATGATGTTAGTGTTGTACTGACGGTAATTAGAACTCGTCCCATCACAGGCCTAGAGGAAACCCTTCCTGAGAGGAACTGAGAAGGACAACCAAGCCGCAGAAGTTCACCGAAGCCAGAACCCCCAAACTGGAAGGGGACCTGCTCCTGGAAACCGGCTGCTTGCAGAAGCAAACAAATCCCTACGTGGTAAACACACGTGTAGAAATTTCCATACGCACTTCCAGAAAAAAAAAAAAAGTACTCTGAAACTTTTGGGACCCAA
The DNA here is from genome assembly GCF_048773025.1 of Camelus bactrianus. NCBI lineage: Eukaryota > Metazoa > Chordata > Mammalia > Artiodactyla > Camelidae > Camelus > Camelus bactrianus. The sequence continues at coordinate 11,123,617 of NC_133566.1, forward strand.
AGCAAAAACTGAAACCCAAACAAAACCCAAACAGTTAAACTGGATAGATCTATAGATCTTGCAAGAATGAAACTAGATGGTGCGGCATAAACTGCCTGAAAAACTGATGACAATGAGATTAACAGAGCCCTGTGTTTCTGGAGCTTATCTGTCCTCCGTGAACTTTGCAGTGTTTGTGGGCGCGGGGGGTAGGCCACTCAGTGACGGGTCCACCAATATGGGAAAGGAAGAAACCAGTCTGATGGTAACAGGCTGGTAATTAGTTTACTAAAGCCTAAATTAGAACATGTAGACATGGAAGTACATTGAAAACAGCCTTTAGGAGAGGAAATCCATTGCAATAAAAAGTCAGTCTCCTCAATCGGCAGCAAGGATTCCTCTGTTTTCTATGTGTGAACACAACCACGTCACATCAAATCATCCAACGAGTTAATTAACGTCCCCCCCAACTGCACACTATTCAAGTGCTCCAGATCAGCAGCAGTCAGCTCAGACTGCGTTTGGGGGTTCCCAGGGACTTGGACCCTGGGCCAGGCGGATCTGCGGCAGGCTACCTGGGTGCTGCTGGGCGACAGGGGCTGGCAGCTTCAGGGACTGCCTTCCTGAGTGGCCTGGGAAGTCCCTCCTCCAACACCCCGAGAATAATTTCTGGGGGAGGTCAACATTTAGACAGACCTGCTGAGTTAGAGCTTCCTTGAGCCTTTCCCGGTCTCACCCACAAGCCCAAAGTTAAGCATGTTCACACACCTCCTTGAGTTTCTAGATGTTTCTCTGTCCCACATGGTATTGGCCTTGAATCAGAGTTTTCATCTACAAAGTCCACCTCCAAACGAGGAGAGGACGAGGCCCCCTGCTGGTCCTTGCTGTGGAAACCATTCACTTCCCTCTTCATTTTGTTCTGTACAGGGAAACAGCCAAAAATGTGTTTTTTTGTTTCTTGGTAATGGGTCCTGTTGGATTAAATACTTAAGAATGAAGAGGTATAATGTTTATAATTAAGGTTTTATTAAAGTCTGGTTACTCTGGAGCATCAGTTTCCACGAGTGTAAGTGTGCGATGATGAATGGATAGGTATTCCATGTTAACACTGTAGCTCTCTAGGAAAATGTTGCTGTGGTTAAACAGCCTTCCTGGTGGCAGTTGCAAGACAATGTAAGATGTTGGGGATGTATTTCTACATGCCTTAAATAGTAGGCAAAAAAAAAGATCCATGAAATTTTCCCACTTGGGATCTTTGCAAATGGACTGGCTACAGGTTGCTTATGGTCTGATTGTGGAGAAACCAGATTAGGCAATGGTTGTGGAAAATAAAACTAAGTATTGAGATTTAAATACTTTGCCAGAAGTTTTGATGAAAATCATAGCAGAGAAAAGATGGAAAAAGAAAAAGCAGAGAAAGACAAATATCGTATGGTATCACTTATATGTGGAATCTAAAACAAAATAAAACAAAACAAACAAATTCTATTTGCAAATCAAACACTGACTCAACAAACTATGGTTACCAAAGGGGTAAGGGATAGGTTAGGTGTTTGGGATTAACAGATATACACTATTGTATATAAAATAGATAAACAACAAGGACCTACGTATAGGGCAGGGAACTGTATTCAGTTTCTTGTAATAACGTACAATGGGAAAGAATCTGAATGATTCTGGTCAATGCGCCTCTCCTGCTTTAGAAGATGCCACATTAACTATAGAAGTGTCAACTTACATAAGAGACAAAACAAGTGGTTCCTGTTCAAAATCTAGATCATTAACACATTGGTTCAAATAAAACTGTCTTCGGTTTTTAACAAAGAAAATAACCAGTTCATTTCAGAGAGAATAGAATAGATTAACTTCAATCATTATGTCAATTAATCTCTCTCTGCGCAGTGTTAAAACCCTTTTAAAATCTGGCTTACAGAAGTAAAATGTTTATGAAGAAAATCTGAACAAATACAGAAGTAGAAGGGGAGGGAACAGTTCAGGGAAAGAGTGCGTGCTCTAGTGTGCACGAGGTCCCGGGTTCAACCCCCACCACCTCTAGTTAAAAAGAAAAAAGGGAGTCTTAAAAACAAAAAAAAAAAAAAAAAAAGAAAAAACCCTAAAGTAATATGAGGGAAAACATAGCCCATGGAACACAGGGTGGACAGTGTCCTGTAGGACTTTCATTGTCTGGGATGAAACATTGACTGCTGATTAGCTGAGTGATTTCAGACAGTTGAATCTCTCTGTGTTCCAGTTTCAACATTGTTAAAACCAAAATCAAAACAGCACTCATTCTGTGAATTATTCTGATGCCTAAAAGAAATAATTTATTAAAAGCCTTAGCACATTTCCCAGCACGTAGGTAACCTCAATCAATGTAGTTTTTGTCCTCGCTTCCAAGTTCTGTATGTACTTGTTACATATCCTATATACGTGTAAGTAGGTCCAAAACTGGGGTCACCTTGCAGTTAACGTGCGGTGGCCTGCTTTTGAACTTAACATTATCCTGTCAGCATTTCCCTGAGCTATTTTGTATTCGTGGAACACAGGGTTTTTAATGGTGGGAAGAGAATTCTGGTCCACGGATTTACTATAATTTACTTAACTCAATCTCTATTGTTGCTTAATTAGGCAGCAGCAATTTTTTTGCTATTATAAATAGCATTGCAGTGAACATCCTTGTACATCATTCTTTGTTCCTCTGATAATTTCCTTGGGATAAATTCCAAGAAGTGCAATTATTAGGTCAAAGGATCAGAACATTTGTCAGAATCCTGATCCACGTGCCAGTCTGCCCTCCAGGAAGTTTGTCCTCATTTATATCCTCCGCGGCAGTATGCAGGAGTTTTTATTCCATCACACCTTGACCGCTGGTGAATAATGCACAGTGTCTCATTTTGGGGGCTGCTAGCTGATTAGTAGCGGGAGAACTTACTGCACTTTTCATTCGTGAGTTTTGGTTACAGGAGTTAGATTTGGGTGATGTTAGGAGAAAAGACCTCTCGGACAGATTTCCTTTAGGTAATTACCCCGGAGTACTAAAAATGATCCTGAAAGTCTTTAATGTCTAAATAGGAAAAATTAAACACGTCTCTCAGCAATCATTTCACAGACAGGTATGATTATTCTGATCTTTTAAGTATTGATAAAACTGATCTTGTTGATTTGGAAGTTAATCTGCATCCCTTGGCCCCAGCAGCTCCACCTTTCCTGTAACTTGCAGGATGGTGGTGTGTCCCCAGTGAGCCATGGCTTCTCCCACACTGAGACCCCCTTTTAGCCTCTCTCATGGTTGGGTACCAACTCCGGTTCCACCAGGCCCATGCCTTTGGGTTTGCCTGAGAGCATCCTCTTGAAGTTTAAATAGGGATCAAAGAAAAGCCCCCTTCCCCCTCTTTTTTTTTTTTTTTTTTTTTACACCTTACAGTGCATTGCTTCCCGAGCATCCATGGTGAGAGAGAAATTGGTGAATATGATTGGATGGGATACCGAGTTCAGGAACGCTGCCCCCATTAGAAGATGCTGGACTTAATACTTGTGGACACCCGCACACATTTCAGCCCCTTTACCACCTGCTCTTTACCTGATAAGGCTAATAGAAAAAGTTACAACCACCATGGTAATGGTGCATTTTATAAACATATGTATCTGAACTCTGTGTGTGTGTTTCAGCCATGGGTGTCTTGTTTGTTTCAAAGAGTGTGTGCTGTTTGGAAGAGGCAGGACTGACACTCGACTGTGAGACGGAGGTTGTAGTTTGTGTTAAATCTGGACCTGTGTACTGAGTAGGGCGAAAAAGAAAGTCCTTCATTTTGCCTCTGAGTGTGATGGCAATTAACACGTTTGTCTGAGCAAACGCGAAGCCGCTTCCCGGCGCTGGGGAGAGCCGATTAGCGCACTCCTGCTCGGAGCAGAGAGCGGGCGGGGGCCTGGGGCGGCGGGCGCGGGGACTGCCAGCACTCGTGTGGGGCCAGGCAGCTGAGGGGAGGCTGGACCGGAAAGTAAATCACTCCGGATGGTGAAAATCCTTCAAGCAGCTGCTGGGAAAAAGGCAGAACGCCTGTAAACAGAACTCGGGAATGGACTGGTTAAACAAAATGGTGCTTTTAAATTAGATTTCACTGGTTTTCTTCATGATTCGCATGGTGGGTGTACCATGTTGTTCTGGGCACAGGTGTGAGTTTCTTCAGTGTACGTATTTTTATTAAAATAAAGTCTCCCTGTGAGATACTGTCTGTTACAGCAACAGGGACTAATTTTAACGTCGATCCTTTGGTGCTGTACTTGTAAAGCACAATAATTAGTGTTTTGCTATCACAATGTCAACTCACATATCGTTGAAATATGAGGAGAGACTAGATTAACACCGTGATTTCTCTACGTCTCTGGTAGCTTTGTTCAGTACATGTTCTAGAAGATGTGACGCTTTGCCAAAAACCTTCTTTGATTTTGATTTAGACTGTGCTTGGGTTCAATGGCTGCTTGGGGCAGTGGTCCCGGTGTGTCACTGAGGCTGTGAGAGCCCAGCCCCGGGAGGAGAATTCTAGCAAGTCAGTTCAAGTGGGGACTCAGGACTCAATCGTTCCTCCCTCAGCCTTGAATTTTGTGCTTTTGGCGCATGAATCCTTCTTGATTCTTATCTGAATCTGTAAATAGCACATAAATTGCACATGGAAAAATGGAACAAATCATACTTTCTTTCAAAGGGCAAATGAAACATTCCAAAGAAGAAAGGAAGAGTTGTTAGCAGGGGGAAAAAAAATGCACCCTTGTTAGTGCCAGTGTGAAAAAAGAACGGCGTCGATTGGACTCAAACTCAACCTTAAAGAAAGTTTTGAGCATTTTCGCTTTTTTTTCTTTAACCACCCTCTTCGCTCTCCTGCCAAATATCAAATCCTGAGTTTTCCGAAGGTTTGAAAATATTCCCATTAATTTTTTTTTCCTCTCCCAGCCCTGTATTTACCAGGGCTTGAAATGGAAATACTGAAACCTAGTAATAAAGGGCACTATGGTATTCCTGGTCTGTCTGAGGCCAAGCACTCCTGGCAAAACTCTCAGGAAGTCCCGTTCCTACCAGCTACAGTGGGGTGTTCAGTTAGAGACTGTTTTGAAAATTCAGATACATTTAGAATAAGCAGTTGACTTAAAGAAATGAAGTGAGCTATTTCTTTGACCAAAAGAAAAAAAAATCAATACACTTGTGGGTGAAATTCAGCAACTATCTCCCTGAAAAGAGAGAGGAGATGAACCTTTTGTGACACTGACCTCGGAAGCTGTCACAGGATCTCCTCCAGTGTCTCCAGGAGACACTGGGTGTGTGAAGTATGACTCGTCCCGAGTTCACCAACACACGTGGATTGTTGCTTATCCTGTGGAATTCAAGACTGTCACGATCTTCTCCCACCCACCATGCCTTCGTGAGGCAGCCGTTAGGTCCAGGAGACGGGGTATCCTGACCACTGCGTGTGCCCCACTCTCAGCACCATGCACGGTCCACAGGGGATGCTCGCGGACATTGTTTGGAGAACCACTAGACAAATCCGAGCGAGGGGATGAGGAGCGGACTCAAGGAGAGTGCCTGGCTCTGGCATGGAAGAGGCTGCCATGCGGCGGGCCTGGTCTTCATCACGTTCCCATCTCTGGTTAGTGGTCTGGTTAGTCTGGACCAGCCCAGATGCTGCCTCTAATTCTGCAACCTTTCACCAGCCATACCAGCTCCAGCTGTATCACACGTGGCTCGTCGCATCTTGACCCTTAATTTTATACACAGCCCCTCTCGTGGTCCGTTTGTAACAGCCACACCACTCCTGCCTCTCAGCTTCCCCTGAGCCACATTTCTCTGGCTTTCTACTCTGTGCTTCTCAGCAGGGTCTCTCCCACCATCTGCCCTTTCTCTCTGGGAGGGGCGGCCCGATTCCCCTCTAAGGAGATGCCTTGTGAAGGCCTGGCCCCACCCTCTGCACCCTTCCAGAGGTGGATCCTCCCTCCCTCTGGTCCTGCTGGACCCTGAGCTGGACCCCGAGCCCTTCTCTGGGCAGGTGGGACCCCAGCGCCAGGCTGGGGCTGCTCAGACCGCGACCCCTCTGTGTGGAGAACGCTTCCAGGGTTTCCCTTCCCTTTTGTGTGTCCCTTCCTGCCCCTGGACATTTGTTCTTCATATGAAAATTAACATACTAAGGAAAAAAGCTCATTTTAGGAAATATGGGAAAACAAATCACACCATGAGGCAAAAAATCACTGTAGTTTTACACACCACTTTGGCTAATCTCATTTTTTCCCCTAAGTATTTTAAAAGCAAAATCATAATCCTCTGATAATTTAAAAAAAATGCTATTCATTTAGTAAACAATGTGTGCTCTTTGTAGAATATGTGAAAAATGTAGAGAAGTCCAAAGGGAAGAACTGTCCTGGAGTTTCACGCTGCATTTCAGTGTACTTGTTTAGAATCTTTCTTCCCCCCATGCATACATAAGGAGCATACTGTATGCACTGCTCTATAAGAATATCTGGCCCAGGAATTTTTACAGGTTCTACACAGAAGAGTCTAGAGGCCAGTTTGACAACAGATAACACATACCCCTTAGAGCTCTTTACCAATGAAAGAAAAAAAATCCCAAAAGGTTTAGGTCATTCTTCTAAAGGTGCAATAAACCGTCACTCAAGTTTTTGGCAATAAAAGTGCTTACTATATTATTCGATTTACAAATTTCATGGAAGAAAAAGTGCTTTTTAAATTTCCTAGTTCTCCTAGTGTCTCACTTGTGTAACAGGCTTAGCTGGAACAGACCTCTACCGTTGACTAGACTAGGAGGACGCAGAGTGGGGTGGTTGGAAGGAGGAAGCCCCTGGCTTTCTGGGCGGGCTCGGCAACCTACTAGCTCTAACTTACTAGTTGGTGGTCCCATGACTTCTTATCACGTCTTCATAGTTATCTTAACAGGAAGCTGAGAATCTGGGTGAATCGATGCTAACAGTCAAGTACCTGACAGCTTTTTGCCTTTCAGAGTTCTTTCAGGTTTCTGTGATCCACACCCCACTCCAGTCAAATTAATTTCTCCCTTTTTTGGGCTCTCATAGTATGTGTACTCAAGTCTATCATACTATTTATTTTAATGCATATTCTGTTTATTTGTTTAAGTGTCCATTCCCTCCACTTGCCAGGATGGTGAGCCTGTGAGCTTTCAAATACGGGGGCTTTTAAACAAATCTGTGTTATAAGAGCCAGCCTGGACCTAGTGAGTGCTCAATAAAAATGTCTGTTAAATGTATAAATCCTTCACTTCTGGAACCGATTTTCAAACTTCAATGCATAGCCTCATATTTCTTCTTCTGGCATTTTACCTTTTGGGCCTCAACTTCCCCTGAGGCTTATTGTGACTTTGTTGGAAGAGATCATGACAAAAAGTCAAAACCAAACCAAGCAGAACTGTGCGTCAGCAGAACACAGCAATGCAGCTTGCTTGTCTTCGTGCATTTCATCACTGTGCAAAGTTTACTCACTTCAGGGAATGAGGGGCAGTGGGATCACGAAAGCAATAATGGCCAAATAACAAATAACAATGAAGGTGCTGCTTGTTACACAGGCAGATTGTGGAGATACGCCAGGTTCCAGACAACCACAATAAATGGAATGTCACATTCAAGTGAGTCCCATGAATTATTTTGGTTTCCCAGTGCAAATAAAAGTTGCGTGGAGGTATGCCTGTAATTGGTTCATATTTTACAAATGAGGAACCTAAGGCTCAGAAAGGCTTAAATGATTAAGGGAAACACAGAGACTGAATGGCAGAACTCAGAACTATCACATGTTCTACGGACGGTAAAGTGACTGAGGTTCTCAAAATACAGTGAGAGGGAGGAGATGTTGGTTGAGGAAGCTTTGATAGAGGAGGCACCATGAGTTGAATCTGGTAGTGAACAGACTTAAGAGAATTGAGAGAATTCCAGGGTAGAGGACCGTGGTACCTCTGATGCCTGGCTCAGGCATGGAAGGAGAGTAAGACACTTGAGGGTGACCAGATGTACGGGCAGAGAAGGCGCTGAGTCACTGCCCTGAGGCAGCTGGTAATTCCCTCTCCCCACAGGTCAGCAGTTGGCTCCCGTGTCTGAGCAGCCTGTTACTCACCGTTTCTGCAGGACCTGTTGCCTCCCTTGTTACCTCCAGGCTTGGAGGGACCAAAACACCACGACTGAAGGAGCGCTAGAGAGGATGAAGGCAATCAGCGGAGAAACCGTGCTGCCCCGTACGCCATGGTCAGAGTATTACTAATTCATCAGTAAGTCAACACCTTTGGTGCTGAAACATGAAAAATTTGTTTTAAAACAAGATTTAAAAGACTAGTTTTTAGAGATCCGAGAGCAATAGTTTACAAATGCAGTCTTTTAAAATTCTTTACTTTGAAGGTGTTTAGTATAGGCGATGTCATAGACAATTTTGACTTTTCCACAGGAAGAGATATGGAAAAATAAATGTTTTCTTACAAGTGCAAGCATATACATTATCAGGAAAATTTCAAAATTTCAATGGAAGCACTATATAATTGTGGATGAAGAACGCTGGAAGGGTTGCGTCTGAGAACTGTGCACCTTGTGGGGTCCTGTCAGGCTTTTAATGTGTGAAACACAGTCTGCTATTAGAATTCTGCAAACTTTTAAGGCTTTGGCACCCCTAATGCAGTTTCTAAGTGTTATCAATTAATAAAATGTATGCCGTAGCAAACATTCGGTAAATATTTACTATAATTATTGGATTGTACTTACCTCAATGTTTTTTCACTCCACTTCTGAAGAAAAGCATGATATGGATTGCAGGAAAAGTTGGCAGTTGCACAGATGTTGAAGTGTGAATTTTGGATGTTTGCTGGTTGTAAATATGTGGAATTTTGATCTTGAACGGGAGTCTGACATTGCAACCTTGCATGGTTGGAAAAATTCTGCAATGGCACCAATTTCACATTTGCATAAACAGCTTTATTACCATTGGAGCAATATATAGAAAGGACACAAATTACTCTGACCAGAGCCAAACCTATAAAGCAATCAGATCTGAATGAGGATTTTACTTAAAATCATAGACTCATCAACTTTAAAGTATTTTTTATCTTTCACAAGAGACAAATTTAGCCTGTTAGGAAAAATGTCCCTTCATATCTGCATTTTCTGGCTGGCATACGTGTACGGCCGCAATGGAACTTTGAAATAAGACCACACGTATGAAAAAATAAAAAAAGAGTCAAAGAACTAAAACATTTGACCAGATTTTTTTCTTTACTCCGCACAGTAAAATAATTGAGTCTAAAGTGTTCATTTTAATTGAATTTTAAGCCCATAATCCGTTTCAGTTCTTGATCTCACTTTGAGGTGCAGAGGGTCCAGAAACAGCTAGAACCTTCTGAGACGCAGCCTTCTCGTACCTTCTGTTGGTGTTGGCAGTGTTCCTCTGCCTTCGCTCCGTGGAGGTACGGTTTTGGTGGTGCAATTTTACAAGTATTTTGTTAAAAATATTCAGGGAGTTAGGTGCCTACATTCCAAATGTAACAAATTACAAGGTGTTCTTCTTGATTCATCAGAGTATTTTCTGACACACCTTTTTAAGCCTAAGGCTGAAAACAATTCGAATATCACCATCAAAGGTGCGATATTCATTTGAAGAATTGTGTAAGTTAGTGCAGGATTTTGGACAAATGTTGAATTAATTATTTGGCTCCTAGGAAGTTTCACTCAGGCATGTCTCAGTTGCCTACAATTTGAAAATGAAAAGCAATTGAGCTGAGAAATGCAAATATAGTACCGCACGATATTGCTATTTTTATGGTAACTCTAAGTCAGTTTTCTATAGCAAAGCTCCGAACTTCAATGGAGGAAACCTTCATAATTTTTTGTTAATATGTTTGAATGCAACTGGTTATTAACTCCATCTCTTAAAAATACTAATTTGTAAATTTGGAGGGAATGAAACAAAATTGTCTAAGCCTTTGAAAACTGGTAAAAACCATTGAAAATGCAAGCTCTCATCTCCGGAATTTCATTTCTCTAGTCTCGTTCAAGTTGGTGTTAACTTGTCAAAGCCATCTTACTTTTGATAGACTTTATTCACTTTTAAAACACTGAGTGGTGCATTGCTTCCTCTAAATTCAGGAGTGGAGTGTTAATCCAGAAGACCGAGCTGCAAAAATGTGAAAGTCTTTGTATTTTTTCCCCTGAAAAATCAGTGTCTTGTGTAGGTATGCGAGGGGGAAGGGGAAGAAGAAATTTCCAAGTGAGAGCTCTTCCAGAGGAAGGGATGAGAAAAGATGCAGGAAATAGTACCAGCGTTTCTCCAAACATCAGCTGGAGACGGGAATGTAGCTCACTGATTTTTGTCTTTATTTTAAATTTGAGAACTGAAAACTGGATTTTCACTTCTTTATAGATTTGGAGTTTTACACACAGCCCTGTGAAGTCCATGTGGATGTTAGCCCCCTTTTGCAGGTGGATTAATAGAGGAAGACAGGCTACCCAACTGTCAAAGGTCTTTCTGTCAGCAGTCCGAACCCAGGTGGTCTGCCTCGGAGTACGCAGTGTCTTCCCTGCTTTCCTGTAGTTGACGTTAGTAAGACTGTGTATTGTTTGGAGCCCTGTGCAAAGGGTATGGCTTTGAATATTCTTGCTTTCTTGAATACAAGTTGAAAATAAAAATGAGCAAAAAGAATGCATCTGAAATCACATGGGATGCCAATACCAAGTAGTGAAGACGAGAAGGCTTCTGGAGGGTGGGGTTCCAGGGTTTTCAGTATGTTTGGACACATCAGCACACAGACGTACGTTTGCTGAGCCCCCACCTTTCCACGGGAGAACCACAGCCATTGGTCAACCAGCCAGTCCTTGTTGCTCTTCATCGTGGGACAAACCACGTAGAGTTGCCCAGTGAAGAAGCAGCTCGATAGCAAATCTGCGTGCATTCTGCAAACGTCCGCCCGTGTGGGGTGTGTGTGTGTGTGTGTGTGTGTGTGTGTGTGTGTGTGTGTTGGGTTTTTCCTCCAATTGTTGCTGCTCCTCTTTCTTCTCTGCCCACAGTGTCTCCAGATACATCACATTTCTCTCTCCAGCAGCCACTCTAGGACCACCTCCTAACTCCTTTTCAGTCGCTCTAGAGGTTGACTGCTTAGATCTTGAAGGTGCTGTCAAAGGGTTACAAGTAAAATCTCTGATTGCAAGTAGCCTGTATTTATTTAACCCAAATTAAACTCAAATCTGTGCACACCCAAAATGAGTGCATGCACTCTCCCTCTCTCTATCTTTCTTTCTGGGGGATTTTTTTAGGACTCCACCAAATATTTCCAGGGCACTGCCTTCGGGGTGCATCATAGGACTGCATTTTCTGGCTTTGTGACTGTGTGGGGTCGTGTGACTGATTCTATTTAGCAGGTGAGATGCAGCATCTAATTTGCCAGCACACTTGAGCACCGCAGCTCACACAAATGTAAATCACATACAAAATTTAAAATTTTCTAGGCGTTGCATTAAAAAGGGAAAGGAACAGGTAAAACCAACTTTAAACATCTATTTTCTTTAGGCCTAAGATATTCAAACTATGTTCACCTTGACATGGAATCAACATAAAATGATTGAGATACTTTACATTCTTGTATCATCCCTAGGGTCCTTCCTGCAGAGTCTCCGACGTCAGGTGCGTCCGCCGTAATTCACACAGGCCCCAGGTCAGGGGCCCAGGGGCTGCGTGTGACGCGTGGCTCCTGCCCTGAGCAGTGGTGCTCTGTCACTTAGCCCCACGGTGATGTGTGACATGGTGACCGCTTCTCTCGGGCACAGAGTGAGGACGCAGGGAACAGAGCTCCCTGTGGCCCCAAGAGGGACCTGAAATACAAGCAAGGATTAAACCTCTGTTGTCATCAGCCACTCAAGTTCCGGAGCATTTGTTACAGTGCACATCAACCAGCTCCCTGCCCCCCGCCCCCGCCCGACCCTCCTCCCTTCTTTCCGCAAAATAAAATTGCACCTTTTCTATCGTTTCTCACCAATTTTGCATCCAACGCACTTTGGGTCTCCTACTCTTCAGGGTGCACTGTTCTTCACTGTGGCATCTTTTCTACCTGCTCTGTAACAGTGCATTTTACTCCCTTACCATAGTTTATTGAACCAACTGCCCCACTGCTGCAGGTTTAGAGCTGTCTGCAATGATATATTCTAACAAGCAGTCCTGGAATAATCATCCTTACCCTTGAATCTTAGGGTTCAATGATTTTTTTTTGACGTAAGCTCTTAGCTGGTGTTTTATATTATTATAGTATTATAGTGTTTGGCATAATGTTATAGTGTTTAATAATGACTTCTGGTTGTTTCCTCTGCCGGTATCAGTATCTTCCTTCACCACCTGAAGCAGAGCTCAAGGGATTTTAATTTCTTATTGAGGCTAAATACTTTTTCACTTGTGAGCTGGAAAATTATATACTTATATTTTGTTAATTGCTTGTTCATGTCAATTGCCCTTTTTCTTCCCTCCTAAGTTGTTTATTTTTTAAAAATTGCTTTGTAAGAATGTTGTCTGTTTGCCTGCTGTTAACCTTTAATTATCATACATATTTTAGATGTTCCAAATTTGTCATTTTCTTTAAAACTGAAATTTTTATAAAAATAGAAATATGCAACTTTAATTGGGCTTTTAAATGTAACTTGTCTTTAAATCTGGTAATTGTTGCTCTCCAGAAGTAAACTAAAGTAAAACATTATAGAACATTTAGTTAATCATTATATGTTCTCCAAAGTTACATGTAAAACCCTCCTTGATCACAGGACAAGACACACCTTATAAGGACTCAGAAGACCTCTGATGTTTTCAACAGAAAGTCCCCTCTCTAAGTTGTGTATCTGTCTTCCACATGTAAATATACAGCATCCTCCAATATTCCTGCAACAATTTTAGATTGCCTATACTAAGTATATCTTGTGGTTTGTTATGCCAAAATCACTTAAGTTATTGTTTTTTAATTGAAGTACAGTCAGTTACAATGTGTCCATTTCTGGTGCACAGCACCATGTCCCAGTCATGCATATACATACATGCATTTGTTTTCATATTCTTTGTCATTAAAGGTTATTACAAGATATTGAATATAGTTCCCTGTGCTCTACAGAAGAAATTTGTTTTTTTAAAATCTATTTTTATACATAGTGGGTAACACTTGCAAATCTCAAAACCACTTTTGACAATCATTTACACAGAAAAATGAGAGGTAACTTGCCTTTCCCATTTCCCCACTTCCCCACTTTGGCCCTGTGACTCATCACGAATTCCTGCCAGAGGATTCTCTTGGTTCCAATTTGCCTGGTGGTCCTGAATCCCTGTTATCACTCCATGCCTGCGACATCCGCCTGTTGTTTCTGGAAAAGTGCATTGTGAGCTACAAGCTCATGCGATTTCTCAGCCCTTGTATGTCATTCTTCACACACACAGGATGATTTGCATTCATTTGTAATCATTGTTCTTTGCAAAATACTGGGAAGAGGGTTATTATAATAACTGCCATTTTGCCCATGGGGAAACTGAGACCCAGAAAGGTTAAGTGACTTACCCAAAGGCATACAGAGAATTGGTGGCGGCGCCAGGCTCGCAGGCGGGACTCCTCAGAGGTCCTCTATTGTTGAGAACACTCAGCAGTCGGGCCCCTCGGCTGTGCCTTCTTTCTCCCACATGTCACGTTTTGTTACTCCTTCACTCTGTGAGCGATTCTTTGAGAACACGTGACGTGCCTATAGGACAAGGTTGGAATAATAATATCTCTGCTTCTATTTTTTTTTCTTTTTCTTTTTGAAATGCATTTTTTCAACAACTTGCAAGTAGGTGGGGAATGGAGAAATCATTCAAGCTTTTTACATGGAACAACTGAATGGAATCACTGAAGAATCCAGACGTGTACCTAGTTCTTCCCCTTAGCGGATGGGAAACGCACTCAAGAGGGAATGAGAACCTTACACTCACATACCCTTAAACAATAGGAGGTGAGAAGTTGTGAGTAATAGTATCACAGAGATGTGCTGTGATTTCCAAGGTCTTTTTAGTTGTTTAGAACACTCAACACTGCTCCATAAGAAGTCTGTAGGAATATCAGTTTCAGGTCACCCTTCAAGTTTATTTTGCAACACAACGTTTTTTTTTTTTTTTTTAAATCACTCCTAGCAACAGAAGTACTATTAAACTGTTGAATAAAGGTTGTTAGTTAGCTGAAAAGGATTTTTTTTGCTTCAAAGTCCCAGAGAACAGAAACTTCTGCTGCTTCCTCCTAAGGTGAACACTAGTACCGTTTTCAGCACAAGATTTGGGGAATTCTGCATTTGGGTATGTTTTTGAAAATCAGTTCTGGACTCAAAAAGTACTAGGTTACAAGGTTGAAACGACCACCTCCCACCCCCGCCATTGCCCTGTTTTCATTGTTAAGTGCATTTTGCGTTTGTCCTTTCTGGAATATTGTTTGTGGATAGTTTTCCCACAGTTTGAAAGGTGAGCTTTTGGTTTCTCTTTCTATATAAATGATGAGAAAATGTGATTTTTTGGGGGGATCTTTGGAAAAGTACCTGAAGAATGAGTGAAATTCCTGTTCAACTCAATGGAGGACCTCATTTAGAACATAAACCTTGGTTTTTGGCGTCCAAATGGTTTTTCAGTAACCCTCTCCCCACGAAGTTATCAATCATTACCCACCCACAGGAAGCAGTCATGTCTTCCAAGGTAATCAGATTAAGAGGCACACTCAATCCCATTTACTTTAGAAATGAGTTTTCTTTTGCAAACTTTCAGAAACGAGACTCAAACACACATTTATCTAATTCTGTGGCTCTGTATGAAGAGTAGGAGGTCACATTGCTTCCTGGAGAGGCTACTCAAACCTACATTTTCTTTCTCCTTATTCCCTGGTGCTCCTCCTGCGGCAGGAAAATTGGGGAAGCTAAACTCACCTTGGGCTTTAGAATCCAGAGAGTAATAAAACAGGAAAATTGGTCCATCTAACAGAAGGTCCTTTAGTTTACCCCTGAGTCAAGTGGTTGTATAAAGGCATAACCCCCTTCTCTCCTGCTCTCACCCCATCTTCTCTCTGCCTTTTTACCCACCACCCCAGCTTTTTATGACCACTCTCCCCTCTACTCAGCGAAGGAAGAAGGCTGAGAGATGCCGTTTCCAGTGGGCTTCCTTTGCCTCCAGTCTGTGGGGCGGGGGATGGGAGGGAAGATTCAACGCGTGCCTGGCCTGTTTGCTCTCTGCCTGCTTCCTGGTACCGGGGCAGGCGCCTGCAGCTGCGGGCAGGGGCGGGGTGGTTCACTGCACCTTCTGCACTCTGACCTCTGGCAGCGGAACCCGGTGGGTCCCGCCACCAGGGAGACAAGGGTGGGCAGTGTCTGCAAACTCCCGTCTTAGCAGCAGGGCTCGGGCCTGGCACAACGGCCTGGATGATGTGACTTAGATCCTTTCCAGAGAGAAGATGCAGGGCTGGGGGGACCACAGTGCTCAGTACTGGGCTGAGTTGTTCGCACCTAGGATGTGGGAAACCTACACGGTCATCACCTGTCCAGTCCTCAGCTGACCCTTTGTCCTCTCAAGGACCATATTCTCATCTCCAAAGAATTAGGAAAAAGAGGGAAGTTTCTCCAGCCACAGTGTGTGCAAACCTGATTTCAGAGGTAAATAGTTACCATGTCTAGCAATCAATTCTTTGGGCTCATTTAACTGAAATTCGTGAGTTTAGGGAGGCCCTGGTTGGCAGAGGGTTTTGTCAGCGCCCCTGGCCTGCAATAGACCGAAACTCCAGATTCCTCCGATTGAAACCAGATATCTGGTGAAATTTATTGATGTTACTTTGGCAAACATTTTTTTAAAATACAGGTTTGCAAGTTAAAAGCTCACCGAGATCCTCCTCATGGGAGCTCGTTCCCCTCCCCACTCTGCCCCCTTATCTCACTCTGTTCCCTGGAGAGACAAAGGCCTTTGCTGATGCTTAAATGAAAACCAGAAAGAGCAACCTTATGCCATTTATTTCCCTGAGATTGAACAACAACAACAAAAAATACTATTTTCCTCCTTAGAAAACTGTTTTGGTTTAAAATAAAAACACTTCAAAATGTACTTTCCATTATATGCATATCCTCCATGAGAAAAAAAATAGTGATTTTCTCATCTTGTCCTGTCTGATAAGATCTGTACTAAAATATCTTTCAAAAAAAAAAAAAAAAAGAGGGGGAGGGGAAGAAAGGAAAAGGAGAAGAAACAGCCCTCGAGCAACAGACCCTCCTTCTTCAATCCGGGCCAAGCGTCCCTGGGGGCCCCTCGGTCCCTGACTTTATTCTGCTTGACTGGGGATCCCTGGGCCCGTTTTCTCCGGGAATTCGCCCTTGGACCCTGCCTTTGTCCCTGCTGTCTGACCTCTGCTGCTCTAAGTCCCAACAAGGTGATCCGGAAAAGCGCCGCTGGCTGCCTGGCGGGCGGGTCCTGACGCGCCTTTTCGCGTTCTGGGCGGCGGTTCTCGGCCCGGGACCACTGAGCGCTCGGCTTGGCTCCGCCAATTTCTGGCGCGGGAGGGGATGGGGGCGCCGCGGACCCCGCAGCTCCGGGGCGCCCCCTATTCCCCGATTCCGGAGGCCGAGGGCGCCGGCATCTCTCCACCGCGCGCCCCGCCGAGCCCGCAGCCGGGATGGAGAGGCGGTACTCACCGCAGGCGCCGCGCGCCAGGACCCAGGGAGCCCACCCCAGACCCCAAACCCTTCGCCGCCGCGGTGATTCCTACTAGGAGTGGGTGTCAGTGCCCATGGGAGACCTGCCTTACAAAGGACTGAAAGCATGAGTGACCAAGGACCAAAAGGCAGCCGGTCAGCCTGGGCACAGTGGGTCTTTGTGCTCAGGGGCAGGGACGGCCCAGATGGCAGCAAGGCTGGACCCCGCGCTGCCGGGAGGGGGACTGTGGCCCCGGGGAGGCAGCCACGCAGGCCGCGCAGGGAGGTCTCGCCCCGGGATGCGCGCCTGCAAACCTCCCTCTCCGGGGAGGAGACACCTCCCTCTTCAGCCTTGCGTCAGAAGCCACTCGGTTTTCCTTTTGAGTGTTTGTCCGGGACGTGTGTACCGCTACCCTTCTTTGCGCGTGAAGGTGCTTCCCGGGGAACTGAGGGAGCCCAGCTCCAGCTTCCCCCCGCTCACTTCTCCTCCCGGCCGGGGAAGCGAGGAGCCGAGCCCAAGCCACCCGCGCTCTGCCCCGCCCGCCGCGCTGGCCGCTGCATTGAAAGGGCCTTCTCTCAAACTGCAGCTTCAGAGCAACCGGGCAGAGGCTCAAGGGGAAGGGACAAAAAGGGCCATTTCTGTCCCCCCCCCCCCGCCCCCTCGGATGTATACAAAAGACTGTGCTCGGATTCTTAGGTCTGTGAAATGCTGTTTGAATGGAAACACAATACCGCCTCACAGGGCAGGCAGTGAAAGTGATTTCAGGCCGTGATAACTTAGGGTAATTCACTTTATTTTATAAACATCATTAACCCATCTCATGAGATGATGCAAAAATATTTAACTTTTTTTTTGCACTTTTCAAAAAGTGGATTCTGGATGCAGTCACATTTATTAGCAGGTGATTCAAAATTGTGCACCAGAAGGAAAACTGACTTAAAAAGAAGTTTCAGATAAAATATGCAGGGAGTTCCCATTTTCACTTTAGAAGTCTTACCAGCACAGTGTTTTCACATGGCCAAGATATTTATTCCTGTAGTAGAATGTAAAATTAGAATTGAAAAGAAAAGAAAATCTATATTCCAAGATGTTATTTATGTAAAATATATATTCAAAGGTATCAATCATCTATATTTCAACCACGTTTAAAAATTCTAAGTACTCCAGAATTGTAGATTATCCTCAAAGCAGAACTAAAGGTATTTTCATGATTGTAAAATAATGCGAATTAAATTTCTTTAGAAAGATCAAGTCTCATCTTTGAAGCACATCTTGTTCTATGATTTTGATGAAGCTACCAAAGCTTTCTTGACAAAATAGAAAGATTAATTTGGTTGTGGCAGTGTTTCTGTCTTTTTTTTTTTTTTTTTTAGCAGATGGCTTTCTGTTAAGCTTAGCATCAAATGTGTAAAGCTTTTCTTTAAAAAAAATTGTGGTCTTAAATTGAGGTACATCGTGTGTATTTTTGAAGTTGTGATGGCTGTTTTTTGGTGATGGTGGGGTGTTTCTTTATAATTTTTAGATTTCTGTAAGTCTGTTGAATTTCACCATTCTTGCAGCTCTGAGCCAGTAAATCTGCGCTTGATCTGGGCCCAAACATATTTTGATTGTAAATAAAAAGTCTTCTTTTATGAGGATGTTCACTTCACAGCTTGAGCAGTGTAATTTTTATACAGGTCCCAGCAATCAATAAAAAAGCCACAGGAGGAATGATTTATCTTGTTGGTTACAGAGACTGTCACCGAGAGAAATTGTAAAAGATCAATTTACACAACCTGGTGTGAGAATGTTATTGATATAACACGGTTGATCAGTTTCTGGTTGTCTCTGCCCCGGCGCCGCGGAGGGAGCGCCTCCCGCCACAGGCCGGCTCGCCAAGGTCTTAATAGACTCCGGGCTCCATAAAACGGACCTGAGCCAATGGCCCCGGAGGTGGCCCGCCGGCGTGGGGCTCGCCCAGGGGACTGGGACTGGCTGTGCTCCCATCGCTTGGTTAAGCGGTGTCAGGCTTCCTCCTCCTCCTCCATCTCCTCCTTCCTCTCTCTCTCTCTCCCACTTTTCCCCTCCTACTGTGAGAACTGTTCACTTGGAGACTCCCTGTCTTAATTACAAAGAGCCCTTTTAACCATAGGTCACAGGACTTGGCTCCCCTGACAGGAAATAAGGAAACAAGCTACCATCCTGGAAAAGAAAAATTTCAAACTTCCACGTCTCAAATTAGTTAAATGAAGCTTATCAACGGTTGAGCCTTTGACAGTTGGCTAATGGCAGTTGGTACATTAACTATGTTTTAACCAGAGCTGCTTAGGATGTAAGAAAAAAAAAAAAAAAAGCCTAGGCGTTTCCATTGAAAGGCAAAGTGCTGTGGCAGTGAAAAAAAAAAAACAACAAACACTTCAACACATTTAATGTTGGTCTTCCTTGCTGTAAATATTACAATACAAATGGGTTCTAGGCTTTTATTAACACTTTAATTAAATAGTCTTACAAGCATTAACATTTTTTTAAAATGACACTGAAACCCCTTCTTTACATCTGAGTAAGTCTTTCTGTCTCTCTCTTCCTTTTCGTTCTACCTTCAAAATATCCTCTGCCCAGACTTTTCTATCAAATGTTCTACAGAAAATCTACCTAGTAAACACCTACTTCCAAGTCTGTGTGTGCTATTCTCAAATAGAGAGCTTTTTAAAATGAAGATAAACCTGAGTTGAATTGGCTTATTTTCTGATTTGCGTTTCTTTCATATTATTTCAGAAGATGGACCAGCAGATCCAGCAAAACAGAGAACAACAAAAACACCCACTCTGCTGAGTTCCTTATTCAAAAAACTAGCATAGTAAGGTGCGTGGGTCAAAAGCAACCAAGATTTGGAAAAAATACAGTAGTGTTTTTGCGTATTTAAAAATATTTTTTTTATTGAAGTATTGTCAGTTTACACTATTGTGTCAATTTCTGGTGTACAGCATCACATTTCAGTCATACATGTACGTACAAATATTCATTTTCATATTCTTTTTCATTATAGGTTACTGCAGGATATTGAATATAATTCCTTGTGCTAGACGGTAGAAATTTGTTTATCTATTTTATAAACAGTGGTTAGTATCTGCAAATCTCGAACTCTCGATTTATCCCTTCCCACCCCCTTCCCCCCCGTAACCGTAAGTTTGTTTTCTATGTCTGTGAGTCTGTTTCTGTTTTGTTTTCACGTATTTAATTTATTATTTGCACCAACATGTAATGTCAGGTTTTTTTTTTTTTTTTTTTTTTTTGCTTTTTTGGGAAAGAAGTAATTAGGTTCATTTATTTATTTATTTCTGTAATGGATGGGCTGGGGATTGAACCCAGGACCTCACACACACTAAGCACCAGCTCTACCACTGAGCTATCCCTCCCCCTCAACATGTGATGTCAGAATGACCATTATGACATGGCCTGAGTCACAGGAAATATAAGAGGATGAAGTCTGAGAAGACAAATTGTTACACACTCCAGCTTAGACTTGCAGCTGGGATTTTAGCCGTAGCCTCTCATGCTGCTTTGCTTTCTGGCAAGTTCCACACTTCCTGATCTGTGTGTGTGCGTGTGTGTGCATGCATGTAATATATATACATATATTATGTTTGAAGTCTGTCTTTGCTTTTTTCACTTCTTTGGAATACACACACACGCACACACGCACCCTTCGCTTGGAAGGAGAATAATTCCCATGCTTTCTGAACACCTATTTAAGAGGTAAGAAGCAACTAGTTCTACGCCTGCTCTTCGATCAAATTTTAATTGCTAAATGCCCAATTAGTATTTATTTGCTTTTGTTTACAGAAAAGTGAATCCATGTGATTTTGCTTGCATATTCCTGTATATTAAGATTCCCTAATAGCTCTCCTTGTCTTTTCATTAGCTGGAATGAGTCCTCAGATCTCTTCCCACATTCATTATAAACTCGACACAAACAAAAGACTGCTCACAAAATACCCTTCCCTTCACTTGCAAACCCCCCTGCCCCCCAGGCTCCTTCACGCCTCATAGATACTCCTGTCTCGGTATCAGTGAGGCCTGTAATCTGGCATCAGCCAACCTGGCCTCTTAATTCCTCCTCAGGACCATCACTGAGTCAGTGCCCACAGTGAGGCTGTAAGGAGGCCCCAGCTTGGCGGTGGGAGCACGGCTCCCCTCTGGGTGAGACCAACAGTGCCCAATTTCTTCCCATCTGGAGAAGACGACCTTGCTTGAATCTTCAGCCCAAGTCCCTTGCTTTGTTTTGTGTCCTTTAAGGAAGTTCTGATCTCTGCCAAGCTGCGGATGGCCGCAGGCCCCGCGGTGGTCCAGCACTGACTGTTCTCCGCCCTGGTCCTCCTCCCGCCTCCACCCCCCTAACCAGATCAGCCCTTCCCCTGCGGACATCCTACAGATCCAAGTTAAAATGCAATTTCCTGCCCTTGATAAGTAGACACGCTCCAGCCAGGACAAAACAGAACACTCTGATACAATTGTCTCGTGGCCGAGGGGGAGGCCAGCTCCCACCCTTCGAGCCTCCCTCATGGATGCCAAGCAGGAAATGCGATTTCTGATCTGTATTCCTGCAGTTTTCGCCAGACTCTCCAGAAGCATATTGACAGGGTCTGCACATGCAAATCATTCGGGGAGCTGAGGCCAAGATCTCAGTCGTGGGGCTGTTGTAGACAGTCCCACCCACCCTATTAATTTGAACATTTATAGATATTTATGATCTTGAATAGGCCAATAATCAGAAGAAGTCTAGTTCGACAGCTCCAAAAATGTATTTTCATATCAGACATAATTGTCTACCAGAGTGAGCCCTATGCTGGGAGGCTGTCAAACTACCTCCAAATGAGGCCTGACTTTTGCTAAACGGCTTTCCTAGGAGCTATCCAGCTGCATTCTCTCTCCTGAAGGCTCTCAGTTCTTATTCTGTGATCATTAACATTATTTGCTCCCCTCTGCTGTCCTTGGAAGACCTAGTACCTACAGTAGAATGCCTGGAGGGGTGCTCAGTGATTAACCAACCAATGTGTTTCCTCCACATGCAGAGCCTCCCGGGCACCCCCACAGGACTTATAGAAGAAGGTAAAACATGGGCTCTCATCTGAACCCGTTTATACATGGGTTGGCCAGAAATTGTACTCAATGGTAAAGAGTCAACATGCAATTGGATTGAACTGACCAGACGTTTTCCAGGAGAGTGCGACATCAGGAGAGTTTAGAATTATCAGGAAAACTTTCCAAGGTAGAGATGACTTGGACTGAAGGAAGGAAGAGTGGAGAGGATTAGAGGTGAAGAAAGAGAAGAGATTGTGTGGAGGCAGCAATGAGCTCAGGGTCCATGTTCTGCTGGAGTCCGTATTGCCCACTGGGTAGTGACGGGAAGCAGGTGGGAGAGACAGGAGGCTAGATTATCAAGAGGCTTGATAGATAGATTAGGTGTTTAATAAATGTCTAGCGATCGAGCACTTGAGCTTGGAGTCCAGGTGGTGTGATGTAAATCAGCAGGCCTGGGTAGGGGTCTGACTTAACAATAGAAATCTTTTCAAGATACTGCTGGGACACAGGAGGATTTGATGTCTGCTGGTGTGTGTGTGTGGAGGGTTGAGGCAGAAGAGGCAACAATGACAGTTATCCAGGTGAGAGGTGATGGGGACCTGAATTAGAATGACAGGAGGAATGAGGGAAAAAGGACGAGAAACTTCAGAGACGAAACGAGCCTGGTACTCACCAGGCGGTTAATACTGGATGGAAGACAGACGAATGTCATTGGACTAATATTGGAAGTAAAGAATGAATCCAAGACGGCACCAGATTCGGAGACTGGGATCACAGTGGGCACCAGTGGCAGGGACAGACTTCCTGACTTGGTTGGGGAACACATACAGTTTGGGGTATGTATTGGGAAGAAACTGTAACCATTTTAGGTAAAATATCCAAGAGGAAGTTAAACATCAACTAGACGTTGGTTGAAAGAGGAAGACAGAGGACACACACGTGGAGTCATATTTTATTTTAATTGATGAATTCGACAAGCCATGAATGTAGGCTGTATCTGTATGCATTCAGTGTGGGTTTGAGCAGGAATGGAATACATTTAGCTGCACCCATTTAACTTTTAATTATAAAAGTCATGGACGCAAATTAAAGAGATATAGAAATAGCATAAAAAGATAACATGTGTCATCAAAGTACGTGAAAATCTTTTTAGACTGAACCAGGTTCTTTATCCTACTTTTGAGAGTAAAGGACTCATTCTATTCTAGCATATATTTTTTGATAAACCGCAAAGATGTGTGTGCATAGAGAAACACGAAAAACACAGCCTCTCTTCCTGGCAAAACAAAGTGCGATATAATGCAAGCTCTCCACACTGAACTCATGTTTCACAACCAGGAGTTTGTGGACACAGGAAAAAATCTTTTGAGAAAAAAAAGGAGTTGTTGAGTGAGTGATTGATGTAATAAAAGCAGGACTCAGGGTCAAATGACCAGGCAACAAATTTCAAGACTGTAACTGGGCACCAGGGTCGTTGTCAAAGGCTGGCTTGTTTAGGGGACTGATGAAGATTTTTCTCAAATCGTACCTTTAATTTGATCTTGGCCAGAATGAGCTATAGAAAATAAAGAAAATAAACCCTGTCTGTGACAAACATTCCAAGGACAATGGTATTGTCAGCTCAATTATGAATTTATTTTCCGATCACATAGAGGATATTTTAATTTTAATTCACATTGACACCAGTCAAGACAGACGTAAGTAATGTTGGTTGAGTAAGACTGAGAAGTAAGAAAAAATTAGTGACGAAATTTGACTTTGAAACCCTTTACAAAACATGTGCCTGGAGTTGGAAGTGCCCGTTTACTCCTTTCCGTAAGGTCTGGTCTGGTGTTGGGTGACAGAACTTTAAATCTTTTGTGAATTAATGCTGGGGAAACCGAGGTTCTGATAGGCATGCTCTACTGGAAAAAGTCCAAGAAGAAAGACACAAAGGAAAGAAAAATCTATTTGTGACACAGGCTGAGGGCTTTAAAATTCTGACAGAGTGAAAGAAGACATTCCACTTGCTGAGAATGAATTGAAAGCACTTCCCTAGGAATAAACCTAGAACTTACCCTAAGTGTCAGAAAACTAGGTCACATGGGTCTCCTAAAAATCTTTGCAATCAAAACCCCAAATTATGTGAAACTCAAAGGATACTGATGTCTTCAAAGAGAAACAAATACATTTTGATTCATCAGTTTAATGGAACAAACTCTTCATGCTTCACAAGAATTTTAGGTAAACGGGGAATAGAAGGAAATGTCCCAAACAGAAGGAGGACCCATGAGAAACCAGCCCCAGGTTGTCAAAAAGCAGCTTCTTTAGAGTCACGAACAAGACCAGAAACCCTCCAGCACTGCTAATCTGGGTGAGGCAACGTGACAGACACGATCAAAAAGAGAACAGCAAAAAGAGGAGAAAGTAGTAGAAATATTAAATAGGGTTATTGTGTAGGGCGTGCTTTTATTTGGCTTGAACAGAAAGATCTGCTCACATTTAATTTATTTTCATCACGAGATTTCAGTGAGAGGTGGCACCAGTCCTTTCCTTTTTTATCGTGGGAAAATGTGCGTAATGTATGATGTCCCATTTAAGTCATGTTTACAGGTGAGGGGCACTGAAGACCCTCACATTGTACAGCGTCACTGCTATCCATCTCCAGAACCATGTTGTCTTTCCAAACTGAAGCTCTGTCCCCATTAAGCACTCACTCTCCACACCTCTCCCTGCACCCCCTGGAGGCAGGCTTCCACCCCCATCTCTGTGGATGTGACTGCCGTGGGTACTACAGATACGTGAACTCATACACTCTGTGTCCTTTTGTGTCTGCATTATTTCACTTAATGTTGCCAAGTTTCATCCAGGTTGTAGCTTGTGTCAGAATTTCCTTTTTTTTTAAAAGACTGAATAATATCCCGCTGTATGCATAGAACACATATTGTCAGTCACTCACCTTTCAGCAGACACTTGGATGTTTCCACCTTTTGGCCCTTGTCAGTAATGTGGCTATGAATACACGGGTACCAGTATCTCTTTGAATCCCCGCTTTCAGTTCTTTTGGGCATATACCCAGCAGTGGAATCTCTGGATCGTATGGTAATTCTATGTTTCATTTTTGGAGGAACCTCCATACTGTTTTCCCAGTGGCTGGACCAATTTACATCCCTACCAACAGTGCCCAAAGTTTCCAATTTCTCCACATCTTCTTCAAAGCTAATTTCCTGATTTTTTTGTTTTAGTTAGTTAGTTTGTTTTGTTTATGATCATAGCCATTCTAATCGGTGTGGGCACTGGTCCTTTAGAATCCTCTCTTCCACGTGAATTGGAGCACACATCATTTCATTTTAGCCGATTGGTTTGATTAAAATCTAAATACATGCCGAGGAAGCACAAACAACCCCAGATGATGAAGACAAAGTGTGATTCTTTGCTTTCCTCCCCTGGAGAGTGGGTGTAAACATGCAACATTGCATCATCCTGTTTGTTTGCATTGAGGGATGAGCCCACAGACAAGGTTGTCCACTGCCTGGAAGGTACTAATGCACGAGACTCTCATGGTCTTGGCGCGTTTCACAGCTTCTTGGAGTAGCTCTTAAATCTCGGGGAGTGGAAACATCGATTTTACGGGTGGTCCCTTTGGTACTCGGCGAAAACTCCTTTGCTTAGACACTGAGACGTGTCCTCACCCTGATTTCTTCCCTCCACCTCTTCATACTTGGTTGAGAAACAAGAAAACGACTTCTTATTTAAGCATATTTTTTCTTTGCGTTATCCAAAGCAATTCCCAATATTCTCTCCATCAAATGGCTTCAAAGTCAAGCTGAAGTATGAGCTTATTGTCAAAAGTCAGTGTATTTCATCACAAAAATAAGAAAACCTTTTCCATCTTTTGGGGCCCCGAAGTGTATCTTTACCCAGAAACCCTGAGAATCCAGACATGAGGACAAAGTTGAGTGCCTGGTACGTGTGGAATTAAATAAGTTGCCTGGAAGAGGGTGTGCTGGCCCATGAAACGGTGGAGAGGCGGCAGAGGGGAGGGATGGGGTCTGATGGGGAAGCCAAGACATTTGGGATGTGGGGTCCCCAGTGGGAGAGCTTTGAAAAACAGAATCGAAAGCCCCCGGGGAGGGATTTTTATAAGCAGTCCTACCTGCTTCTGATGTTGGAGTCAGGGTAAGGTTTTCCAGCAACGAAGACTTTCCCTTCTCTCTTGGGCGAGAAAGGGCAAGGTGGGTTCACAAGGAACGTAATAAAAGTTGGATACAACACGCCGTCTCACAAGCCCGCAGTGCAATAAAGGAATCCGCATGCAGCTGAAGCTATGCTAGGTGTGCACGGCTGTAGAAACTTCATTTCCATGCTCATTCTTAAGACACAACATTTATAAAGTTCTCATAAAAACCCACTTACTGGAGCCATGTAATTTAAGCACCTATCCTAGGTAAACGTAACAACAGAGACGCATTTTCTTACTTCAGTTTCTTCACCATAAAGAAAGGCTGTGGTTTTGAATATGTATTCATGATACTGACAATATAATAAATGTAAATCCTTTGTATCACTTGTAAATTTTTTTTTCAACGTGGAAAGCCATGTTGGAGAACTTCCACCAAGCTATGTTTTTTCTCACAAAGGAGAAGTAGCCAATAAAAGTATTTAATAAGTGCATTTGAAAAAACGTTTAGGGAAATAGTTTATATAATACCTTGCCATTTCCTCTCTGAAACTTCAGAATTGCACTAAATATGGCAGATAAGACCTCCAGCTCTTATCTAAAAAGAAATGTCTTACATTAATAAGAAAGGCTGTTTCTCTGTCCTTTTATTTCAACAGCACAAACATCTAAACCTTCTTTCTAAAGAAAAGGGAGAAAGAAAAAGTTCGGGGCTGAGAGCTAGTCAGAAAGACCTACCAAAAATCTATCTTTCGCTTCCAATAGGTCTTAATGTTTAAAATCTCTGAAGTCTTCTTGTGTGTTATGAAAAGCTACAAATTTATCTTTTTCCATTTTCCCAAAGGAGGTTGACCCAAATCCAACAGCAGCAGTTGAAAAATTTCTCTAAGCGTTATCAAATGGCCCCGACAGAGCCCAGCTTAAAATTAAAAGCTCCCCTACCAGAGGGTATATATGTGACTTTAATAACTGGAATGCGTTTTTACTTTCCATTACAGAGGTCAAAAGGGTTCTAAACAAACCCAATTTATCAATTATTTAGAGTTGATTTCTTCTGAAGTGGTATTTCTGGGATATTATTTGGTGGATAAATTCAATGTTCTGGAGCCAACAGCAGCGTTTTATTCATAACAAATTTCCACTAAACTGAATTTGCTGGGGCAACTTAATTTCCACTATCGTGTTTGCACTGTAGAAATATCAACTGAGGTGTTACAGGGCCTAACTAGTGGGCTTTGCAAAGAAAAATTCCATATAAGCACGCATATTTCAGCACATCCCCTGCTTTCTGTTTATTGCTTAAGAAATGAACTGACTTCTTTATCTGCTGGGATTAATTTTTTTTTTTTTTTATAGCTCTTGAAACATTCTTCAAAACCACAGAGACACCTTTAAAGTTAAAAACAATATCTTAAACTACGTTGGCACCCTAGTGGTCAAAGAAAATGAGATTGTTGTCAAGACTTTGATCAAAGAGATTTTTTTTTTTAAATGAGGGAGAGACGCATTTGCGTGCCCACGTTCGTGTGCCAACAGACACGTGTGTGCGTCTGTGCGTGCGTGTGTGTGTACTTGGGGTAGGTCGGGGTCTCCCTGCAAAAATTCCCCTGGAATCTCGGTGGACCACTTGGTTGAGGGCTCTGTGTTAGAGAATTCAATAACAGTTTATAGAGCAACCGCGTTTGAGTCTTAACACAGCACAGAGCCCATGTAAATATTATGTTTATTATATACTAACTAAACATATATTGGGTTTCTGCCTAAAGCCTGCCATTTGGTGTATGCAGAAAACATTATAGAACAGTTCATAAATTCATTTGAAGCTGTGTTAAATGAAAGCAGCTATCCAGAAGCTGAAATTTTTTCATCTTTAAAATAGCAGCCTTCCCAGCTCGAAAGCGGGAGGTTTATTTATGCTGGTGAATGCAACACACCAAAGAAACCAAGGAGCAAGGCTGCATGTTCTGCCTTAATGAAAGCAAATTTCGTTACTGCAAAGACTGAGTTACAGTTTCCTTATCAATATGGGCCTTTATTGTATTGCTTATTATTATTATCATTATTTATTTTATTTTAATTTTTTTGGGCAAATTCAGGGAGAAGGGAAAAAAAAAGCTTTTCCTTCCCTGATGCTTATTAGCTTGCTCAAGATGGAAATAACAGCAATTAGGTTTTCCAGACGTCCACTGATAAAGATAAATGAGAAATGAAGACAGAAAGAGGGATGGGGGAAGCCGAGCACGCCATTCTACCTCTCCGGGAACTGGATGGCAGGGGTGGGGGCTTGGCCAGGGGCTGGACCACTCTCACTTCTGAATGGCTGGCTGGCATCCAGCTGGAACCCTCGGAGACCTCCAAAGGCTACCGGCCACCCTGTGCGGGCGTGGTCTGCAGAGGTGAGCCGTGGGTTCTTCGAATGTGAAGAGGGACAGAACTGGTACCTACGTGGAGGCTGACTGGGGGGCTCAGTTCTCACCTGTTCATTCCTGGAACTGGTTCATGGGAGGTTTGGCTGAAGCCAACTCCAAACATAACACTTGGAATTTTCACTCATTCACTGAATTGACAATTTCAGCCCTGCAGAAATAGAAGACCAGTGTTCTCTGTCATTGCTGCCATTTTTTATCACCACATCATCGAAGTGCTCATTAAAGTGCCTTTGAGTGGAAGCAAGGCTTGGAAGCGAATGCTGCTCGAAAAAGGTGTTGGGTTGTCCGGGTAACAGTCTTTGGAGGGCTGCCGGGGTTGGGGACGTTGTTATCAAACCAATAAACCAACATCTTTTGCCCCATGAGGGCAGGGCCTTCTGTCTGTTCGGTGCACTGACTTATCTCTAGCACCCAGGACAGTGGAGGCACGTAGTAGGTGCTCAACTAAGAGCACACTGACTGAAGAGACTGATCAACTGTTTAAACAGTGACTTTGAACCTCAAACCTACAAGCATCGCTTTTCCCAGGCGTTCACCATTGCACCGCTAATTTAATGCTTATGGTTTGATGCCTTCAAGTAACTGATCCTTTACTCTTTGTTCATTAAAAGAAACTTCACTCTATGAAGGCAGATTCTATTTTGACCTTGTTTATGTAAAATAATCTCTTGAGAAGAGCAGGTATCATCAATTGCTGGCATATCAGGTCAATGGCTGATAAATTCTCCCTTGTGGAGAACCGACTGGTAACAAGGGGAAAACTCCCATTCTTTCTGGTAGCTAACTTTTTAAGAATTGCCATTTGCAACTACTCAGCTGTGCAACTCGGGGTCCCGTGGGGATGCTTGCTTATGACATTATAATAAGTGGGCTCAAAAAAAATAATTAGTACAACTTGCAGATCCCAGTATTTTTCCTTTTTTCACTGATGATCCTCCACACATCATGCAAATACTCGGATGGAATAAAATCCAACCTGAGAACCACAGACTTCAAGTCCTCAGTGAGATAATTAGTGAGTAAAGGATGCACCGTCTTGAGGCCAGAAGGCGTGTCCAGGGGCGGGGTCTTGAGGCGCTTAAGATGCCAGGTGAACTTGGGGCTCTTCCTTTCCCAATCTGAGGGTCGGCAGTGTCTACACAATCCAGATGTTTAAGTTTTGAGATGTGAACAGAGATGGTGAATGTACTGATTCTTTTTATCCTAGGCGGTTCTTGTGCCTGTGGTTGATGGTAGATGTGGGATGCGGCCGGACCAGTGCCTTGGAAATCTCAGGAGTAGGACGAGGTATTGGATCGACACCTGACTTTTTTGCTGCTTAGCAGGAAAAGCTACTTCTCAAACGAGGACGTCTTGGGAATGAGGACCTACCTTGGTTCCTGCTGGGCACGTGACTGCAGGGAAAGCAGAGAGAGACTCACACGATTCTGCCTGCCCCCCCGCCCAAACCTTGTCCACCAGGTCTGTCCTGGCGGGGAGCAGAGGTAGATTTGAATACTGTTACTATTCAGACAGTTGCAGCTTTAGTGCCGGCCTTGAGCGCTGGCAGCTCCGAGTTAAACCCTGCATCTCCTTGCTCTCACAGCCTGGGCTCCTCCTGTGGATGTGTCAGCCGTCCTCGGATAGAAGCACACAGGGGAGAACTGAGAACCGGAGGTTCCCCTACGTTCTCACCTGCTCGTTCCGTTCATAACCTACTTTCAGCTTTGATTCTAGATAAGGAGAAAATGGAGCCAGTAAGGCTTTGGCTAAACCAAGTCCTTTGCCAAGCAGGGGAAAAAAAAATAAAACCATACATGGATCAATTTTTAAGAAACGTGACTGTAACAAGATTTGGTGCCAAGTGAAGACAAAATTGTGATGTCAGCGTTTGGAATGATGCTAATTATTTTATTATTACTCTTCATATAATTTCTGCTTATAGAGGAAATTTATTTTCCCTTAAGAATAGGGAAAAAAGTCAAAAATTTGTGCTTTAAAATTGTCTTTAGTTGTCTAATCAAGAATTAACCAATTAGCATACGTGGGTTCCAGCACAGATAACATATACGCCTCCCCAAGCCCCCATAAACACACACAACACACACACACACACACACGCAGACACACACAGCTACCGTCGGGACCAACGTAGCATCACGCCATTAAATACCAAGAGGTTCACGGAAACACACAGAGCCCGTGAACGTGCAAAGTGCTGGCAGGTCAGCCTCTGTCAACGCGAGTTCTTACTCCTTATTTCTGTTCTCAGGTCCAGTTTACCCAACTGGTCTCCGATATCTGCAGCCCGGGAAGACACTCCCATTAATGGAGTCCTTATGCCTAATTCCCAGCCGTTTGTAAAAGTCGCTCAGTGAGTGCTTTGCTGTCTTCGGATTCCATTTTCTATTGATAAATATTGTACCCAGTTGTCATGATTCCCTTAACGAAGAGACAAGCAGATACTGGATTACTCCAAGAGCTTTTAGAGACAAGCTGATAACTTACAGGGAGAAGTGTTGATTTAATTTGCAACACAGACCCAGTAAGCCATTCTGTTTTCTGAGACTTAGATGGTGGAAATTGTAAGTACTTGTCTTTCTGCACAAATGTCAATCAAAAGCCCCTAAGTCATTCTGTTCTCCACATTCTTAAGGAAGATGGTAGAAGTTCTGAGATAGCGTAATTTTATCTTTCATTATTGCAAGCTTTTTATAAGTAACACTCTGGCTTGGATGCTATGGACTGAATGTTTGTATTCCCCCAGAATTCATATGTTGAAGCTTAATCTCTAACGTGATGGCCTTCGGAAGTGGGGCCTTTGAGAGGTGACGGGGTCATGAACATGGAGCCCTCAAGATGGGATTAGTGTCCCTATTGGGACAAAAGAGATGACTGCCCTCTCCACCACGAGGACACAGGGGGAACTTGGAGGTGAGTCTTCACCAGGGACTGAATCTGCCAGTACCTTGTTTCTGGACTCTTCTCAGGTTATTATCTCTTGTTTAGTTTGGTCCAAATTTAGCTTCAGACAGCCACTGGCACATTTATTTTTGGTAAGTATTAGATATATCAGAGGCAATATAGTTCACTATTTTTTTTAATGCCACTTGTGAGAAACGTAACTATCTCTTACCAGAATGTCCTAAAATTCCAAAATTATGTTCAGCAATAGATCTGATTGACCAACTGTTTAGAGGTGGTCTCCAAGCTGACCATCCAGTCACATTCATGTCTTTCTGCCCATTCAGATACACCTCATGTCCTGCCATCTCGGTGTTTTGCGTCTTGCTTTCAGCTCTGGCTTTTACGTTGCCTTTTCCCAACAGTTTCACATTGTGTATTTCCACCCAAACAGAGGACTTCTTCCCTAAGTCCCCTCAGACTTACTAGTCTGATCACTATTTGGTTTTGGACATAATAAAAAGGGGAATTTTTGTGAGTGTAAAAAAAAAAAAAATGGTGAGAACTCAGTGCCTGTGGTTGAAGTGCCCCTGTCTCTGGCATTTGGTTAGGGCAGCCCACACCCACTAAGACCCTGGCTAACCTTGGCTTGGGGTGGGGCCCCTTGACATAGGACCACAACCTACACACTCATCTAGGGCGGTCCTGAGGTCACTCTCATTTTGGGACCTCAAAAGGAGAGAATTCGCTTTGTCTTTTTTATTTGGAAAACGTTCTATTATGAGATTATCATGCTCTCGTTCACTGTCTGGTCCTGCGTGTCAGGTGCCGGGGACCTCTGTGTGTGGGGCGTGTCCACCACCCACTTCCGCTGCCAACCTCCCTGCCCCCAACTCCACACCTGCAGGAAGGAGCTGCAGTCTGTTGGCCTTACTGGAGAACACGATTTTTCCAGCGGGTCAGGCCACAGTGGGTTAAAAATTCAGCTTTGTGAATTTGCTTTTCTCCTGTGCTCTGTTCTTTCTGTCCTGCTGGCTGTGGACAGGGGATCAGGCTTCTGGTCTACCTTCCCCTTCCATTAACCCCACCCCCACTCCATCACACACACACACACACACACACACACACACACACACACACACACGCACCCCTGGCTCTGCCTTCTCCCTTCATCTCTTATCTGCTGCTCTACTTGGAGGCAGCTTAGACTGACAGATGGGCTTTGAGCCCTGTCACCACTCCAGCCTCACGGGGGAAGGGTTACTTTTATTTGCTGCTGCCACTCGAACATAACTGTCCCCCAGGGACTTTGCATGGAAAAGCTACTACGTTTTGAGCAGGATTCAGGTATTCTTGGGGTCCTTGGGCTAATTCTGTCCAAAACACAGGGTAGGCTGTATCAGATTCTTCACCTCCGCTTCCCCTACTGGCCCTGAAAGGTGTTAGAATCTCTGTTTGACAGGTGAGGACGCTGGGGTCCCAGACTCACTCAAGCTTTGCTAAATGAGGAACTAGAAAACAAAGAAGTAAGCTAAACCAAAAAGATGATTTCAGGGCTTATCAGTGCCATAGAGGCACCATGGTGGGTGAGGGCAGAGTCAGTGATGGGGTAGGGCTGTTAGTTTGGGCTGTTGGGGAAGACTTAGAACACAGAAAAGGTCATCCTGGCTTGCAGTTGGATGGGTCTTGTGTTGAGGTCACATTGGACTGACTTAACTCTCAGCAGGGCAATTTGATCGATACATATTTTTAAAGGATTTGATCCGCCCACTGTCTAAGCTTTGTTTTGTGTTCACAAAAGCCTTCTCACCCATGCACACGTATATTCTTGCGAGTTAACATGGAAGCCTACATTTTTCATGGCCTAAATAAATGCTAAAGGTCATGCTCTTAAACCAAGAGGTGGTTTTCCAAGATATCACAGCTTGGTATCAAGGGTCCATGTAAGATGCAACAGAAAAGGGTAAAAGGTTCAGCACTTGTGGTTTAGGGAAATGCTCAGGGATAGAATGGTCCCAAGAGCTGTCTTGACATCATTTGCAGGTTTGCACACACGATTGCTGGTTCATGTGGTGCTTTTGTGCAAATCAGGAGTACACGTCTCTTTCTCCTGGGGTGACTTGGCTCCTTGCCCAATCGCATGGCTTGGCGAGCCAGGAGTGGGCTGTATTTCAGCTTATGCCCTGTCTCAATCAGATGCCCTTGAGCAGGGCAGGTGCGGTGTCTGAAAGTTTGTAACAATCCCTGAACTTTCAGGCAATAGTCATCAACCCTCACATTCCTGTGGTGCACCAAATGCCGTCCAATTAATTCCCCAAATCATCTCGAGTGGTGATGGAGCAAAGTTCCTTACTCTCATTTTATGGCTATGGAACCAAGGCACAGAGAAGTTAAGTGACTTCTCCAAAGCCACACTGGTCCTACGTGGCTCTGGCCAGAAGCAGAGGCTGGTGACCCTTGGCCTTGTTCTCTCAGATGTATTTAGCATCATCCAGGCCAAGGACATCTATTCGTTCAGTTCCTTCATCACTGGTCATTCAAAATTGCCCGTTCTCGAGGGGAGGACTCTGCTTCATTCGCCTGTGTGTTTCTCAAACCTGTCATTGTCTCTGACATGTACCAAGTATGCAGTGAATGTTTGTTGACGAATGGCAGGAAGCATTGGTGGCTCTGGTTGTGTCGTTACAGATGTGTTCGGCTGAAACATTTGGCCACAAAGGACAAATTGAGATGCTTCTCCACCCTCTTCTGCGGCTAAAACTATGGGCGTGGTCAGCATCACTCTGGCCCCTCTGTTTCACTGCAAAAGCTGGTTCACAGCTAATTTGGTCAAAGCTACGTGGGAAAGGGGAGACGCCGGCAAAACTCACCTGCTACATAGAAAGACGCGGGTCTGAAAGTTGCTCGGAAAGTAATGAATCTACACTTTCTGCCGCCTTTGGAAAAACTAACGTCACAGAAGGAATGGCATCCGAGAGCTTGGGCTCCTTGAGAGAAGCTGTAGGATCACGGAGGTCTTCACCCTGTTTTCTGCCTGTTAGTTTCTGTGTCAAATCTGTCAGTCCCCTCAGAAAATGAAAAAAAAAAATCTTGGAGGGCTCAGAATAAACCAGCTGAGACCCCTTTCCCCACCCTGCCATGGGATGGGTCATTCTTAACATTCAGTTGGAATCTTTGAAAACCCCGCAAGGAGACTTGGCGTCCCCAGCATCACAGGTTCCCCATCGGAAGATGCTCCCAAGGTTATCGGTGAAGCTATTCATCAGCCAAAGTCAATGCTCATAAGAACGACTGGCCTTTCTGTGAATAACCCCCAGCCGGAATCAAGAAGATCACAGCCAGGTTTATTCTCCATGGGTGTAGACATACGGGGAACCAGTGCACTGCTTTGACCCAGCTCAGGACAGCATCATAACTGAACAGTCTGTAAGTGGTGCTGTGCGAAGGAACAGCTCTTCTGTTGGAATCTTTTCTTTCTCACAATTAAATGCCATTATGAGGGACTCTCCTCTATTTTATGTGTAATCAGGACTTATACAGCCCCCATATAAACACCATTCTTACTTGATCAGAGTTCACTGTGAGAAGCCACTACTGTATAGAAAGATGTCTGAAATTAAGAGTCTGGACCAGTCATTGGGATTTCCTCAACGGAAGGGAAACATGGCCGCCCGGCCAAGCAGACATACCTTTGCAATCGGGTGCGTTTCCTTCTGTGGCCTTGCTCGGGCTTATAAACCACTGGAATCAATTTCTTTTAAAAACACGTTTTTCAGAAACTTATTACGCACTTTAGAGATATATTATATACCTTCAGCCGCAAAAGAAGAAAAATTACAGGTGCAAAAGCAGCCCATTTTTCTAGCAGCTGAAAATGATGCTGTGTACTAGTCACCGGGGAACAGTAAAAATTACACTCCGACAGCAACAGGGCAGAAGCCCACAAAGGCACAGCCGGGCGAGTGGCACGGCCAGGGAGTGCGCTAATAAATCAAGATAATTCTCTGCCTGCCTTGAACTTAGACCCGGCTACAATTCACTGGTACAGCTGGAAAAAAAAAAAAAAAAAAAAAAGAAAAAAAAAAAAAAAGAAAGGAAAAAAGTCTGTTCGTGGAATTCAGCGTTACTTGGGGGGACGTGATTAGTCACCGGGCAGATTGAGCCTCGATTGCATCTAAATGGTCCACTTTATGAACCATTTATCTTCTGCTCAGACCATTTTCATTACACCAAAACCTGATGCTGAGCCACCAGCTGTAAGATACAGCCTGGTGAAAATTAATAACCTTTCCCCCCCCCTTCTGCAGGACTCCTGCATATGTGAGCAGGAGCATTTATCCCTGTTTTGTTGCCATTTGCATCCCAGCATCCCTGGCAGTGTTTCAATTTTCTCAAGTCTCTTAGCCTTTGCCCCCTGTTTCGCTTTTGCAACACAAACAATTCATCCTGTGCATTTAAAATTCTCTTAGCGCCCTGACATCACGCAATAGCCAAGAGCCGGAAGCAGTTTACACAGAAAGGGCTCTTATTAATTCCTCTGTCCCGCTTTCCTGCTAAAATATAGGGATCTTGAGATTACTGCTGGGTCCCTTAAAGACCATTTAGAGCTGTGCAATTTAAAAAAGGAGACCTTTATTAATACCTGCTCAGGCTACTGAATGCGGGGAGGGCAGCGGAGGGCTGGCTGTGATGGAAGACAGTCTCTCGCCGAGGCAGAGTCACGTGACCTGTAATTCATGGCAGCCTATTGAGCCTTGCCTGGCCGCTGAGATATACGCTGATATGATTACAATAACATACAATGAAATTATGGAGTATTAATGGTGCTTAACCACTGTCAGGCATTAAGCAGAATTAACAGGAGTCCTTCCCGGAGCAGACATCGTTTTGATAGAGCTGATTACGGATTTGGTTACCCAAGCAAGCTCATTATCGTATTCATTGGGGTACAGTGAGCCCAGACTGTGTTGTTGGGGCGTATTTCCGCGTGGGGCCACGTGTTTGGTGAGGAGGAGCTGAGGCGCGCCGTCCAACTTCGGTTTCCTGGAGCAGGTTTTGTGGTGGCTCCTGTCTTCTTCTTTTTTTTTTTTTCCCTCTCTTGAAGCATGCCGAAAAGACTTTGATCACTCCTTTTCTTTATCCATAACAAAGGCTAGCCTGTCACTCGATTGCTAATAAGTTTACAGAGAGATATTTTTTATCCCAGGGAGGGTTTGGTGACGTTTTATGAAATTCTTCAAAAGAGACTTGTTTTTTTTTTTTTTTTAAAAAAATATTGTCAAGGTTAGGCCAAAGGCAGAGTGGTCAATTCAACTACATTTTCTGTTTGTGACTATATTATGCTTTGCAGGTTATTTTTTTTTTTTAAATGTAGGCCACGTGATGGCAGCTGGGCGAAAACTCACTACTTCTTCCCCCTTCAAAAAAATAAATATTCCTTTTCTACCATGGCTGAGCTTTGATAAGGAGATTCTTGCCTTTGGAGGGGCTGAGTTTGTTTCTTCTGCCAGACGGGATGCTCAGCAGGGAGGTTTTAGAGAAGGCTGTTGGAATGGAGCGTTTGGTGGTGGGACTCAAGACCCAAATGAGCCACTGAGCAGCACGAACGTGGACAACAAGGGTTCGGTTTCAGGGCTTCCTTTGTTTTCCCTCTGCATGGAGCCCACCCCAGCCGGCCAGGACCATGGTGTGACTGCCGGCTCGGCTCTGCTGGGCTGCCTGCTCCCTGCCCAGAGTTCTGGGCTGGTCTGGGAAGGTCGCTGCCAGATGGAACCCAAGAGCTTGTCCATTCATGTTGTCTGGACGTGACCTCAGTTGACCATCTGGGTGTGTGCGGACCGTCCACTTGGCAGCTGCTGTCAGTGGGCCATAGGCAGCCATGGACAGTTGCAGACTTTGGACGGCTCAAAGGCATGGACCAAATCCACTGGGGAGAGAAGTTTTCACAAGGATGGCTGGGGGCTCCAATGAACCTCCTCTCACTGGTCTCTTTTTTCACTAACTTCTGGCCCAAAGGGCAGAGTTGGCCCCAACTCAAAACCTTGGCCAAACAAACCATTGTCAAAACTATGATTAGTGTTAAAATTCCAAAGTGAGAGAGGAGCCCGGAGACGGCAGACATAGGAGTGACGTCGCTGGTGCTGCTCAGATGCCGCTCTTCAAGGGTTTGTGTCTGACTTTAAATTTAGAAGTAGAATGAGAGAAAGACAAGTTCTTGGCCTCCCAACAGAACGAACTAGCCAAGGCTGTCTCCAGTGAGAGAATGGAAATGACTATATTCTAAAAAAAAAAATAATCAGAGCATTGAATTGAGGATGTGATGAAAAGATTTGCTTTGATCTTGCTTTTTGGGTCCAAAGCTTTTCTTTAAGTCAAGTTGACAGAACATGAGGGACACTTCCAAAGAATGTCTCTGTTTTGTGTTGCAAAATACGGCAACTGAGGAATAGCCTTCCAGGGGCTAATTTTTTTCCTCTTTTTCAGTATTGTATTTTATTAATTAAAAAATGTTATTGAAGTATAGTCAATTTACAACGTTGTGTTAGTTTCTGGTGCACAGAGTAGGGACTCAGTTATACATATGTATTCCTTTTCATAGTCTTTTTCATTACCTCAGGGGCTATTTTTATTAATATTTTATATTTTTACTCTAATGGTGCCTAAGCTTGACGTAGAATTTTTAAATCTATGCAATAGTAGTAAGATTAGAGTTTCCAGGAAATAGTGATTTTTCTGGTGATGACTTTCTCTGCCACCGTGGCCAACAGCAGATTTCTACCTGTGCCAGGAGCAATCAGCCAGGGGCAATTTCGGTGGCCAGAAC
The DNA here is from genome assembly GCF_048773025.1 of Camelus bactrianus. NCBI lineage: Eukaryota > Metazoa > Chordata > Mammalia > Artiodactyla > Camelidae > Camelus > Camelus bactrianus. Next base: position 11,161,647 of record NC_133566.1, read on the forward strand.
CTCAGTGAGTACTGAGGTTTGACACGGAGTTAAGAAGAACTGAAGATACAGGAGAAGCAAATTTGAAAAAGTGAGCTGGAAATGGCTTCCCCTGTGGAATTTGTAGACAGCAAATACGGGGGCAGTGGGTGGGGGAAAGTCCGGTCTCCCTCCTTCCAGATGTGCTCACGTGTGCCGTCGGCCCTGCCTCTGGCCTCCTGTACACAGAGGAATGTGCCTCCAGCATAGTCCAAGGACAGGAGTGGGGACCTCATGGAAGGCAACCAGCATCCCCACAGCGGTGTGGCAGACTCAATATAGCAGCTGCAAGAAAAACAGAGTTCTTTGCTGGGGGGGAGTGGTGAAGATCACTTACAGGGAGCAGGATAGGAAGAATTTCTTGCTTCTGAAAAGACATAACTTTATCTCCTTCATCCAAGGGTTAAGATGAGGCTCTAGCAAATCATTGTGGCAGCTACATGCGTCAGTGTGAGAACTAGATCATTACAACTGTTCTTGGAAATGTGTGAGTCTGTGGTGACTCAGTGAGACTGTGAGTTACCCACAACCCACAGCTTTCCCACCACGGGCACCAACTCAGTCACTTGGTAAGCAAATGCCAAAGTTCACTGAGTGTTTGCTGCCCTTCGGGCCCAGCGCTATGTGCTGGAGATTCAGAAAGCAGGTAGAAACCGAGTTGTTGTCCCCCAGGTGATCAGTTCAGCAGGGAAGGGACCTCTGGAGCTGGGGTCACCACACAGCGTGGGAAGAGCTGCAGGAGAGGTGAGTAGGGGGCTGGAGGAGAATGTGGGGCCAACAGTGCATCAGGCAGGTAAGGGTGGGAGCGTCCACCAGAACAAAGTCACAGACAGAAGGACCAGCCTGTGTCCAGGCACAGTGGCTGGAGAGCAGCTGGTGCACGAGGCCTTCACCGCGATGCTCAGGGTCGGGGAGGGAAACGACCTTGGGGACCATGTCAGTTCACGGGGTGGTAGGAACCACGACCCAGCTCCACAAGAGGAGGGAAACCAGCAGACCTTTGTGTTAGAAAGCCCCTGGGAGCTGCGGCTTGGAAGACCCCATGTAGGACCAGGACAGCCCTGGCATTTCCTCACCTTGGCTGCTGCCAGACCCCTCAGACTCACGTCAAGACCCTTGTCCTTCAAAAATCATGCCATCAGCTCAGTGCCTCCACCCCTTCTCTTCCGTGTCCTTTCCCTCCTGTTCACTGAGGACTTCAACACCCCCCTCACAGCCTTCCTTTCCATCCTGGAGGATTTTAATAGTCATGCCATAAAATGTCCCTCCCATCCAGCTCTCAATACCTTGGCCTTCCTGAGTTCAACAGCTCATGCCAATGGCCATTCAGAGCTGGCTCTACCTCTGAAGTCTTAAGCCCCCATGGACCCTCTCTTCTCCTACTCTCTCCCTCACAGGCATCACACTTGCCCTTTGAACCTTTCCCTCTTATCCGCACCAACTACTGGCCATGGTTTCATGTCCTTTCCAAATGAGCCTGAACTCCATGGCGTAATACTCGGGCCTCCCTCCTGGCAGCCCCTAAACTTGCTCTCTTCCCTGCCCCCCATGGCCTCTTCGGCCCCTTGGCTATTGTGAATAGCGCTACAATGAATATGAGAGTGCGTATGTCTCTTCAAGACTCTGATTTCAATTCTTGTGGATAAATACTCAGAAGTGGGAGTGCTGGATGGTAGTTCACTTTTTAATTTTTTTTTTGAGGAAACTTCATACTGTTTTCCATAGTGGCTGCCCCAATCTACATTCCCACCTGCAGTGCACAAGGGTTCCAATTCCTCCACATCTTCCCCAGCACGTGATGACAGCCATTCTGACTGGTAGGAGGTGGTACCTCAATGTGACTGTGTTTTGCATTTCCCTGGTGATTAATGATGTTTCTATACCTGTTGGCCATTTGTTTGTCTTTGGAGAAATAATCGAATCAAGTCTTTAGTCCATATTTCCATTGGGTTATTAGTTGTTAGTTTGCTTTTGTTTTTTGGCTACAGAGTCATAAAAATAACCTGTAGATAATTTAAAGCTTAGTCTCAGACAGTGCACATCACTCCCGTAATTTAAATTGAATACTTTCAAATTTTAAGTTTATTCTTTAATATAAAGAAAAGCAAAATGTTTGTGGCAGTTTGTTCATCCAAGCTTGAAGTGCCGAGCAGCATGTTGGATGTCAGGTGGGAGAAAACAAATTAAAAGTTTAGTGAAGGCCAGAGGCACAGGCCTCAAAGACTCATCCTCCAGGACATTTACTGAGAGGCCAGGACAGGTGTAAGTGTAAATACCCTCGCTGAAACCAATGCTTGATGTAGAATAGAGGTTATCAAAGGAGCACAGCGTATATTTTGCTTATTACACTGTGTGTTTCTTCATTAGGTTTATAACTGAGAGTCTCTCCTTGGAGATCACACCAGCATTTATTTCAAATCAATGCTGAAAATTAAATGGCAGTCCTCAAGGGGAAGGAAGCTCTTCCACAACCACCACTTGCTATTGGAGATCTTTCTTTCATGTTTCTGCTTAGTACTCAATCCAGGGTTTGAAATTAATTAAAAGATATCCTTTCTCTAATCTTTAGATAATTAGCTTCAAAGATTTTCTTCAAAATGTTGTAATAACTTTATCTTTTATGTGTAAATTCAGAACTGTTTCTAGCTGGACAATAATAATCAGCAGTAGTTCATAACTGAGGGAAAGGATTTTTTTTTTCAGTTATTTGAGTGGTTGGGGTTCAGTCATTGAGAACAAGCAGTATTATGAAGCAGTTTTTAGAGTTTTTGTACAAGGTTTTTGTAAAGGATGAGTAAACTCATGTAAACCCTTCAATATTGGATTTGGAAAGTACCACCTAAGTTTTAGCTTCTTATTTTGTGGATAGGGAAAATCCAATCCCAGATAAGATGTAAATGCCTTTAATTATGCAAACTATTGATATCAAATGAAAGCCTTTTATTAATGTCTTGACTATCTTCAAGAAGACAGAATAAGAAAATGGCTTTAAATTGCAATAAGAAAATTTCAGTTAGGCATAAGTTCAGCCCATGTAAGGCATTTTTTCTTAGAAAAGATGTGAAGGATAAAAGATGGGTGAAAGTTCTTTGACGCTTCCCTCACTGAGAGGCAGGGTCTAGTTTCCTTTCCCTTAATTCTAGTTTGGCCTGATTGATGAAAAAAAAAAAAATGCAGTAGAAATGGCATCTCTGAACTTCAGAGGCTAAATCATAAGAAGCCTTGGGGTTTCTTCCAGGCTCTCTGAGAGCAATCTTTTTGGAGCATGAGTCTCCAAAAATGCAATTATCCTGAGGCCACCATGCTGTGAGGAAACCCAAGGTAGCCACGTAGAGAGGTTGTGTGATGGTGGAAGCTTCCAGAGGATCCAGCCACAGCTGTGAGCAGATGAAGACTCCCAAAGGGATCCTTTGTCTGAGTCAGCCTCCCTGGAACTGCAAAAGGTTATAATGAATTGACATTTCATGCTACCGAGTTTTGTGATGGTCTGTTGTGCAGCAACAGATACTTGGGACAGGAAGCATTTTTTTTTTTTTTAATGTATTGTGTCCTGTCTTTTTCTTTGCTTTATTTCAGTAATAGGAGCCATTTTCCCCCCATTCTTCTTTGTACTTGCTTATTGTATCTTTGTTCAGCCTTTTTAAAAACTGAAGTATAGTCATTTGCAGTGTGCCCATTTCTGGTGTACAGCACAACGTCCCAGTCATGCATATCCATACATATATTCATTTTCATATTGTTTTTCATGAAAGGTTATCCATTTTTAAAACTCAGAAAAAATGTCTTGGGGGAGGCTGGAAAAGTATCCTTACTTGAAGATTATGAGTGGGTCCCAACATTTGACCAGAACAGGTAAAGCTGAACTCCTCTTACCTGGAGATGAAGCGTCAGTGACCTGAGGTGATGGCCATTTCTCCATCCTGCTTTTCTGCACTCCTTTTCTCTAAGCGCATTCACCTTCTGCCCTCAACCTCAGGTCATTAGTCCTTTTCATTTCCTTGAAAACCATTTTTGAGAAAAGCATGCTGTAGATGCAGTCACACTGAGTGAAATGGTTGTTTTGATGTCTACTGACTTGTTTGACCCAGGAAATAGTTACCCATTGCCTGCTGTGTGTTAATCACTGTGTGAATCATCGTGGGAGTACATCAAGAAGCAGGCTGGTCAGGGTTTCTGGCAGTCTCGTGGGGACTTAAAATCTGGGAGAGATAGACCACTAAATAGGTGATTGGATTTTGCTCAGGTCAAAGTCAAAAGCCAAATGAATACATGGGTAGCTGTGGAAATTTAGGCATTTGAGATTTGGATGCTAGAAATTTTATTTTAGAACAAGGCAACCTTCCTAAAACCTGAACATCTTGCCTCCTCCTAAGGCTGATTTTGCAGAAAGACTGCTGTCCTTCTCACGGTCCTTTCCGACCTGAGATGCCATGTTTCTGCTTCCAAAACCAGGTCTGTCATCCTCAAGGCAAGGGAGGCCAGGAGCCTTGGATCCATCCACCTCGTCCACTGTACTTGGCTCCTGGACTGTCACCAATTCATCAAGATCTGTTTACCAGCTTCCCTGAGGCAGGGCCATGCTGGATCCAGAAAAAAAGAAAATAAAAAAATCTCATAACCTAGCAGGGGAGAGAGCAGAAAAAGCAAATAATTACAATACAGAGTAACAGAAGCCACAGTAAAATCAGATAGAAGTGCTGAGGAAACAGGTCTTCTGTAACAACTATGTAGGGTGGAAAAATGGCATTTACCTGTAAGGATCTGATCAGTGACATAGATGGCATCACACATCAGTGGGAAAAGCAAGGCTAATAACAGACAATTAGATATCTTTTGGGGGGAAAATTACATTACAGTCTCAACTCATATCATATCTTCAAATATATTCTAGGGGAATTAAGGAGAAAAACATAAAAAAGTCATAAAAATTTAAAAAATCTATAATGAACATCTAACTGAACTTTGAATGAATAAAGACTTAAAACCATGAAAAGGCGCACAGAAGGAAACTATTAATCAATGTAACTACACAAAGATGGGAAAGATTGTATGGCAACGAAGATTTTAAGCATCACATCAACAAGAGAAAGGACAAAAACCACATGATCATCTCAATAGATGCAGGAAAAGCATTTGATAAAATTCAACACCTGTTTATGAGAAAAACTCTCACCAAAGTAGGTATAGAGGGAACATATGTCAACATAATAAAGGCTATAGATGACAAACCTACAGCCAGCATAGTACTCAATGGTGAAAAACTCAAAAGCTTCCCACTAACATCTGGGATAAGACAAGGCTGCCCACTGTCACCACTCCTATTGAACATAGTCTTGGAAGTCGTAGCCACAGCAATCAGACAAAAGAGAGAAATAAAAGGGATCCAAATTGGAAAAGAAGAGGTAAAAGTGTCACTATATGCCGAGGACATGTTACTATATACAGAAAACCCTAAAAGGTCCACACAAAAACTACTAGAGCTGATCGAAGAATTCAGCAAAGTAGCAGGTTACAAATTAATGTTCAAAAATCAGTGCCACTTCTTCACACTAATGGTGAATCAACAGAAAAAGAAAGTAAAGAAACAATCTCCTTTAAAATAGCACCCAAAGTAATAAAACACCTAGGAATAAATCTAACCAAGGAGGTGAAGGAATTATACACAGAAAACTATAAACCATTGATGAAGGAAATTAAGGAAGACTTTAAAAAATGGAAAGATATCCCATGCTCCTGGATTGGAAGAATCAATATTGTTAAAATGGTCACACTGACCAAGGCAATCTACAGATTTAATGCAATCCCTATCAAATTACCCAGGACATACTTCACAGAACCAGAACAAATCATAATAAAATTTATATGGAACCACAAAAGACCTAGAATTGCCAAAGCATTACTGAAGAGAAAGAAAGAAGCTGGAGGAATAACTCTCCCAGACTTCAGACAATACTATAGAGCTACAGTCATCAAGACAGCATGGTATTGGTACCAAAACAGACATATAGACCAATGGAACAGAATAGAGAGCCCAGAAATGAACCCACAAACTTTTGGTCAACTCATCTTCGACAAAGGAGGCAAGAATAGACAATGGAACAAAGACAGGCTCTTCAGCAAATGGTGCTGGGAAAACTGGACAGCAGCATGTAAAACAATGAAGCTAGAACACTCCCTTATACCATACACAAAAATCAACTCAAAATAGATCAAAGACTTAAACATAAGTCAAGATACAATAAGCCTCCTAGAAGAAAACAGATTTTAAGAAAAGACAACACACTGGAAAATATTTGTAATAAATATATAGGATAAAAATTTAGCACCTCTGTTATATGAAGACCCTATTCCAATCAGTAAGAAAACGAGACATTTCAGTAGCTAAATGGCCAAGGATCTGAAAGATAACTCATAAAAGAGAAATGTAAATAATAACATGTAAAGAAATGCTCAGTTTTGTTATAATCATGAGCTCATGGTCTTAACCACATGAAATTAGTAAGATTAAAGAGTCTTATGATACTTAATCCTTTCATGATTTCTCTTTGGTCAGATATACTGCCGGTGGCTGGACAAATCCACACCCTTTTCCTGGAAGGCAAATTTGCTATAAAGATAAAGATCCTTAAAAATACCATGCCGTTTGTCCTAGGACCTCCTCCTCCTCTGTGAATTAGCCCTAAGGAAAAGTTGGATGTGTTGACAAGGACGTCTGCACAAAAATGTTAATTGCAGCAGCAAAGAACATAAAATACTTGGGAACAATATCAATGCCTACAATGAAGAAGAATTTGGTCACTGGTGTGATGGGATATTATGCAGCTATTTAAAAATATGTTTTTAATATGTTCTTTTAGCAGAAGTCTCCCCTCAAATAAACCTCACTGACTACAATACTGCCCAATACATATACACTCCTAGTGTCAGAGAAAATGGCTTTGCTAGAGTGTGTGACAAAAAAAGTAACATACAGAATAGTCCCCACAATGTGATCTAGTCTCTAAATAATTACAAAAAATAAGAAACAGCTAACTTTTTTCACTGATTGATGCATATATCAATGCATCACACTTATGCCTTTATATGCTAATGTGTGATGTATTCTTAAGTATTTCCAAATTAGTTTGCTTTACCTTAATCATTAGAAAAATGCAAAATAAAATCATCATAGTCACAAATAATTTTTATGGAGGGCAAAATGCTTAGTGTACTCATTTATTTATTTATGAACCCCACATGTGTTGACTCTTGACCACCAATCAGAAATCGTTCCAGGTGCTTAGGGTACACCAGGCCAATGAGGGGCCATATTTCAGCAGCAGGAAACAGAAAAGCGACAGTAAACATATCAAATAAGGGAGTTAAACAGTATGTCGGGGGATGATGGGAGTGTTATGACGAAAAGAGAAAGCAAAGTTGAATAAGAGGAGATGAAAGTCAAAAAAGGCAGGGATGCTGGGGAACGTGGGGTGAGGGAGACAGGCGGGTGGAGGCACTAAATCAGGGGGCTGCCCTGGGCATCACTGGGATGGTGACAAATGAGCCAAGATTTGCAGATAGAAGTGAATCATGTAGAGGTCTGAGAGAAAGGACCATTCCAAGCAGAGAGCACAACCAGACCGGAAGTCCCAGGACAAGCGTGGCTTTGTAGGAAGAGCAGGGAGGCCAGAAGGCTGGAGCAGAACGACAGCCATGGTAAGTGCTTGGGTTTTTACTGTGAAGGAAAAGGGTTTTGAGCAGATGGACAACTTCTCGCTGGAAGTCGTCCTCTGGCAGCTGTGGGACTCTGGGCTGTGTGAGGACAGAAACGGAGGGCCTACCTGAGAGGCTGACATGGTCATCCGGTCAAGAGTGTGGTGGCTGTGACCAACACGGTAGCCACGGAAGTGAGAAGAAATTGGGTTCTGGATACATTCTGAAGGCGAAGCCAGTAGAATTCCTGGTGGGTTGGATGTGGGCGTGAAGGAAAGAGAAGAGGCAAGGATGACTAAGGCTTGAGCAACCAGAAGGATGGAGTTGATCTCAGCTGGGCTGGGGGAGGCTGCAGGTGGGTGGGTCTCAATGTGCTCAAGAGAGAAAAGGCGAACTCTCTGCCCCTGAAAAAGTCCAACATTAAGACACTGGGGAGGACAGGGAAGGAGGCAGTGGTGACCCGGAAAGAGCCGCCATGGCAGTAGGGGGAAACTCAGGAAAGCAAGTGTTCCCCAAAGACCAGGAAAGCATGTGCACCAAGGAGGGGAGAGTGATCCGCGGTGCTAACGCTGCTACATCAGGTGAGAGGAGGGCAGCTGCTGAGTGACCCTAGGGGACGGTCCCGAGAGCAGACGTGGAAGCCCTTTTCCCATCCCTTCGATTTTCTCAGGGAAGTGAGAAGCAGCGTCAAGGGCTGAGGGTGAGGATGGAGGAGGGACCTCCAGCGGCCGACTTCCTCCTCGTGTGTGCCACGGAGAGAACACTGTGTGAAAACTTTTCGTATCTTAATTCAACGGAGGTAATACTTCTTAGGGGTGGTGCTGGGGCCGGGCCACCATGTTTAAGTTGAAGGACATCCTACAGGAGGTGAGAGGCACGGACAAGTCTGCTGGTAACTCCGTGGAAGCCGGAGAGGAAATAAAGTTGAAAGTTAACAACCCCAGCCTCTCAGTTTAAACCTCAAGTGGTCACCCAAGGTGCCTGCCTCCCTTTGCATCTTGATCCAAACGTGCTCTAACCTGAGTGGTAAGATTCGTGTCTTCATTAAGAAAAATGGAATAGGTCTCCTTTATCACTAATCTGACTCAGAGGGCTGAATGAGATCAACTATTCGATACAAGTGAAACCCACCATTTTCTCGTCCTTAGTAAAGATGATAGGATTTTTACAGCACATTTGTTTAAACCAAATTTACTAATCTGATTCGACAGAAAGGAACTGTATAGAAGGTGGATACAATGGACCAGTGCCTCTCATATAGTTGGAGATGCCTGGATTTTCATGTCATATTAGTGACTTTCATGCTTTTTGTGCAGTTTTCTGATGGAATCAGTGCCATGTTCAGCACATGAACAGCTTTGCTGTATCACACCGTCTGACGGACTTTGGCAGGACACAGGCAGTCTCACACCTTTAAACGTGGTTTCAACGTGTTGTCAAGGGTTTTGTTTTCCTAATCGGAGGAGAAAGTCACTCCACAAAAGGCAATCACTTTGCGTTTCTTTCTACTTCAGCAGGATGGGTTGTTGGAGCATCCATGCCGTCCTGCCCTCCACCAGCCAGGAACCGTCAGCCACTTGGACCCTCCCACACTCCCTCACCTCACCGCTGACCGTCAGACCTGTGAGTTTGCAAGCTCGATGAACAGGATTGTGATGAAATCTTTGGTCTCTAAAAAGTGCAATTTTAAAACTTAAAGCTCATTTATCCAGATGGACAGGAAAACTGTACTTGCAGAATTCGATGGAATTGTTCAGTGATTGACCTCCTGTTGTGTGAGCATCAAGTCTATGCTCCCCAGTGTGGTCCACAGGGCATCCCCTGTGCTGGGCGTGGCTTATCACATGGCCGCTCTCTTGCGGTCCCTCTGCTCTGCCTCCTCCAACCACGTCTTCCCAAGTTATCTCAGCTCCCCCGAAGGTGTCAGGCCTTTTCACAACTATGACTTTGCCATACTTTCAGAGTGGGCTCTTGGGGCTGGGGGAGCCTCCTCAGTGCCTCACCTTTGTCTGTCTAATGGTTTCCCATCTCTTCTGATCCTTGATCCCCACATGCCTTCCCACTCGATCTTTGCTATCCACCTAGGTCCCCCTCTCTGGAACCCCCACATTATAACTCTTACTGCACCAGATAATGACTATATCCCGGCATGTCTTCCCGCCTTCTAGATAGTGAGCTATCTGAAGGCAGACTCTATGCCTTTCATCTCTCCTTCCCTTTAAGTTACAACACAGTAAGTGTGTAATGAATAAATAAGCATATGGGCAGATGGCAAGGTCAGTAGGACTAAACTCTATCAGGCTGGACATTCCTTTGTCATTAATAGTAAGTCAACCTTGATCTGTGCATATTTGCTTAGGATGGTTTGTACTTTGTGTAGCTCTTTAGCTTATCTGTTTCTGTCTATCTGCCTATCCATCCGTCCAACCATCTATATTATCTATCTATCTATCTATCTATCTATCTATCTATCTATCTATCTATCTGTCATCTACCCATCCCATCCATCCATCCATCCATCCATCCATCCATCCATCCATCCATCCATCCAAACATCCATCCATCTGTATTATCTGTCTGTCTGTCTATCTATCTATCATCTATCTATGCATAAATTGTGTGTCTCTATCTATGCATAAATTGTGTGTCAATCTGGTAGTTGTCTTGGCTTTTCTGCTGGTTGAAGATAAATGAAAACTTCCAAAATTTATAGAAATGATTCTGCAGCTGGGTCTCCCCACTCTCTCCTCTCCTCACATCTTAGCAAGGCTATTCTAATTAATACTGATATTATTGGGCACTGCTAAGGAAAGCACGGACAGGGAGTCCTTCTAAACAGATAAGGAGACTTTCACTCTGCACTGATGGTTCACTAGCTGCGTGATGAAAATGAAGTGGTTTAGCTCATATTCAGTCCAAAGTAGCCTCCCCGTGGCTGGCTGGGCTTTTAAATTCTGTTGGATATCTGGAACAATGATGTGGCTACTGGGTACTCATACAAATGAGACCGGTACAGTGTTTAAGATCCTCTAAACAGATGGCAGTTCACCAAGTAATGTATGTTACATTAGTGAGTCTGTCACGATCTCCCGGATAGACTGTTTATTTGATTAGCTGTTCCAGGAGAGGCTGACTGGGGGAACTGTATGCACATAGAATGCATGTGTGTAGAGGCAAGACATGTCTTGAAATAGACGGAAAGATTCTAAAAGGTGACTAGCGTTGCATTTTAGATCAAGGTCCTGTCAGTATGCAAATCTGAAATTCTAATGGAAATCAAGGTGAATACATATTGGTTTCTGTATTTTGTTTTATGTACAATTTCCTTACTCTTTTGGCACATGCAGCCGTGCAGTGCTTAAGAATGCCTTTCTCAATCTTGTTTCTGAAACAGATTCTTTTTTTTTTCCTCACCCTGAGCCACTCCTTGAAGCTTTTAAATATGTAAAACCAAAAGAGGTATCACAATGAAATAAAGCTGTCTAGCGTCTCCTGAAGCCGCCAAGAAGGCGAATCCAAAGAAATCAGAAACTGGGTTTTGATCTGGTGTTTCCTCCCTCAGGCAGACCGCCCTTCTTAGTATAAAGTCCCAGCCTGAGTGAATGACGGAATATTTGTCTGCAGTAATTTCTGGTGTCTTACACGACAGCCTAGCTTAGAATGCTTGGGGTTTTTTTTTATAGTTCCTGGGACTTGTCCCTGTGCTGAAACAACACGTCACTCTCCTTGGACAGCCTGTAATGTGATAGCACGACTTCGGAGCCGGTCACCTCGTCGCCCGGTGATACTCAGACGCTCAGCTTCGTGTCGCCTGTTCAGTCTGTGTATCCCGCTTGCATTTGGACACAGCAAGGCGGGAAGGGATGGAAGCTCTGTGAAATGTAACAATCCACGTGTTTACTAATGCGTTCTGAACTGCATTTGGGTGTGCAGAGTAGAAGGAATGTTTTGTTCTATCAAACAAAAGTTCCAACTTCAAAAATGTGCAAGTTGAGAGAGGAATCGGGTCTGTATCAAGTTACGGTATTAACAGTATATTTTCATTAGGTTTTCAAAGTGCTTTCATGTCATCTGAAGCATTCCTCACAGTTTACCTGTGTGTGGGGTAATGTTATTTCTACTTTAAAGATGGGGAAACAGGCTTCCAGAAGATAAATGACTTGTTTAAGACTACACAGTCACTAAGAATGAAAAATCAGAATTCAGACATGGGGCCTTCTGATTCCATATCAACAGTTCTCTGCTGAATGTGTAACACATACCATGAAAACACAAACATTAGGCTAGACACACAGCTCATTCTGCATGATGAAGGTGGCAGCTTTAAACCTGAAGGCCCCCAGGGAGCTAGACATCCGGTTCCTTGTACCCAGTTTGGGTTCCTCCCCCTGAGAGTCTGGACTGCCCTATGTCACTGCTTGGAGGAGGCGGAGTGATGCTGCGGGACTTTCGCCCTGAGGGCCTGGGAAAACCTGCAGCTTCCGCGCCAGTGTCCTGGAACCCTCGCTCTGGAGTAAGCCAGCCCCCAGGAAGGAAGTGTGAGCGTGCTGAGGTGACCAGGTTAGGGGGAAGCCCAGCCAGTCAAGAGGCCACATGCAGAGAGAGAGCCCGCTGCCGCCGCGGCTCCAGCATCCCAGCCCAAGTGTTAGAACTGGATGTGAAGGAGCCTCTAGAAAACCCAGCCTTTGCCACCACGTGGCGGCAACCACGTGGGATAGGCTCTGAGCACAAGGCTTCAGCTGAGCCAAGAAACCACGAGAGACAACAGTAAGTTGTTTGAAGTCGTGAAGTTGTGGGTGGTTTGAGAGGCAGTAATGGGTAGCCGGAAATGAAAATGCCATTAGATTTCTTTTCTTTCTATTTTTAAACAAACAAATAAGCAAACATCAAAACTTGCATGATCACTTTCCTGGGTTATATATATATATATATTTTAACCACTTTTCATCCATGGAAGACAAGTCATCTGAACAACTTCGGAGCACGTGGAAAACTTATAATTCCAAGTCACGGTTTTCAGAATATCAACGTGGGGTCCCACTTCTCTTTCTGACTTTTTTTTTTCATTTCTTTCAAGTGTTTCCGTAATTGCTCATGAAAGCATTTTAATGTACTTGCTTTAAAATCATTGGCAGGTAACTCTGACGTCTCTGCTGTCTTCTTTTTGGCATCTTTTGGTGGCCTTTTCTCATGCACGTGAGATCTACCTTGTTTTTGCTTCATGTTATGTTATGAGACTGTGGAGCGTATTGAAGCCTTCTGCTAGAGCCGGTGTCCTCTGAAGCTGCTCCGGTAAGGGGAAGTGGGGGTGTGGTGTTTGGCCTTGTTACCTCCAGGTGTTACTGCTGGGCAGGGCTGGGAGCTCTTGCTTCCTCGTGGCCTCTCTCCTGACACTGCTGTGGCCATGGCCTCCTTATTGCCAGGTGACAGTGCCAGTCCGGACTGTGCATGAGGCCTTCCCCAGGAGGGCAGGGGAGAGGGGTCTCGCCGCTACCAGGTGAGGGTAGACGATCAGGTCCCCTGTGGTCCCCACGGACACTGCAGGGAGGGGTACTTTGTCACGCACTGCTGGGCTTGAAAGTCCCCAGGTCCCCATTGGCCTTCTTTGTGCCACTTTTGCAGAATCTCTGGGGTTTTTATTATAATCTGATAAGGGGTGGAAGCCTTGGCCCTCCCACTCAGCATTTGCTGATGTGGGCAGGTCCAGGGACTCAAGTTCCTTTTATGATGTTTGCCCGGAGTAGAGTAGAGTAGTTATTGTCTAAAAATATTCTGTCTTGCTTGTATTTACTTTTCCTGGTCACTTCCTGGTGGCTCCTTGTCTGTTCTGTATCCATCGGGTTTTCCATGTTGGCAGCTTCTTCAGCTGCAGGGGTAGCGTGTACACGGCAGAAAGCGAATCTGGGGATCTCACCGTCGCATCTTTCCTCAGGTCCGAAGGTCCTTTGTTCTTGTCTCCACCTTCCGTCTGCTTCTGTCTGTTTCACATATAATTTCCAGGCTTTTAAGTTTTACTTAACAGGAAAAATAGAAGCACGTCTCTCCACTTACCTTTTTAGAAGCAAAAGTCCCATCAGCACTTTTTTTTTTTTTTTTTTTTTAAAAAAAAAGCATTTCCAGGTACAACCAAGTTTGAACCTTGTTACGAGAACCAGCGGCTGCTTTCATGGACAGATTTAGTGTCAACAAAATTCAAAGCCCTCTCCTACTGTTGTTATTAGAACCAGCACGTTAGGCAGGTTCCTTTTTCACAGCAGCCCCCTTTGGGGACCCAGTCATGTCCCTCCCGTGTGCTTGTGACTCTGGTGTGCTGTTGCCAAGTTCCACCTGCCAGCGTTTGCATCTCCGCCTGCACGCTTTCTCCCTGTCATGGTGGCTTCCCAGCCCAGAGGGCCAGCGAACAGCCCTCAACAAACAACAGGCTGGAATGGGTATCTAAACATCCCATCTTCTTCACCCCTCTGTTGAAATAACTCTGAGGTCCTTCATTTCCCAGAGTTTTCCTAGTGAATTAAGCTTCATTTGCCGCCACGGGGGTCGGTTTGTTATTGAGCACTTTGTTGGCTGCCTTCCCTTCTCTGCCTCATTGCCGCATTCCCCAGCCCCCGTGCGTCGCACCGCCCCAGGAAACATCGTGACCTTGCATCCTCGCCTCGGGGTCTGCTTTCCAACCTCCTGCTGCACTCCTTACTCTTGTCCCCCCAACTAGGCTCATGCCGTACTCTGAGCAGTTCATACCGCTGGCTTCTGTTTTTGCAGAAACGATGTGAAGTCTTTCTCTTTCAAATGCACACAGAGATGTCACGGATCCAAGCTAAGGTTAGAATGTCTGACTCCTGGCTTCTCTGCTAATTTGCTATGTTACTGTGGGGACGACCCTTAGCTTTTCTGAGCCTCCGTTTCCTCATTTTCAAAATAGGGATAATAATACCTGTATCTTGGTTGGAGAGGTTTCAATGAGATAATGGGTTTACAGCACGAGACAACGTGCCCGGCACATAATGACTGTTCTACGGTATGATCCACGGTCATTATCAGTGTGCATGCTCATTTCTACTTCTCCTTTTAACCTTTTCCCATCTTTCTCAGCATCCTTCATGGCTCTGCTTCCTGAGGATCCCATCCTTGGTCCTCTCCTCATCTCACCTTAAATGCTTTCACAGTCGGTCCTCATCTGACCCCCAAAGCCTCTCTTCCTGTTGCCCTAAGCACTCCAAGTTCTATTTCTCCACCCTCCCTCTTCTTTCCTGGTCTCTAAACTCACGTTTCCAACTTTCACTGTAAGTTCAAACTCTGTGTGTACAAAAAAAAAAAAAAAAAAAAAAAAAGACTTTGCTGCACCACCAAATCAAAATGTATTTTCTTCCAATTATTTACCTGTTCCTACTTTGGTTAAAGTCACTATCCATTAACTAGGCGCCCAACCTAGAAATCTTGAAGTTAACTGCAGTTTCTTCTTTCTTTATGTTTTTCATAACTGATCAGCCACCAAATTCTGTGCCTTCCATTTTCTAAGTCAGGGTTTTCAAACTGAGGGTTGCCACCTGTTAGTGCGGTCAACGCCGTCTGACTGGTCCACTCTAATGTTGTGAGTTCGTGCTAGTTGCCACCTTTTTACAGCTACCTTCCCACAGCTGCCAGTGCTGAATGTCTTATGGTCGTAGGAAATATCACTTTTTAAACCCTTACATATATATTTTAAAGAAAGAATCCTATAACCTCTAAGAAGAAAGAAGAAGAGAGATCCAAGGAGAATCTACCAATAGAGATTTTTAGAAACTAGGAGAATAAGAACAAACATCCTTTATTGAAGGATAATGTGAGATATATATATATATATAAAATATATATAACTATATATATATAATGTGAGATATGTAATATATATAACTATAATGTGAGATATATGTGTGTGTGTATATATGTATATGTATGTGTGTGTGTATATATATATGTGTGTGTGTGTGTATATATATATATATTTGGTATTTGTCTGTGATTCCTGACACAGAGCTCTTAAAACTCTTGGAACTTGGACTCTCTTGAATGGTAAGAAGGGCGTTTGTAAGCTATTGAGATGACTCATGTCTGGGAGCCCCTAGGTGGCTTCAGGATGGGGGGCTGGTAAAACACCAAGCCATGATGAGGGGATTAGAACTTTCAGCTCTACTCCCACCTTCTGTGGAGGGGAGTGAAGGTGGAGTGATTGAATCAATCATGCTTACATCACAAAACCCCCTGAACGATGGAGCTTGGTGGTCTCCGTGTTGGTGGGCGCACTGAGGTCCAGAGAGGACAGCGTGTCAGGAGAGGGCATGGAAGTCCTGCCCCCACCCCATCCCACCCACACTTTGACTTATGTATCTCTTCCATGTGGATGTTTTTGAGTTGAATCCTTTATAATAAACCATTAATAGTAAAACAAAATGCTTTCCTGGGTTCTGAGAGTTGTTCCAGCAAATTGCGGAGCCTGAGGAGGGGGTAGTGGGACCCCTTAGATTTATAGCCAGTCAGTCAGAAGTGTGGGTGATTGTGACTGACTTCTGGAATGGGTGCAGTCTTGTGGGACTGAGCTGTTAACCCATGAAGTCTGCATCAACCCAGGACATCTGAATAGTTAGTGTTACCATTAACACCCCGTTAGTATCAGAGAATTGGTGTGGAAAAGGGACAGGTATTTGGTGTCTGAAAACCCCCCCCACGCATCTGGTGTCAGAAGTGGATTCCGGAAAAAGACATCACAGATGAGCAATCAGACTGTCTGTAAATACATTCTGAAACCTTAGAGAAAAAGATAATCAGACTCTACAAGAGACAGTTGAAGGGAATATTTTTTGGGAAAAAAAAGAAAGATTATTCCAATAAACAGAGGTAAAATTTGGATAATAATAGCAATTTAAAAATAATAGGTCTTGTAAAATAGGAAATAAAAGATGAGAGAATAGGAAAACACTGAAACAAAAAGTAATTTTATTGAGACAAAGAAAATATTTTGGAAATTTCTGCCATAGCAGGATGTAGAAAAGATAAGGAAATTGATATTGCAGAAAATTGATCAGTTTTATGGAAGTTGGATTTGAGACAATCCCTCAGGATACAGAGATAAAGGACAAGTATGTGAAAATAATAAATATGTTACATGTGAAGGCAAAGTAATGAAGAGACAATTTACGTACAAAAAGGGTGGTCAAGAAATGAAACAACACACAGAAGAACTGGGAGGGAAACACTATCTGAAGTTATAATTGGAAAATAAGTGTCAAATTTTTTTCTTAGCTGACATTTTTCCATCAAATGAAACAATACACAGAATCCTAAAAAGGAATCAAAAGATAAAAATGGAACCATAATGATGGAAAAAAGCAATGGGGGTTTAGAGGACCTGCAAATCCTCCTGGTCCTTTGGTCCCTGTGATGGAAGAGGTTCACTAAACACCGAACAGACACTCATACTTAGACATATTTTGCTGAAACAACTGCATTTTAAAGCCATAGAAATCATTCAAGCAGGGAGAACCATGAAATATGATAAAAAGAGGTTTGAAAAAATACGGATAGTCTCAGTCTAGCCATAGTGTTCTCCGCACATGAGATGCCAGAAAACATTTGAGAAAAAAGTGATGTGACTTCTAAATTCAATGCCAATCAGACTGTGTTTATGTGGGAAAGAAACAGAAGGACGTTCCCAGATGTGGAAGGAACCTTGGAGGAAATTTATCAACCATGTTTCATTTCTGAAAATATTATTTAAAAATATAATAAAGTCAACTGGGACATTAAACGTATAATACATTTTGAAACTCGTGAATTAGGAAGCTACAGTGTAAAAGAGCCTACAGTGAGCATAATACGATTTAAACAGATTGATACATACCACATTGTAATTTCAGGGACAGGAAAAATACAGATGTTATGAAGCCTAAAAGAAGAAAGATGTAAGAATAGAATCATAATAAACCTGGACAAAAATCTCAGAGAAAAAGAACATGTGAAGGGAGCTGGGGGAGGTGGGAAGTCCACTGGCGACGTCAGCGGAGCTCCGTTTATTTTTGTAGAGGACGATCTTAGACACAGAGATGGATTTTTAAATTTTAAAGTGTCAATGACTAAAGATAGGATGCATAAATCCACAATTATAAGAGGCACAAAAATATCAAGAAAGCATAAAAAACTAAGAACACAAAATACGATGTAATAGGCATAGACTGAAAAGCCAATCTGTCATGGTTCTAATACAACTGGGAAAACACACATTTTAATAAAAATAAAGTCTTGATGAAAGGTTAAAAATCTAACTATACGTTGCTTATAAGAGTTATACCCTCATTGTGCTATACACCAGAAATTGACACATTGTAATTGACTGTACTTAAATTAAAAAAAAAAAAAGAGTTATACCTGAAACAAAGTAACAAAAGAAAGTTGGAGGTTAAAGATGGCCACAGATATGCCAAAAATGTGCATCCATTATGAGGCAAAATATGATAATCTAGATACTACCTAAAAAGAAATAGTAACTATTCACAACCTTTGTTGGTAAAATAACAGCCCTGAAATATAGGCAGAAAAATGATCAACAATTGAAAGAGAAAAAGAGAAATACTATAATGGAGGAGAATTTTGGTACAGTTATTTTTCTATCTTTTCTACACAACGGCCCTATAAAAGAAATATAAAATGTAAATTAAAAAAAAAACAAAAATAAGTCCAAGTGAAAAATGAGTTTTAAAAGATAATAGTACAGCTAATTATCTCTGATAACTGTGCAATAAAACTTGTAATTAAAAATGAAATGATAAAAACTATTCTCTTCAGTTTCTTACAGCCTTCAGAGGAATAAAATCAAATTTGAGTGTATAAAATAATGATGGCAGCATTATTAAGTATCAGTTTTCACCAGACATCGTCAAAATATTATTCAGGTGAAAATTCATGGTTTTTGCTACCTTCCGGTAAATAAAAATGTGAAGGTATATAAATAAATAAATGATAAAAATTTTACAAAGAAGTTAGTTAGAAAGCTCAGTGGAATAAAACAGAATGGAAAAACGGACTCAATGACCGGCTATTTGGAATAAACAACACATAACATGAGCTACAGGAAATTAAGGAGCTACAGGGGAGCACTTGTGCAACTCTGTATGAATATATTACCAATACTGTACAGAGTAGCTGTTTTATCAGGCTTCCAGATATAAAAAATATTCAATAAGAAGTAGAAGCATTAAATAGAGCAGTAACCATGGGGGAAAATGTAAAAAACTTGCGCTCGGCCCAAAGAGATCTTGTTAAACCTTCAAGGGACAATCATTTCCCAACTTACGTAAATTGTCGTGTAGAACAGACATGAAGCAAGTGTTATTCATTCTTTGTATCAAGGCAGCATGACCTTTTTATCAAACCTTGCCAAAAATTAAACAAAAACGAGAAAACCTTAGCCCATATCACTTTTGAGTATAAATACAAAATTCCTAAATAAACTATTACTAGAATGAATTCAGCGGTATTTTAAAATTTTATCCACACTGACCAATTCAAGTATTTTCCAGAAACCTGCAAGTGTCTTCACATATACTAGTATAAGGGTTCATTCTTTCTACAGAAAAAAAAAGAAGCATTATCCGATAGGATCCAGGGAGTCACTACACAAAGTTTAACATCTGTTCTTGATTACAACAAATTGTAGAAAAGTGGACACAGAGTATCTCAAACCATGAAACAGCATTACGTTCTGGGGTGAAATAGTGAAAGTATTTCTTCAAATGCAGGAGAAGGCAAGGATGCCCACCACTCCCGTTGATTTTCAGAAGGCATCAGTCAACGCAATTAGACACGAAATCAAAACATGTTATGTAAACACCGAGACAGGAGAGAGGAAATTATTATTTGTGGGCGATGAGATTATGGATTGGTAAAATAAAACCAGGTCAACTGAACAGTTATCAGGAATAGTAAGAAATTTTGGCAGATAAGAAAATAAAAATAAAATGGGATAACTTTCTCCTAGAATTATAGTAAGTGTTAAAAATGGTATGATAATCTCATAAATATTACCACGCTTGGAAAGAAAAGGAGTTGGCTGATAGGAAAGACTAAAACTCTACTGAGTGCCATGATAAAAAAAAGGTCTGCAGAAATGTAAAAAATTGCAGTGTTCTGTGATGGGAAGGCTCAGTGGTAATAAAAAAAAAAATGAACTTCTTCCAAAGTGAAGAAAAAAAAATTAATAAAATCTCAGTCAGAATTTAGAACTCACCATTATTCTAAATAATCCACTAGTAAGATTAAACACTCCAGAATGCAAGGGTAATTTGGAAAATGGAAGTGAGGAAAGATTTGCTTTATCAGATACTAACGTGAAGCAGGGACTAAAGCTGAAGACAGCTTGGCCCTGGTACAGGAATAGTCAGATTATTGGGGTAAAATGTTAAAAGAAACGATGGATGGATGTGTAATTTTGGAGTGGGAGGGAAAGCCTGTCGTAGTATTGCACTGGAAGCAGGCGGCGTGAAGGGAAATACAACACACTTACCATATTGTAATAAACACAAATTAAGCAACCCCCACTTCCAGTTTCCATAGCATAATAACAAATTAAAAATTAAAAAAAATGGTTAGAAGGCAAACACAAAATTGAAGAATATTTTTGTAAATAAATAATAAGAGTTTACATGTTTAACATATAAAAGAGCTTTTCTGTATCAATTAAAAAAAAAGGTGAACACCCCAACAGACACGTGAAATAAAAATCACAAAGAATCCACCAGAGAAAAATACACGTGAAAAGGTGAGGAGAGCAGAAGCTTGGGATTAGCAGACACACACTACTGTATATAAAGTAGATAAACAGCAAGGTCCCACTGTACGGCACAGGGAGCTCTATGCAATAGCTTGTAATGAGCTATAATGGAAAAGAATCTGAAAAAAAATATGTTTGCATATGGATAACTGAATCGCTTTGCTGTACACCTGAAACTAACATTGTCAATTGGCTACACTTCAATACAAAATAAGAATTAATAAATACATTTCAAACTGAAGATATCAATGAACTGCAAAAAGAAACAACGTGATTCAACTTATCACAGATATAAAAGAATGAGAATAATCAGCATTTTCCATGTCTGGGGAAAAAAGAGTCTCTCCTAAATGTGAGGACAATTAATCGGTATAAGCTTTTAGCAGTAACTGGATGTAAATGTGCGTGTGTGTGTGTGTGTGTGTGTGTGTGTGTGTGTACATACAGTAAGCACTCTAAAAATGTAATTTTTGAATCCAGTAATTTTATCTGTAAGACTTTTTTCCTAAGGCAAAAAATTTAAACAAACTAGATAACTAGTTTCTTCAGAATACTAAGGACATTTATCTCTATGTCCATATTTTTTTAAACATTTCAGACAAATTTATTTTCAGTCATAGCACCAATACAATTCTGAATGACGTTTCTCCTCTATCATTGTTTCAGGGATATAAATCCTGATCCATGCAGCTCAGAAGCCATGATTCATGATTTCCAAATATTTTCAGTGATGTTTTATTGAATGAAGAAAACAAATTTGAAGACAATATTAGAGAGAAAAAAAAAAAGCAAGGAAGAATCTAAAACTGTTCTAGAAAATAAAATCTATTAAAAAGTACACCTGGATGTGACCTGGGTTTTAATTCGAATTAAAAAGTAAACTAAATTAAAGATAAACCATTAGCTGCAACCAAACTTGGCGCTGGGAGTGGAGCACTAGAAAGTGCCTGTGTTAGGAAGGTGAATCCCTGCTCAGTTACACCTTGACCTCAAGTGGACACATCCTAGAAGATCTTAGCAGAGGGGAAAGCAGAGAACAAAAATCAGTGCTGGCGACTCAGGCACCAGGAGTGGCGAGATTTGAGTGACACCTGTCATCCGCTTTTCAGGAGAGAATCGTGGGGTCTACCTGGTGCCTGTTGAAAGCAAAAATAATAGTATGATAGGCAGGCATGCTCTGTCCCTGACGGTGCAATATTAATTTACTGCAAGCAAACAGCTATTGCCAGGATTCATAAAAGGGATAATTAACAGTATTGTTAGCTTTTTAAAAAATTAGAAAATAAATGGCCACTTAGTAGCTGTTTTGCAATGCTGATGAGTTACTGCGGGATCATTTCCAGGTAGTCAAGTTTATTCCCCCAAAAGCCCGTTTTGCAAATACTGTTCAGAACCCCAGTCGCTCCCACACAGACCTTTCCAACACGAATTAGCCGGACATGACGTGAACTTAGCTGTCGAGGTGTCCCCCCCAAGCCTCAGGCAGGGCTCCTGTTGGTCTCCCCGGCATAAGAAACATGAACTCCCAGTAGTTTTTAAGAAACACGTTCCACACTGAAAAACAAGTGGCAGGTTGATCCATAAATCAGGGGCAGGAGGTAAATAAAGAGTAAAAACTAAAGGTGGTGTGATAAAGGGGAATTAGCCTTTGGAAAACACTGTGATATTTAAACATTGGGGCATTATTTTCCTTTCAACAGTTAACTAAACACTAACCCTTCTGTCTGGTCACTTTGGGAAAGAGATGCCCATGAGGACGATTCTGCGGGGTTTGAAACCTTCCTTGCCCCTGCACGACCTCTAACTCCTTGCCGGGGGCTTCCAACTCTCCTCTTCTCTCCAGGTTCAACAAACACACATACATATTTAAAAAGTTAAATAAGCTGAAGTCTAAAGTTAGTCTCCCTTTTCTTCTCTTCCCTGTGGCTGCCTCTCCCCGCTTCCTGCCCCCCACCCCAGCCCACCCACCTCACCACCCTCCCCATGGATGCAAACAGAGGGACCAGTCCCAGTACCTCTGCTTCCGGGAGCCGCTGAGCCACTGACCCCAGGGCAGCAGGAGAGCTGGTCCAGCAGGTACCCCTGTCACTCACGAAATGTCACCTGCCTTGGCCAATCCACAGCACAACCAGAACGGGAAAGTGCTTGTTTAGAGAGGTATGAAGACCACTGTTTGACTGACTGAGAGATGGGGCCAGCGTGGGAAGAGGGCGCAGACCTGTCCAGCTAACATCTTGGAAAGAGAGTTTCCATTTGGAACAGGAGAGTGCATGGTGAATGCATGTGCACACACAGACACACACACACACATTCCCCACAATCCGCCCCGCTCAGTCCCCTCCTGAGACATTTCCCCGGTTCATACCTGTTAAGAATCAGAGTGTTTGTGCACACCTGCCTGGTGGCGCCAAGGCCTCACTGTTTACCATTGAAGAAATCTGAAATAAACAGCCTCGTCCCCAGTGCCCTCTGGCTCAGTAAAACCAATTACCAATGGAACACGCGAGTGCCCAGTGAA
Organism: Camelus bactrianus; assembly: GCF_048773025.1. Lineage (NCBI taxonomy): Eukaryota > Metazoa > Chordata > Mammalia > Artiodactyla > Camelidae > Camelus > Camelus bactrianus. The sequence goes on from NC_133566.1 coordinate 11,184,674, forward strand.
AAACAAATAAACAAACAAAAAAACCTCAAACTGTGGAGCGGTCACATTTTGGGGGAGGCAACGAAAGCTTTTATTTGCCCAGGCCCAGAGCTGGAGAGAGTTTTTAAATTAGCAAAGACACAGTGCTCCCTGGGAACAGAGAGGAAGCCGGGAGCCCCTGGGACACGGGGCCACTTCCCGCACTTCCCTGGCGAAAGGAAAAACCCGCTTTAATTGCCCAAGTTTATTTTTTCACAGCAGTCTTTAGAGGAAGACCCTTGGCAATCCGCACTTTGAAGATTTATCCGCAGCGGTTACCAGCTCTACTTTTATATATTTGAAATAAAAATAGCTCGGTAGCAATTTGCTTCTTCTTCTTCTTTTTTTTTTTAACTCTTATTTTAAAACTCATTTCTCTCCAACCTTTGAAGTGAAAAGGATGCTCTTAGTCACCAGCGCTTTTGGACGGCAAAATGTTAATCATAAGAATTTATTTTCTGTGCTAACAAATGTTTACCTGGGAGATTTCTTTCTTTTTTTTTTTTTATCATCTAGACAGAACTTTTAAAAAAGATATAAATTAAATCAGCTTGTTGAGAAATTTCCCTAGGGAGGAACGCCTTCATTTATAAGATTCTCCTGCTCTCTGAAATGCTCACAGAGTTTATAGTTCCTCCAGATAGAGGGAAGCCCTCACCACTAAGACATTAAGTCAAGGAGCATTTTCTTCTAAGGACATTTTATTCCAATGACACAACCGGAAAATAATAAAAATAAAAAAAAAATTCTAGAATTTTTCAAAAAGAACCCCCGAAACATCCCACACACTTTCAGGGCATCCCTTCTGCCCAAAGTTCCCGCAGTCGCACATGAAGGATTATGAAGCTTTTCTCCAGAGCCCTGATCAGCAGATTTGATATATGGATTTAGATCAATTTTTTCTTATGGCAAATCTATATGTTATTCTCCGTCTTCATTTGGCGCTATTTGCTGAGTGGCTGTTACTCGGGGGCAAAGGTCGCTCTCTGGCGGCTGAAGCAGCCCGGTAATCTTTTACTCCTCATGAGAGGAGTGAGAGATATTAAATCACACTTGACGTACCTGAGGCCCGGCATCTTCATCCATATTTTATCTGCTGTAAATTTAATACCGCAGCACTTTTTAGGGTGATGTATTTATTAACTGGCTGGGGATGAGCAGTACAGAAATTCAGTTTGTTCAGGAAAATAAAATGAAGACAGCCTGACAAGTTTATGCAGGGAGCACAATAGCTATTTATTACTTTTTAAACACACCGTTTGCTGAAAATGTCTTGAGCGGTGTTTGTTCAATAAATGCATAATGCTGGCTAAATCATCTCAGCTTATTTTTCGGTTTCCTTTGCATTTTAATAAAGTCCTTTTCTCTCAAGGCGATCTGTGGGCCCCCACTCCCAGTGGCTGGGTGTCGGACAGCTGCCCCGGTCTCTGCGGGGAAGGAGCCACATCTTTGCTCCGCGTGGACCTCCTGGTGACACTGCGGGAAGTGGAATCACGTTGGGACCCGGTGGCCAGTCCCCGACCACAGGAGTCAGATCAGCTATTGCAGAGTGACACTTGCCAAGAGCATGGCTTCTCTTTACTTTTTTTTTTTTTTACTTAACTTTTTATTCTTTCTTTTCATTTTCTCCCTCCCTCCCTCTGTCCTTTTCTTTCTCTTCCTTCCTTCCTTCCTTCCTTCTCTTTCTTCCTTCCTTTCTCTCTTTTTCTCTCTCTTTCTTTCCTTCCTTTCCTTCTTTCCTCCTTTCCTTCTTTCATATTCCCTGTGTTTCACAGCATTTGGACTCCAAACTCCTATTCTGCCTCCAGGTAACTTACAGGCTTTGCTCTCCCAATCCTCAGGCCGCCCCTGTTCCCTTCCCCGCCTGGTGTCCTGAGAAGTCACCTCTGCCTTGAAAGGAAGAAGGAGGTCAGCTCCATTTATTTGTGTAGGCCTGAAGTCTGATAAAGCTTTCTTTCCCTTTCCTTTCTTGAAAGATAACATCTTGAGAACCTGGGCTAAGTTTCGGCTTCCGTGTGTTCTCGCTCAGAGGGGGCAGCGTCCTCGCGGCTCCCTTCCTGTTTTCATTTGCGGGTCACTTTCGCTGGTGTGTTTGCCTTTTAGTCGGTTTGATCACCGGCCTGGAGCTGGTATCTCTTGAGGAATCAGAAAGCCTCTCTATTTTAACCCTGGGGTTAAGTTCAAGTGTGCTTATTCCACAACAGGGGGCTGGGGGAGCGGTTCTCCGGGTGTGTTCCGACCAGCAGCAGCCCAGCATCCCCTGACGTGCAAACCCTCCGGCCGCGCTCGCTGGCTCAGACAGTCGGGGAGGCCGCGGGGGAGGGCTCGGTGGTCCCCGCGCGCAGCCGTCCGGGCGTTCCTGACGGCTGTCCCGGCTTCAGAATCACCAAAGCCTTGATGAGCTAACTGCAAACCAATGATCTATTTGCATAATTAGCATCCTCGCTCTCCCATATGTAACCACCCAGCTACCCCATATACTGGCTTCTGGGAGTATCTGCCACACTGTGACCCTCAGGAGTGAGCACACATTTGACTGCCTTTGGGAGCGCTGGCCTGACAAAGTGCATCCCAATGCCGGGTACCCATACTGTTTCGGATTATCCAAATATTTAGAATCATCTCTTGGCTTGGCTTATTGAAAGATGACTCAATCCTGCTTTAGAACGGGGATGGGTAAGAAAGAGAACGCACGCTTTTTTCGAGGGAAAGAAAACTGATTTTAATACATCTCTTTCAAAGTTAGTTGGTACCACTTTTTAATCCTGCAGTGGCTTAATTATTAGTGCCCCTTTGGCCTTCATAAAGCATTTACTCCCACGAATAAGAAATGAGTATTTTCAGGAAGCACCATTTCAACTCAATTGTGTATGCACTGCTTTCTTTTTCTGTGGCATGATTTAAAAATAAACAGACTACATGAGCAGGGACTGCTTCAAACCTATTTTTTTTTTTTTATCATCCTTTTAAAATATACTAGCTCTTTTTGCCTTCCTGAGTGCCTCATCCCAAAATGCATTTCAATTCATTCCTTGATGTGTTTCTTCTCCACAGCATTGGAAGATACAAATCTCTAGGTTCTACTGTTGCCTCCAACAGAATGTATCAAACTGAATTATCGGAACAGGAGTTTGGGATCTTACATGCTGAGAAAGTTGACTGCAAGTCACCCAAAGATGGGCAGGAGCAGGGGACATACAGAGATTGAAGGAGCTGCAGCGTCTGCCCCAACACGATCAGGACGTTTTCTCAGTTCTATTTATTTGTATGGCAATAATCACAGTAATATAGAAAAAACGGCTGGTGTGCAAGTTTATACCATGTCATCATTAGTCCTATCACATTATATTTTCCAGTTAATGCTGTCGAACCACTGAGCTCAAAGAAGAGCACCCTGGATTGATGGCTCTGGACCAGGCTGCTCAGTTCAGAGTCCGTCCAGAACCCTTCATACGAATTTGACCATTGGTGACATCCTGCTTCAGATTTTCCCTAATATTTTACCCCAGGGCTTTTCCATACCTGCCTCTGGTTTCCCACCAGTTTCCCCATTTCTAAATTGGATAGGGCCTGCCCACACTCAGGAAGATGTGTGGATGAGAGATCAAGCCAGCAAGGATGTGCAGCTGGGCACCCAGCCCCATCCCGGAGTCTGAGCACCCAGCCGCCGTCACCTCTCATCTCCTTCCCTGAGAGCGGTCCTCCTCTTGACTTTTAGAACTGAGAAATCTCAGCTGCTGCTTGTTGCAAATGGCAACAGCTACTGAAATAATTCCAATTCTTTATCTCTCCTGAAGACATTCAGAGCATAAAACAAAAGGCCAATCTGAAATCAATTAGCTTTGTGAGGATCCTAACTCAAGAGATCCAACCAGTTCAGGGCCATCAGCTCCTTGGTTCAAGACCTTTTCAGCTGAATGATGTAGATCAGCATTGCTTATTTAACGTTGAGGGGCAATTCTGGGGTGGAGTGAGACCACGGCACTGGGGTCCGGAATAAAGGATTTAAGAAATGGAAGAAACATTCTAACAGGATTTCTAACTGGAAGGCAAGTATCTTGAGGTCAGGTTTCTGGAGAAGGAATGGGAAGATGAGTTAAGAATAAAGGGCAGAAGGACTTTTCTCAAGGAGCTTCCAGGCCAGTTGGGAACCCCGTCCCGGAGTTTGGGTCCCACCTGGCCAATGGCTGGCCACACGCAACGAACAGCTGTGTAGATGGCGTCCATCCCAGGTTTGTCCTGGGTGCCCGTGGCCTCAGAAGGACAAACGAGAGGGGATCTCTCTGAGCGTCTTGAGTCCACTCCAAGGAGAAGTGCCTCATTCCACTTCCCAGGTCTACCTGAGGGACCGCACGTGTAAATAACATGGCTACTTCTGTTAAACAGAGCTTAACTCTTTCTGAAACAGCCATTTATTTGTGAAGACTATTTTATGTTAATTTAATTATAAGAAAATTGAAAAGTGTAATACATAGCTAAGCCCTTAAGGCCGGTTAATATATTTGGATTGTAACAAATATAATTTTTATTAGCTCAGCCTATTTGGATGGTAACGAGTGTAACCTTTCCACAGACGTTACCGACTCTGAGTTATGGTCTATTTTTATGTAAAACCAGCCTTGAGTAGAATAAAAAGAAAGTTCTTTTATCCATCACTGTATTATGGAATCATTGTATTAATGAGAGTAGAGGCTGAGGCTTTCCTATTATCTAGAGTGGAGTTCATGTCTTCTCTAGGTGTGATGGAAAAAAAAATAACCACCAGGTAGTTATTAGAAAAATGATCAGCCTTATAGAGAGGTAAGACAGATTCTGAAACTTTCCTTGGATAAAACAGGTTGATTTTTAAGAGGGGATAATTCATCGTTTTCTTCCAGCCAATCGGACTGTCTACCCAGAACCTCAGCTGTCTTGGAACACAGTTGAGGACTTGAAGCACAAGAGGCCAAAATAGTGTCAGAAAGTGTGAGGGGTGTGGAGGGTCATTTCTTCTGTAGCATAGTCTCCCATTTCACGTGGTGTGCGTGTGTGTGCATGCGTGAGAAGGGGAGAGGGAGAGAGAGATTATTTTAATAACCACAGGAGGGAAGTCGGGAAGGGGAGGAGGGGAATGAAGGCAAGTTTTGAGTTTCATATTTCCAACTTGAAAACCTTTGTGGGAAGAATCAGCATCCTTCAAAGGAAAAAGGATACAACCTTGAAAGGGGGCAGGATGTGAGAAAGAGAGGGTGTGATGGGCTGCTGAGAGCAGAAGGAAGCTAGCCACATGCATGCAGTGCCCCGAGGGGAGCGTGGATAAACAGGGCGAGAGGAAGCAGGGTGGAAGGAGGCCGGGGACCCCGGCGGGCAGCGGGGGGAGTGGGCCGAGTCCCCTCCCGAGGGACTGAAGGCGGCGGCACTTCCCACAGATGCCCTGGACCTTCGTGAGCCACATGTGGAAAGGAAGACAAGCCATGAAACCACTTTATAGGAGAACCCACAGAGGTCACACGTTTTGAAGGCAGCTTGGGAGAGAAACATGAGTCAGGACTTTTAAGAACTGGGATGATTAGAAAAATGCCCCTGGAGTTTTCAGAAATCAACTGGAAATAACTGGCTGATGGGGAGTCCAGAGTTAACACTGGTGGACAGCTGCTTGAGCGGGGATGTATGAATCAGACCAGCTCTTTGAAAAGACTCTGCAGGAAGGGCGTGTTGCAGAATTGTAGCTTAGAGGCAAAAGGCACAGTAAGACTTAAACCCAAAGTTTAAGACTGAGCATGGGGCACAGGGAGTCCGAGGCATTTTCAGGTGGCTTAGTTCATGCTGAAAGCGAACAGCCCACGCTGTACGTCACGGGCTGACATCTCCACGTTGCCAGGTAAACCACAGGCGGTATAGAGAATTGTTAACTCTGGGTGTGCCCTACCCCAGGAGGACACGGATGGGTTCTGTGTTTATTTCAAAGCATACTTTCATGCTTCAGCGGAATGATACATCACCTTGGGAAAAACAAAATAAGTGTAAATGTAATAAAAATAACTGCAGGGCCATCTTCCCAAACTCTCCCAAATCGTCTAATGCTAACTACAATGTGTCCTCATGATTTTAAAATCTTTGTATGACTGTGAACAAGCAAGGCAGGGAAATCGGGGAGCAGGCTTTTACAAAACTTAAAACCTGTCCCAGGGGTGAGTTAACACTGGAAGAAGAGAAAATTTTTGGCTTTTTCTGTGCTTACTGATATTTAAAACTTTTAAATCTCCAAGTTGCACTGACATTTTATTGTTGAACTGGTAGAGGTGACTGAAACTACTGCTGGGTAGCACATGGCTCCTCCTTGTCTGTGTAAGTTTCTAAAAAAGAAAGGAAGGAAGGAGGGAAGGAAGGGAAGAGAGGGAAAGAAAGGAAAAAGACAATCTGTCAGGTGCACGCCTTTGTGCTGCAGTCTCTGAACGAGCCTGCTATGGACATAAGCTACTTTTGTAGGTGAGCAACAGATGTACAAAGTATCTCTGGAGAAGTCCTTTCCTCCTCATTCAAGGTCTCGTGCCAGGGACGTCTGTGAAATGTGTTTGCTTCAGGGCTGGTGAGGAGAGCGGCTTCCTGCCTGGTGGAGGCACTGCTAGGCTGCTACCCCTGGCATATATTGTGCTGTGATTTTAATTAAAGCATTTGAATGCTGGCAGGTCAGTATTGTTTGCAGAGATGTCTGATTAATTGCTTGCTTCTTTGCCACAGCTACAAATGGGATGTTGCGAGGGCGCATGTTAGAATCCAAACAATTCCCCCCAGAGTGGACGGGTAAATGGACTTCAGAGCAATCAGTTCCTTTCGCTTGAAATGGGAGACAGGACAAAAGCCAGAACTGCACTGGTCAGCCAGCGATCCCACTTAGAGATGCTATAGGTTAAAAATGCTTCCTAGGGATGCGTGGTGGAGTGGGGCACCTCTTTATGTAGGATGCCACCAGCCCCGAGGCACAGGGAGGATTCAGCAGGTAAAGAACGCCACCAGCCCCGAGGCACAGGGAGGATTCAGCAGGTAAAGAACGCCACCAGCCAAATTAATAAATGTGCAAATTAAAAAGGATGTCAGAGCACTAAAGAAACATCTGCTAACCAAAGTAAAAAAGTAATGATGATGATGATAAATAGGGAGAGACAAAAGGGATTTCTGCTTCAGGCACACTTCTATCCAGCTGCGCCCTCCTGCAAGGAGCAATCAGAGAGAAGTTCGCACCGAGAGACGTTCACAGCGTTATCTCTGAGCGACTTGGCGATAGACTATTGACACGTGAGAAATATATTACCGAACACTGGCAACTGGCCTGGTTCACCCTAATTCAGGGTTTCTCCAATTTGCCATTCTGGACATTTTGGGCCACATAACTCCTTGTTGTGGGAGCTGTCCTGTGTATTGCAGGATGTTCAGCAGCGTCTCTGGTCTCTACCCATTCAGATGCCTGTGTCCACTCGCCTCCTCCCAACCATTAAAAACACCCCCAGACATTGCCAAATGTCCCACGGGGAGCAAAATGGGCCCAGGTGAGGACCACCGCCTTAAGTCAACCTGCTGGGTAGTCGTGCCCTCCCCTGGGACCAATGGGCAAACAGTGCTTCCAGGAGCACGATGGTAGAGATGGCGCGTTAAGGGGTCACTTGTTATACTTCTGCATCGAATGGCATCCGGTGAGCCGTATGTTACCAATAGTATAACAGTGAGAACTGATAAACCCTCAGGGGATTAAAAATATTCGCCTTAAAAAATCTGGGCTCCTGTGTACACTCATACACATGGTTTTCTATTCGTAATGCTTCCTCTTTGCTCCTTTCTGCAGGGAATTTGGAACAGGAGTGATGTCGTCCTGGACAATGTGATGAACCATTCTGGTTTTCATGAGGCAATCCATCAAGGACTTTTTTCACGACTTAAAATGATGAAAAGAATCTTGTCACTCAACAGTTAGCACATCCCCACATCTTCCCCTTGAACTTCCTGCTTAGGAACAACAGAGCAATTACTAATTGTAATCATGTCCCGAACCTCCGCAACCAGCTGTCTGCTCTTCTTGTGGTTGTTTGCGGAGCAGGTGAAGTCAGTACTGATTTTGGGACTTTGCAGCAATCACCTGGGAAAATTCACCACTGATTATTCATCATGACAGTTTGCTTTACCAATGGATTCATCTTCCGAAGACGGAAATTTTCTATGTCGCATTGTTTATAATGGTGCAACTTACAATTGATATCTAACGACGTGATTGTCACTTTATGAAACTAGAGGAAAGTCAAATGAAATGCAGTGATAGATAAAGGTTTGGGATGTTACATTTATTACATTTTCATCGCCAAAGTAAGGTCTTGGCTGTTATCTCTCTAATTAAGGGCTAAGTCTATAAGCAAATCCATCCAACACAATAAATTCTAAACAATATACTAAAGCCACACTAAATGAACCCCCCCTTTTTTTTTTTTAAAGCAGCTTTATTTGTCATAGGTATACACTGGAAACAACACAAATGCCCATCAAGAGGTAAATAGAAAAACAAACTGGGGTATATTCACGTCAAGCAATATGGCCCAGCAACAAAAAATAATGAGCCCTCAATGCAAAGAGCAACATTCGTGACTCAAAATAATTACGCCAAGAGAAAGAATGCAGACGAAAGTGGTGCATCCGGTATTCTATTTCCAGCTACTAAAATGGTCGTCATAAATTGGAATACTGACCTGTGAAAACCTTGATGAATAGATATGATGATCTAGTTGCCGATCCTCCGAGTGGATCACACACTCCTGCGAGGGCATGTGTGCACCACACACACACACACACACAGTCATAATCTTCAGTAAAAGTCACATTTTAAAAGTTTCAGATGAGACTTTAGAACTAACCAGAACCTCTCTGAAATCAAAGACTTCCTTCTGCAAACACAGTCCCCGACCTCCTCAATATTAAACAGTTGGAAAAACATTATATTTCCCCCCATGATAAAAATACGATATTTAGCATTTCCACTATGATATGCTTAGTCTGAAACCTAATGTGGCCCATTTGGTATCATTCTTTCCTTCCATTTGGCTTCGGGGTGTGTCTCCCAACACTTTCTCACTTAACTGAGCCACCTCCAACTTTATTTTATAATTTGATAGGAAAAACAGCAGATGAAAAGGCACGTCAGGGTCCATAATATTTACAGACTAACCCCTCACTTCAGACCAATTCAGCAGTCTACAGAAATTCGCACAAGATTTGAATAAGCAGCCAGACTTCAGGGTTCTTGTCCAAATGCAATATTGCAGTCTTTCTTAATTCATCCAGCCTTAACAGGAACCAGACAGTTTCTCCATCTTGGATTACAGAGCAGCGAAGGATGCCAATGTATTTATTACTAAGATTCTGAGTACCCTTTGTATAGGACGGGGATACTAAAATTATACTCAGTGTTTTTTTTCAATGTACTGTTCATAGCTACGTTGAATATTCATCCATGCATATAAATGTACATTCAGATACAAGATCACAAAATTTGGGAGAAATTTACAACTCAAAGCAACTGCTGAGGGAATCAAAGAGTCACAGAACTTAAAAGCACTTTGGAAGATCACCTGGAAAAATTTCCTTCCTCTTTCAAAGAGCAAATTGTCCCCTCTTTCTGGAGAGGAAGACCCAGGCCTCCTGCCTGTCTCTGTGACATTGGATGGTTCGCTACTTTGGGGGTCTAGAAACTTCCCTCTCCATGCATCTCCTTGTAAAGATGCAGAGAAATACCAAGTCATCCACAACCACTGCTGAACGTTATTTATCGTAAAGTAACTGTACCGTCAAAAAGCATTTGCACTGATTGGCTTGGGGCCAACCGGAGGGTGAGGCTGTGAAAAGAGGTGAGAAACAACTGTACAGATGTGGGTCAGTGATCACGTAGACTTCCATCGTGCTGACCAGCCAAGAAAACCATTTTCGTCTATTATAATTAAATGATGATGTGAGGTTGGAAGAAAGGTATACTGTTCAATCAATGGATCCCAGATGAGATAAATGCCTTTGGAGAGCTGAGGGACATCCCAACCATAAGTCTAATTTAATCAACTGAATGGTCTCGTGAGAAAAAAAATAATACACAGAGTGTGCTGTGGACAGGAAGCACGGAGCCCACAGCTGAGCAAGAAGAGGGCAGAGAGTGCAAGGTTAGCAAAATGGACACCATGAAAGGTATGGGCTGGAAGACTGGGAAGTGAGTGGGTGGGAGGACCATGGAGGTTTTAGGGCATGTGAAAAATAACCCTTCGGTGGAGATTGTGTTCACACTGTTCACATGGGCAGCCAGTGCTGGAAGCAGATGTAAACTTGGTTTAGGTGGAAGAAAACCCAAGTTCCAACTGGACTTTGAACAATTTTCTTTATCATTCAGCTCCTACGTCAATGCCCTGGATGATGTGAGACCAGCAGTCCCTTCCTGCCCTTCATCCCTTTCTCCCCCGACCCACCTGGAGTGTGTGATACTTAAGAGTGGATACACCATCCCTGCAAGCACACATGCTCTTCCTATGAACACCAGCCATGGGAGGGGATCTACATCACAATCCTGTCAGTGGAAACCAGGACAGCAATGGTGAACACGATCTAATTTGTAAAAATCCATCGGCAGGGATGTATTACAGCCCCCGTCTCCACGCACTGTGCTTGGGTAATGTTGATTTATTAGTACAGTAGAATCTCACTAATTAGCACTAATGACGGGGGAATCCATTGTGGATTATAGAATTTTGCAAATTAGCCAGTACATGAATAAACAATAAAAATCAGGAGTCCTGCACTGCAAAATGTCCTTTTCCACTTATTTTGACAGGAAGGTATTTAATGTTGATTATTTATGATAATTCTTCACCATGCATTGCTAATGTTAGATTTTGTTAAAAGGGGGCATTTGTGAGGATTAATGGGATAATGTTCACAGAGCAGTTGAATAAAAGGAGTAACGTGAGTGCACAACGTTGGGATGATGGTACCTAACGAAGTCATAGGTTAGAGAAAGGAAACTTTCAAGTTTTAGATGAGGTACAGAAGGCAGCTGGATGTTTTGGGGGCTCACCAGAACTGTGAGTTTGTATGTGAGAATTAACAATACTTACGTCTTCAGTGACTGCGAACAACAGATCTCAGCCCGTGTTTGTCATCGAGATATTCAGGCAATTAAATGTGCTATGTTGACTGCCGTGAACGATCTGGTTTTACAGGTGGCATCTTCCAGCAAAAAGAAATCCACTGACTACATAATGGATATGAGGTTCCCCAGTGAAATGGTGTGGAAACTGCATTTAAATTTTTTTCCACAAGGAATTTTTTTCTACTTATGGATTTGGATATTCGGTACTGAATATTTAACTATGGAAAATGTCTAGAGGACTGGGGACGGTGTCCAGAGCTGGGCCTTACGTGGACGTGGTCTTGGGAATAACTGTGTGCCGTCTTCAGGAATCACGCTTTAGTGACCATGGTTTAAGAACGAATATTATATCTGTGAATAGGTACCGAAGCTGAAGCCGAGTTATTCTGCTAATTAGAGGTGTAAAGGCTTGTAATTAGGAGTAAAATTTCAGGCTTAATCAGCCTTGAAATAGGTTTTAAAAGTATATGGTGCTAGGTTACAAAATTTTGCATCCCTCCTAAGTAAATACCAGTAAGAACGCTTGTGGAACTGAAGTCTTGCTACACAGTCATTTAAACGTAGCCTGACCATGGTTGTTGGTCAGTTCTGTTGGTCCCCCAGGATCGTTTGTTGACATCTTTTAAGTTATGATACCTCATCTACCAGCTGATGACGAAAGAACTGTTTCCTACAGCGTATAGAACCAAGCTGGTCCAAAAACATTTCAGAGACTTTACGAGCTTCCAGAATGCGATGGTTACCTGTGCCTCGGGTCCTGGTTCGTCCACAAGCTGGCATTTTTCAAATTTACCAGCCAGCAGCCTTGATTTTCCAGAGAAAGAGACAGCAAGAGAAAAGAGCCCAGAAATAATCCAGCTGGGCGTCACTGAAAGAATGGCAGTCAAGACTGAGAGGCCGGACTCAGTGTCCAGGAGGGTCTAGAATTATCCTCCGTCGGTTCTGCTGCTCTCTGAGCCTGGGTCGGTCGTATGCGAAGCTGCCAACAAACAGGGCGGGCACGTTAGCAATATGCAAATAGACTCGTAGACGTTGATTTTCAATTGCCCGCTTGGGCTTAAAAATAGAGGTGAGACACTTGTCAGTTTGACCTAAGCCCCAGTGAAAATACTAAGTCAGTTTCGGTTTTCTGTCTCACATTTTGAGACAGTCGCCCTTACGCAGAATCTTTGAAAACTGGGTCCTGAAGGGTCTTGGGAGTTTCGGGTTCCAGGACTCCCTGCTGCTTGGCGTGCGTACATCCGTATCCAGGCAAAGAGGGCGTGGCCTCACTCCGTGGTCTATTTGACTCTTAAACGAAAATGTCTTTTGATGATGTGTACAACCCTATTTTAACTCAGTTTTAATGAGGGCACTAGTTGGCCAAAATTTTTGCTTCTTTGATCTACCAAAAAAAAAAAGAAAAAAAACACTCAACATGTCAAGATACCAAATGCAATCACCATGACTCAGAAAGTTACTCTCATATATAAGTTCTGAAAATTATCCTTGGCTTTCATTTCCCTTCCAAACAAATGAACAAACAAATAGAAGCTGACCATCATACAAATAAAGATATTCCCCAAAATACCATGAAAAGAACCTTACGTATGTTTAAAATGTCTTTTCATAAATCACAGTGTCCATTTAGTGAAAGGTTGACCTAAGCATTATTGGACCCTACACGTTCATTGCTCAGGAGAAGAGCATGTGTAAATATTAGATGTCTTCAATGATCATTCCAGCTGCTTTGCCATAAAGTTTCAAACTGTCCTCTTTTTTTGACTATGTGTAGTGATTTATAAGAAAATGTGACCCTGAGCCCCAATCCACTCATATTTAACTCAGCAAAGCATTGTGAGTTCCACTGGATGCTCTGGACCTATTTAACATGATCCGCATCCCCCCCACCCCCGACTAGAAATTAGAAAATTAGTGAGGATAAGTGAAATCAAAATCCAAAAGGTGTTGATCGGATCCAATGCTACATGAATGTTAGCATCGGAAAATGGCAGAGTTAACTTTTCATCCTTCACGAATGTGCTTCTCAGGCCAAGTGCATTTTCCTAGCAGGCGGTTGGTGCTCAGTGAATCACAGATAAATAAGCGATTGCCAAAGAGAAACATTGCCTCGACGTCCGCTGACATCTTCAAATAGAGCATTAAATTTTACTCATGAGTACTAATGCCATATGCTCATTAAACAAAATGCCACGTCTCCCTCCCTGGGGCGTTTCTGAAGGAGATTCCTCAGGGCCGATGCTTCGGTTTCAGTGGCATGCCATGTGATTGTTACCTGTGACACCAACTGAGGCCCACAGTGTTTGGATTCGTCTTGTTTGAGGCCCTCTGTGCCTCCTCTACCTGGATACCCTCTTCTTTCTTCATGTTTGTGGAGTTTTCAGCCATAGTTTCATCAAATACATTCTGACATGAGGGGCTGGGGGCTGTGGTGGGCCGGCGCAGACTGGTCCGGGCTGCTTCTGACGGGCTTCCTGTCAAGTGGCCGCGGTGTGTCTGAGTCCCCTTTGTCCCTCACAGCCGACTCCTCCCCCCATCCTTGCTGCCCCCATCCAACTGTGGACCCTACAGGGCCATGGGCTGCTGGGATCCAGCTGCCATTAGGGATGGGGGCCACCTCAGCTGTAACCCCTGTGTGAGCACCAGTAGGGGCTGCCCCAGGTCCAGGTCGCCTCTGCGTCCCAGGCCAAGCTCTCTCCCTGGTCACGGCAGCCCTCGCTCCCAGATGGAGCCGTCGGGGTGATGTAAGAAGGCGATGGAAGTTCGCTGAGCTCAGGCTGGCGTGCACACTGACCTGGTCCTCCCTCTGAACCTCGTGGCCTTGTCTCAAGCTGGTCCCCATGTGCTCCTCACCAGGGACTCCAGGCTTCCCACACCCTCCTGTCAGTCCTACTGCCCTCCAACCAGCCAGGGGGGCTCATTTCCCCTCTGTCAGACCCCAGAGCTGAGCCCCTCAATGTGCAGCTCAAACCTTCCTCCTCAGGGCGGATCCCTTTTCCTCTGAGTCCCTCCCAGGGGCACAGGTTCTGACCCGATTGCTTCTCTTCCCTTCCTCTCCGATTCTGTGCGGATCTTTCTTGCAGCTTTGGTCGTGCCGGAGTCTTTCTGCCAGTTCCCAGCTAATTTCCAGTGCGCATTGTTCCCTGTTTAGATGTGTTCGTGGGGGGAGGTGAGCTTCACGTCCTCCTACTCCACCATCCTTGATCCATCTCCAAAAAGCCCCTAATTTTAAACAAAACAGCCTGGTTTGGCAGCAGAACCGGTTTTAAGCAGAGGAGCAGGCAATGAAACTGAAATGATGGAGTGAAGTCTGGTCCAGAAGGACCTTCAGTGCCTGGCTGAGACCAAAGAACTGAAATAAGGGAGGGGGCGAGTGTGGGACAAAGTTTTGAGGCAGACTCTATAAGATTTGGCAAGGGTTTGGATGTGGGGAGTAGCAAGTGGCTTCCGGGGGTTGTGATGCTGGTGATGGAATTAAAATGTGCAGGAGTGGGACTCTGGGTGACCTGCGTGGCTGTGGATTTTGATGCTGGATGTTAGTGGGTATCTGGGTGGAGAAGGTAAGAGCGTGTAGGATGTGGGGGGTGGGGCTGCCTTATGATGGACTGGACCTGAGAGAAGTCTCATTCAGGCATCATTAGTTCAGTGAACACTGCTGAAAGTGTGAGTGGTTCTGTATTGAAGGAGTCCAGGATAACCACCGTGCCATGAAAATTATTTTGAACTGAAGGCATCTGAGAATAAGCATTACTTTTCTTTTTTTTTTTTAATCTTTATTGTAGTATGATTCTTGTACAGTAAACTACACATATTTCAGATGTACAATTTGATGAATTTTGCTAGATGTGTACACCCATGAAACCACCACCACAATGAAGACAGCTAACATTTCCCTCACTTCCCAAGAGGTGCAATTTTCGGATTCCCAATTTATCCCTTCCCACCCTCTTTACCCCCTGGTAACCATAAGTTTGTTCTCTATGTCTGTGAGTCTGTTCCTGTTTTATAGATAAGTTCATTTGTGTCCTTTTTTTTTTTTAGATTCCACATATAAGTGATATCATATGGCATTTTTCTTTCTCTTTCTTTCTGACTTCACTCAGAAGACGATCTCCAGGTCCGTCCATGTTGTTGCAAATGGCGTTATTTTATTCTTTTTCATGGCTGAGTAGTATTCCATTGTGTACACATGCCACATCTCTTTATCCAGGCATCTGTCAATGGACACTTGGGTTGTTTCCATGTCTTGGCTGTTGCAAAAAAGCATTAGTGTTCCTCCTCCTCCTTCTTTTTCTTTTCCTACCTCCTGAACTCTGTTATCTGCCTGAAAAAGCAGACACTCTCACAAGAACTCAACTGTCATACATCCCTCCCCTGGGAGTTTTGAAACTAGGAAAATTAGACTCACCACCGGACAGGAGAAATTGGCATCCCACCTAAGCAGACATTGTCACAAAGTTATCACATCTCCTGTCCGTTCTCCTAAGGGCCTATTTATCTTTCCCGAAACTCACTTGCTTTCCTTAGTGCCCTTTCTCCACTCCCTCCCTTCTTGGAAAAGTCATAGGTTTTTTTCATTAAGTGCCCTTCTCCCCTCATTCAGATGGTAGATAAGCCCCCAATTCTAATCACCTCCTTGCACCATAGTTTTCTGTGAATGCCCATGTAGGTGTGTGAATAAAAATCTGTCTTTTCTCTTGCTAATCTTTTGCCAGTTTAATTCACAGGCCCCTAATAACTGGACATAAGAGAGCGGAAGAGAAGCTTTCCCTTCAGGACAGGATCATCACTCAAGGAGAGAGGGGAGGGCTGAGGCCAGAACCCCCAAGCACACTCACAGATAATTGTGCAGAAGAGGGGAATGAAGCAAGTCTACCTGAGGTGGATGTGGAGAGGTCAGAGAGGGCAGGGGGCTCGGGAAGTGCGGGGAAGGAAGAGTTTGAAGATACAAGGCGGGGGACAGAGAGAGACCTCACAGCGAGTTTGGAGGGACTGACGGCTTACTGTGTGCTTCCTGGCTGCGATGCTGCCCCTGGCTTGTAAAGCACCTTGTCATTGAATCCCCACAGTAAGCAGGTGTGTGAGGGAAGACCGTCTTCTCCTGTTACAGGCTCTGAGAAGCTGGGCGACTTTGCTCAGGCCACTCAGCTGTGAGGGAAGGAGCCGAGCTCAGGTCAAGAGCTTTTCCACCCCTGCCGTGAGCCTTCACGTGGTGGGCCGTCTGCTTCTCCAAACCAGGGCTCTGGTTCTTAGCACTGTGCACTTAGCTGCTGAGTGATTTTTTCCGAAACCAGAAATCCACAAACTCCAGCCTATGGGACAGATCTGGCCTGTTTCTGTAAACAAAGTTTCAGTGGCACCCGGCCGCGTGCTGTCTGTGACGGCTTCTCTCCAGAGCTGAGGGTTTGTAAGAAGACACAGAACCAAACAAGTTGCTATTGGTCCTTCATAGAAAACGTTTGCTGACTCCTGCCTTCAGCCACGAGGTTGCATAAAAATATTACGCATCTGGAATTCTGATCCAGTCTCATGTAAGTCTCTTCTCATGATGAAAAAATACCCAGGCAGAAAGTCAGATACGATACCAACACGATTTCCACCTACCAGGAAATAACACCAGTTACACTAAACTGTATTTAATCCAACTGTTATTATTATTATGTTTTTCAGTGATTTGGAAGAAATGAAAGATGATGGATGAGAATTTGGTAGCACCTGTGAAGCAGCACACACAAACTCAGAAAAGAGTCGAATCCCTGAACATCTTTGCCTCTCCCAGGAGCGCAGGAGGGTGGGGGGGAGGTGGAATGAGGCAGGGCACTGGACATGAAGGACGACCGCGCATCCCCACGGGCCTTGTCTTCAGCACATAATCGGGCAGGAGCCAGTCTGTCCCCCATCCATTCATCAGGACCCGGGGGGCCCTGAGAAAGGACACATGCCTGCCTCCCCTCTTCTGCTGTGTCTAGCAGTGCTGCGGGCTCCTCCGAGCACCAGGGTGTCCCCGGGGCTGGCGGCCTCCCGGGGGTGGGCTGTCTGAGGTGGCAGCCCTGCTGGGACACATCTGTCCCTTGCAGTATTCACACCGCTCATGTCTCACTCTGGTGACAAATGCAAATGGAACTGCTTCGTCCAAACATGTCAGCCTCATTAGCAGGTGCAAGCATCCGGCATCAGACACCCGCCTCTGCTTCTCTTGTTCTTACGTCCGTCCACCCGGGGTCTCTCATCCTGCAGGGCTGCTGATGGGGAGCTCTGGTCGTGGGGACCAGGCTGGAAAACACTTAATAAACAAAGAAAGATCTGCGGTGACTGAGAGTCGTTCATCCCGGGTGATTCTCCAAAGAGCAAACAGACCTCCTCTGGTCAAAAATTGAGCAAAATCAGACTAGAATCCACCTTGATCTCGAAGAAAACTTAAAGCAGCAGCTGTGCCCTCAGGCAGAACATACGTAAAATCACATCTCTGGAGAAGAACAAGGAGACAACAGGACTTTTTAATTTGTTTACTCTTTACTTGATTAAAAACTTTGTTTTTGGTGAAAAGTTTGATAAACAGTATAATTGACCATTCAAACTTCCCTTTTCCTTCCATTGAAGTGAACGTATGCTCTTCAGTAATTTTCTCTCTTAGATCAGAAATTTAAATGCATAGAATGGGTTTCTTGAATATTGGATATAGTGACATTGGGGTAACGGA
Organism: Camelus bactrianus; assembly: GCF_048773025.1. NCBI lineage: Eukaryota > Metazoa > Chordata > Mammalia > Artiodactyla > Camelidae > Camelus > Camelus bactrianus. The sequence goes on from NC_133566.1 coordinate 11,202,541, forward strand.
AGCCTGGAAATTCAGTGCGGGATGATGTCATGAACAAATGCCCACATTCTGAGGTCCTGGGAAGGCTTGAATTGTCTTTCTTGCAGCTGAAATCCTTTTAAAATCTTTATTTTGATGCCAATTATGTGCTTATTTTATAAACATAGGTTAGCTATGGAGGTGGTGGCTAACAGGGGACTAAACAAAACATTATTTGATAACAATAATTTCCTCTCCCTTTTTTTTTGACCCTTAACGTATATTTTCCAGTGCCAAGTGAGTCATTTTCACCACTAGCATTTCACGTGATGATTTTAAAGCATGTTAAGGGACGGTATCAATTCTCTGGAAATTTTGTTTAGGACACAAGAGATGCACCTTTTGAATTTGACCTTAACATTCACTTCCAGATAGGAAGTACATATTAATGTACCTTTTTGAGTAAGTCCATTTAAAAAAATTTTTTCCCCCAGAAGTTTGTTTTCCAGAAAATAAAAATAATGAGAATTTCTAGGACTTCTATGATGACAGTGCCTTGCTCTGCTTAAGTTTATACAGAAGAATCAGTGAGAAAAAATTTAGCACTTGAGTATATAGTTTTCCTATACTTTGCTTTATGCTTTATTTCACCATATCAAACGCTCAGACAAAAATTAAGCAAAGAGGTCAGTTGATCAGATGGCCAAACATCTAGGCGTGTGACACGATAGATGTGTGGATCTTCACACTTCCTTTTGCTTTCACGCGTGTGCTGGGCGTTGTGTAGTTCAGTAGATGGATGCTAAGGGTTTCTTTTTAAAGATTTAAAAAACATTCCTCACCTTTGAATGGCAGCACACATCCAGCATGGTTCTTGCATAAACACTTCTCTCTCCAAGGCCATCTCTCCCCTGAAATCAGGTCACTTTGCTGCCATCTCTTTAAGGGACTCAAAGTGCCCATGGGAAGGTTCACAGACCCCCGTGCTGTGTGCCTGTCTTGGAGCCCAAAGCTGGGTGGAGGGAGAAGGGAGCTGCCTGAGAATGAGAGACAGATGGAGCGGGGGGGGGGGGGCATCAGCAGGTCAAGTCCAAGAACCTTGTCAATAGTCTGCGAGAGTCCGAGCACCCGCCCTGGCCACCTGGCCTCCGGGGCTCCCCCTTCCGTCTGCACCATGCTCACCACCACTTTCTAACAAGCACTTTGTATTTCTCTTCCCTTCCTCTTAAAGCTCTTAGTGTCTTAGGGTGACAGCAGATGTGACTGGCATCCCTCCCTTCCTGCCTGATGCGGAGTCGACAGGTGGCCCCAGCCCCGCCTTCTCTGCCTCGGGGGATGTACCTGGCTGTCCCTGCATCTCCAGGCCCCTGTGCACCGCTGTTTATTTGTCTCCTGCCATTTCTCCGTGAGCTCCAATTTTAAGGAAAAGGCCCTCCATTCTTTGAAGTGCTAAGTGCCCGGCTCTGCATCTTCCTGGTCCCGCAGCCACATGGAACACAAGGCAAAATGCAAACAGGAAGTAGTCCCGGGCTGGGAGTGTTCCAAGGTGTGGCAGACAGGTCCCAGGGATCCCCAGGGACAGGACAGGTGTCTGCCTCCTCCCAGCTAGAGGTCACCCACTGGACAGAAACTCAGGCATGGAGGGTGTGCTTCATTGTAGGGTTGGCACCGAGGAGGAGGTGGTGGCTGGGGTGCCCTCAGGGACGTATCTCCACTCTGCTGACGCTTATCTCTGCAGCGAACAAAGTTCCTCTCATTTCTCCCAGGGGAAGAGGAGAAAGGGGAAGGCGATGGACAGGTGGTTATGAGGACTGACTCCTTTCTGTCTGTTCACATGGTCATTTCGCATCAAGATTCCAAAATATCCACGTGGAAAACGCTCTGTTCACCTGCCAGCGCCATCGGTGCAACTCATCTGTGTGAAGACAGCATTAGCAACGCCCCCAGAATCTCTTCAGCATCCGCAGAAGGCTCAGGCCTGGACCCAACACCCGGGGGTGTATCTCTGGGCCAGTTTCATAACCTGAGATCAAATACTCGCCTTTGTTCCAACCCTTCCTTTTATCCCGCTGCCTCGGACGTCTGTTAGAACTGGACTGATTTATATGTCCCTTCAGAAGAGCTGAATATTTGGTGGATTAGCACGGGGAATTGAGTCTTTGGAAGGACCCGGCTGTTCAATTATTTCAGACGCTCCATTCAGAATAAAGTGAGTATTTCAAGATCTGAAAGCTGCAAATGAATTTTTGTGACAAACATTGGGGAAAAAAAGGTCATTTGGAGTCAGTCTGCTAAACTGTGGGATCTGGAAGGATTTAGGCTGTACAGAGGTTGCAAATGTAAATGGCTTCAGAGAGGTGGCCAAGGTGGGAGGTAGCGGGGTCCCAGGTGACAGGCCGCGGCAGCGATGCGGCGAATCTCTGCCTATGGCGGTCAGACTCCATTTGTCCCAGTGCATTGCAGACGTTGAGCAAAAGCCTCTGCAGATCTTCTGTCTGATGGTCCAGCTCACCATTTACGTGTGAGGGACAGAGGCCAGGCGCATCCCGGAACTAGCCCAGGATCACTCAGATTATCGACCAGAGAGCCGCATAGAAGCCGGGGCTTCCAACTCCAGCCCAGAGCGCGGTCGTTCTCCATCACGGCTTCAAGTCCCAACGGGAGGAAGAAGGACCTTTGAAAGTTTCTCTTCTTCTCAAATTCTAATCATCTGAGCCTCTTACTCTTGTGTGAAAATGGGTGTAACAGTTTTTACCCATAAAGTTAACATGAGGACTGAGATAATATTATGTTAAAAAAAAACCCCACAGTAATTGGGATACAGTAAACTTTCCTTCCCTCCCTCCCTCATCCCCCCCATGACTCTCGCCCATCCTCTCCCCTTCCCTTCCCCCCTTCTCTTCTTCTCTCTCCGCTGTGTCTTACTTGAGTCTGTAGCCCGGCCTTATATGTAGCAGGAATTCAGTACACCCAGCACAAGAGGATTAGGGCAAAGCGGGCAGACAGTACTAATTCCATCCGTAGGATAAGAGGCAGGCGTCACACGGTCATCGGCGTGGTCCTGAGTCTGAGCTCGCGGTGGTCTTTGCGGCAAGGGTGATGGGTTATCCTGAACACACCTGCAGAAGGGCCAGCGGGGCTGGGGCTGAAAGCGTTTGCCGACTGAGGACGCGGCCCTGGCCTCGTTAGCATCGTGCTCCACGCTGCCGTCCCTTCCCTCACTTAGGTCTTGGTGTTTGACCCTGGAAGAGAGACAAGCAGAAGGCGGCGGCGGCCACCCAGAAGGCGAGGCTCCGTGCACGCTCGCCTGCAGGTGCAGAGATGCGGGAGCAGAGACGCGGGCGGCCCCGCCCTCCCGGGCCTGAGCATCGCGCCCCGCGGCCCCCAGGGCAGACCCCTGCTCAGAGTGCCGGTGAGGAGCTGCGCCTGCCTGGCGCGTGGCCGTCGGATCCCCAGCCTCTCTGCTTCGTTCCGCTGGGAGGGGAGGCCCCTGGGAGCGGTGCGGTGGGCCAGGCCCGCACAGGGGAGGATAGGGCGCCGTCTCCTGCTCTGCCGTCCAACCTCCCTCCTTCCTGAAATTTCTAACTTCGATCTCAGTATTACACACTTTAGCCAGAAGACATGATGAAAAATGTAAGGCGCCGCTGAAAGCAATAATAATTGAAAAAGCACGTGTTTATGTAGCGCTTACCGTCTGTCAGTGCGTAAGAAACTCAAGTCTTGCCACTCGCCTGCTTCCTGGAGGCGGTAGCCGTGGTCTCCCCATCCTCCTCTACGCCTGAAGGGACTGACACACACAGAGGGCAGGCGTCCCGGTCCACGCCACATGCCCGTTGAATGAATGGTGGGGTCCAGATTTGAACCTGTGTGGTTTGACTCCAGAGTTCTTACCAGGACCCCTCACACCTTCAGCGATGACACTGCAGAAATGGGAGTGTGAGTTTGCCGTGCCTAACGTGTGTCCTCTGGGAGCTGCGGGCTCCTTATGCCAAAGACACCCCCCACCCCAGCATCCTGCCTCCCCACTGGCCCCTCCTGGGTCCTCCTTCACGTCCTCACCTCAGAATCCTCAACGTCCCACCCCGGCAGCCTCTGTAACACAGCTGCAGGTCTCATGGAGTTGAAACGTGCTTCTGCAGTTCTCAGAAGTCACCGTTGCCAAGCTCTGACCTGCTTCTCCCAGGGGAGTTTGCAATGTTATCATTTCTTTTTATGTTGAGAGAAGTTGAGATTAGTCTTTTAGCCATTTGGAAGTTTATAATACAGTATTGTTTTCTTAATTTTTTAAAAAAAATTTATTTTTAAATTGAAGTATAGGCAAGATACTGAATACAGTTCCCTGTGCTGTACAGTAGGACCTTGCTGTTTATCTGTTCTATATGTAGTGGTTAGTATCTGCAAATCGCAAACTCCCAATTATAATCCAGGACTGTGGACTATAATCATGAAGCTGTGCACTGGATGTCCAGGGCTTGTTTATTTGCTAGTTTCCAGTTTGTGTCCTTAGACAGCATTGCCCTATTCTGCCCTCCCCAGCTCCAGCCCCTCGAAACCACTGCTCTGCTCTCTGGTTCCACAGGCTGAGACTGCACATGTGACATCCTACAGCATGTCTTTCTCTGATGCATCTCCCTTAGCACAGTGCCCTCCAAGTTCATCCATTCACGTTATGGCAAAAGGCAGGATTTTCTTCCTTCCCACGGCTGAATAGTATTCCACTGTGTCTACACATCGCACACCACCCACGCCGTGTGTCCTTTGTCCATTTACCTGTTGGTGGACACTGAAATTCTGGGTCCCAACATCAAGAAGTGTTTTCATCCATCCCCACACCAACAGTACCACATTGGACCTCCAGGACGTCTCTGATGCTCCTTCTTGTCCCCGGTTCTAATTTCTTGCTTCCATCATCCCCTTTGCCCAGTCTTACCCTTGTCATTTTTCTCTCCCTTCCCTTCAGCTTCTTCTCTTTCCCGTGTAGTTAGGAAGGAACCCATGAGCATCAGAGAAACAACTTATTTCATCGCACTTTCATAGCTAGAAGGCATGTGAATAATTTTATAGGTATCTGTCTTTACAAAATGATGCAGATGGGACAAGTCTGGGAGAATGCTTGGGGAGTGGGAGGGAGAGAGGTAAAGAGGATCCTTAGAAATTCTATTCACAAAATAGACATTTTTTTCAAATTTTAATAAGAGAATGCATTTTCTGTTCTTCAGTTCAAAGGTAAGTGAGGCATAGATGTAGTAATATTTGCCAGATTTTACATTTATTAAAAGCCGGGACAGACAGGGCTAACAGTGTAACTCAACATTTACCATGCAGCAGTTTCCACATAAATATTAAAACGAGGCCCGTTATCATCAGAACTATGTGTTGTTTATATTCGCTTTCAAATTTTAATGAACACAAATGCTACTTATGTGGGAAAGGTTGATACCTGAAAGAATAACTCATTTGTCCATTAACGAATCCCGCCATAGGACTGTCATGGGGGAAAGTCATTTTTAAACTAAAAAGCAATCTGGGGAGACATCAGAAAAGACCTTCCACTCCTGGGAAGACAGAGTAAACGTACTTTTCATGACTCCTCCTGCCGATAACGCCTGAAAACTGTGAACATTATGTCCGCAACAAACAGAAAAACAGCGTGTGGTGGAGAGAAGGCAGCTGGCACTGAGGGGCAGCGTGTCAGTGAGTTTCCTGGGGTTTCCTTTTGCCTCATGAACCCTGGACCAAACGGTGGAGAAGCCAGCATCCCGGAAATGCCCTGAGAGAAGCCACGGGGTGAGGAAAGAGGGTGTCCTAGCTGATCCAAACACAAGCTTTTTCTATAATGAATGTTCACCTCTTGACAAACATCACAGAAAATGTGGGACTCGTCCCTTCTGGCAGCGAAGGCCGAGGGGTGTCTAGACGTCCAGGCTTACAGGGCTGCAGCAAGATGCCGAATACGAAATGGGCAGTGTGATGGGATAACACAGAATGGTGCATACGTGCTGGACCCACCACTGTCCATTTTCTGGTTTTTATTGTGGGATCATTACATCAGCTGTAACCATTAGGGGGATAGGTATACCAGATTTCTGCCACTTTCTGTGAACTTATAATTATTGCAAAATCAGAATGAGAAAAAAGAAACACAGAACGCAAGAAGCAAAATGAAACCATAAAATCTTCTTAAATCACTTCAAAGTGAAAGGCAGGTAGAAATTCTGTACATGAGTTACTCTTTTTTTTCACATGGCCCTGTCACCTCAAATTACAGCCGAGGACCAGAAGGGCTGAATGAATGAATGATGGCTGGTGAGAGAGTTATTCTCCTCGTAATTTGCTGTCTTTTAAAAGTTCAGGTTCTGAACATTTATCTTTTATTTAATATCTGCCCAATTTTGATTTCACAGCAACTCCAGATACCAAAACATCCCACGGAGAGCTGCTAAAGGAGAGAAGGGGGACCCAGCAGCCTCTGGCTGTGGGAAATGAGGGGCGCAGGAACCAGACGCAGCGTGTTTGGAAACTCACGCGGGGAGGAGGAATATGCCACACACATGAATGAGGGATCTGACAGCAGCCCTGTCTAGTGGCAAGTTCACCTGCGTATGAAGATTCACTGAAGGAATTAAGATGCTCCTGGCTTCTAAAACACACCCACCTACAAAGACTTTTCAAACGCAGCTCTAAGGCAAAGCTTCCTCCTTTATTCCTCTTTCTTCACAGATATTCCAAGGCCTGGAATGGGCCGCTTATTTTTGCCACCCGCACCAACTCACTCGTATCAGAGACCAGCAGCTGCAGCCCTACGTTTCCCACCTTTTTAGAGGTCGTGTTTCCCTAAGCAACACTGTATCCTCTTAAAATCACACCCCCGGGCTTACAACCCATGGCCTCTCTCACGATGCCAGCGACAAGGTCCAGCCCTTAATCCGCACACGCCTGCCCTCTGCTAACAGGCGGTTAGTCCCTGTGCCAGGACCACCTCCCCGTGGTGTCAGTCAAAGAGGCAAGCTCTGGGGGAGGGTGTAGCTCAGGTGGTAGAGCGCATGCTTAGCATGCACAAGGTCCTGGGTTCAATCCCCAGTCCCTCCATTAAAAATAAATAAATGGATAAACATAATTACCCACCCTCCCAAAAAAAAACAGAGGCAAGTTCTGGTGGGCCCTGCGTTTACCTCTTAGTAGATGCCAAGGTTTTCCAAATGGGACTCAGATTCTAGTCCCAATTTGTGACTTAAAAGTGCAAAAGATTCATTCTCTTACCTGATCAAATGAAATGAGCTGGCATGGTTGCTGCGATATGTCACAGACAGCGTGGGAGGGAAGCAAAGGAGGACGAGGCAACTGGGTTTGCTAACAGCATCAGAGTCAAGGACTGTCATGGACAGGGTACAGCCTCTCAGCTGATGCTCTCAGCCTCCGTGAGAGTTAACCTTACCCAGATCAAGCCGTGCAAACTTAAAAAAAAATATTGTTAGTATCAAGGACGTGGCATACTTAGGGACATATCTGTGCCCCTGGAAGAGATATGGCATCTTTAAATTACCAGGCAATGTACAGAACTGGAGCTCTGCCAAAAAAGGTGAGAGTTGTAAAATTGGATTGATTTTTTGCTATGGCTTGCTGAGGGCTCCCCAGAGCCAGGATGCAATGTTCAAATACAATAATTGATAGCCTGAAAAAATATTCTTGATAAGTGTGCAGAGTAACGCAGAGCCCCGCCTGAGATGCTGTCAGCCTTTGTGCTCCGGCAAACACTACAGCCAGAGTGACCCGGATCCCGGGACCCGGTCTGGTGAGAGACACCAGGTTTCCTGCTTCACCACGTCCCCCTGCCTTTACCCAGCCTCCTCCAGCTGGAGAGAAAATGGTCTTCGCCTTCAAATAGGAGCGTTTGTTAAATGCTGTTGTGGAAAAGTAATTATCCGACAATCAGACCTGTATGTGGGGGGAAATCGCATTCGTTAATACCACCTTGGTAATCCCAGGGGGCGGAGGGGTTCACGTTAATCTGACCTCTTTTCAGTCTTGCCTTGGTGAGCTGACCACCCCAAGCTGTGAGTGTGTGTGTCTAAATTGCTCGAGATTCAATTGAACCCATTAAAATTTAAAAAGGATTTAACTGAAATTTTTCAATAGCTTCTGAGAAGGGGGATAACATATTAGGTCGGAGTAAATTAAAATCTCAAGCAGGGGTAAAGACTTTGAAGATTGCTTTAATACATTTTCTGTGCTTTCCAAAGAAATGTTCTTTTAAATGGTCCCCAAATCAGCTAATTTTGTCCTATTTAGCAAATTACCTCCTAAGGCCACAATGTTGAAAAACTTAACAATTATTATTTTTTTAAAGAGAAAAACAGAGGAGGGGGGTGAAAAAAAATCATACACCTTCCATAGGAAACAACCAAACCCTAGATTGCTACGTCTTTTATATGCTGCAGTTAAGATTATTTTTTCTTTTTCAGTTCAAAAGTCAGTGAAACGTTTGTGTTACCTTCTGCCAGGCCACACACGGGACCTTTCTTCCACATGGTGATTGCTGGCCGAGGAGGTGCGAAGTTAATGGAGGGGCACTGGAAGGTCACGTCCCCCTGTGCTGGGCTCATAATTTATACCTTTATTTCAGGCCACGGTTACCTGTGGAGCAGCAAGGCCATGGAGGTGAGCTGGACTGGTGCCCTGCTCAGCCCAGAGGCTATCCCTGCCCTGACAGGAGACTCCTTGGTCTGAATTACCTGTGTAATAAAAGATTCCTGCTCAGCTCTGACTGACGTTTTGAGGCTGCAGGCGGAGGATTCGATTTTTCTTCATCTCTTTTTTTCCTCCCCACCTTTTTTTCCTGATGATAACCACTATTTCGTGGATTGTGTTTGGGAGAGTTTTCTTAATGTGCTGCGTTTGGCTCCTGGCTTGTGGTCTACTGGGGGACTGCCTATCCTCCTCTGACTGAAACGACCAGGCAGTGAAAGAGACCCCCTCTCCAAGGAGCGCCTTTACTGTGGAATTCTTGGTGGAGCATCCTGCCCGTGTTTTGGGGCATTTTAGAGATGAAGCAGATTGAAACATAGCTGTGATCATTTTGGAGATCTTCAGAGCCAGACTGACTCTTGTGATTCTTCCTTCCTTCCTTCCTTCCTTCCTTCCTTCCTTCCTTCCTTCCTTCCTTCCTTTCTCTTTCCTTCTTCCTTCCTTCCTTCCTTCCTTTCTCTTTCCTCCTTTCTTTCTTTCTTTCTTTCTTTCTTTCTTTCTTTCTTTCTTTCTTTCTTTCTTTCTTTCTTTCTTTCTTTCTTTCTTTCTTTCTTTCTTTCTTTCTTTCTTTCTTTCTTTCTTTCTTTCTTTCCATCTGTATCATCTACCTATCTATCTACCTACCTACCTATCTATCTCTCTATCATCTATCTATCTATCTATCGATCTATCGATCTATCGATCTATCTGTATCATCTATCTATCTATCGATCTATCTATCTATCTATCTACCTACCTACCTACCTACCTATCAGTTCCATCTGATTAAAGGCAAGATACAAAGGTATAAAGAGAAAATGAATTAACAGAACTATGAACTAGCCAGCCTGTTTTTTCTAGTTTAGAATTCATTATTTAAGTGCCAGGCCACTATTCTGGGGATATGTGAAACACAGCTTTCAGGGACAAGCAATAAAACATACACTCCCCACAGCTTGTGACTTCCACGTTCTTATTGCTCAGTTTAGGCAGTACCTGCTTCTAGTCAGGGTCCCACCAAGGAGATAAAAGATAGCCCTCAGGATTTTGGACCAATGTGGGATCTCAAATGATCACCCAGTGGAAACAAACATAAACAGCTTTTATAGTTGGCTGACTCAAAGGACATTTGAAAATTTGTGTGCCTAGAAGGAAGAGAAATTATACGGATTTCAAGCTTAACAAACTCTTAATATGTTGGCAACTCAGAAGATGAGACCCCTTGCTTGTGAAAATTATCAAATTCTCTTTAAATGCCAAAGATTTCCTTATGAAGAATGGTCATTTCCGTCAGAGTTTCTTGATTCTCTTTTTCACTTCTTTGTTTTCTAGTTCATTGATATCTGTTACCTTTTTACTTTTTCCTTTTATTTTCTTTGGATTTGGATTTTTTTTTTTAAGTCCTTTTGAACTTCTTAAGTAGAACTCATCAGTTTTCTTACTGTAATTACTGGCTTATTTGGATATTTTATACTATGTTATGTTTTCCATTTTCAATGATTTTCCTTTGCTTCCTTTTTCTATTCTTTGATTTAATTAACTAGATAGCATCTCTTCAGTTCCTGGATTTGAAAGCTTCCGGTCCCAGAAAACCTGGTTCTGCAACTCCCTTATTCTTTAACAACCATTTTTAATGTAAAAAAGTAAGTTTATCAACATTTCCACTCTCTTCCAGACAAACAGGACATTCTAGCTCTCACCTCCCTGTCTTCTGTCTTCCGTGTTCTGTTGATTAGTATTTTGAATCATTGGTTTTAAAATCTTCCAATTAAGGTATGTTTAAAACTTTCTATGTCAGTTAAATTTATTATATTTATTTATATATTTGCCAGTTTTTATCATCAGTGCTTCTTACAATGGACTTTTTTCTTCTGCATTCAATTTCCTTAAAATGTGTTCTTTAATATTTTTTGAGTCTGTAAGTGCTATTATTTCTAAATATCCATCTGAAAAATATTTTTATTTTACCCTCACTTTTAAGTACCAGTTTAATAATATGTAGGTTGACAAGTTAGTCTATTTCTGGTCTCTGTTTAAGATGAGGAGCTGCCTGAATTTATCACATTATTTCCTTTGTGGGTAATATCTCTTCTTTCTAATCACTTTCAATATTTTTTTCTTTGTTTTCATGCTTTTGAAGTTTATTCAGATGGGTCTACATGTGCATTTGTTTTGTTTTCATTTGCTTAACAATTGGAACATACGTAGAATTTGAGGCCTCACGGTTTCCTTCAATTCCAAAAAAATTATCAATTATTTTCTCTTCAAATATGCTCTTGATTCTTTAAATCAGTGGAATCCTCATTAATTTTGATATGGGGCATTTTCTGTTGTTTAATTCCTTTAAAATTTAACCTCTTTATTCATTTATCTTGCTGCACTTGATGATTTTTTCAAATTTTTTTCCAGTTCATTAATTCTTTTGTCAGCTAAGTCTAATGCGCTGGTCAACATATCCACTGCCTTTAAACATATTGATGACCACAATCTTTAGTTTTTAAAATTTAGAGAAGTTTTTTTTTTATTAATGATGCTTTGTTTTTCTTTGGTTATGATATATGTATACTTTAAACATTTTTTATTCATTTTCAACACATACTTCCTAGTCTTTCTCTTATTCTTCAGTTATTGAGGTTGTAATTTTGTATCTATAATAGCACTTTTTTTGGTGTGTGTGCTTTAGTGGGGTCCTTGTGGGGATTTTTTTGTGGGGAGGGTGTCCATATGCCCTCTGGGTTGTGTAATTGTCCCTACAAAGTGGTTTTCCATTTTATTCCTTTCAAGTGTCTTGGGACTTCATATTACAGTGAAATTTTCACGTTAGTTTTTCATTTTGGCACTCCCACGGCACATGGATAATAATGTACATTTGGACTTCACATACACTCATGACACAAGCCTGGGGTTTTAATTTCTTGCAGGAGATCTTTTCTGCCCTATAGCTGAGGGCAGGTAGAAAGTTGTATTTTTCCTCCCAGGTTGGTAAGTGGAGTTTTTAATTCTTCTTTTCACGGTGCAGGTAGCCCTTCACAACTCTAGGCTTTGAAAAATGACTCCTTCCACCTTTTCACCTTGTGCAGGTGAGAGATTTGCTCACCTGTCCCAGTGTGGGTGTTGAAGGGCCAATCCCAAACCCCGGCGTCTGTATCAGGAAATACACTCCAGTGAGCAGTGACGGGTCTGTTCTAGCTTTGCATAATCTCTGAGTTTCTCATACTTGGAAAGTTCCTTTTATTCTTTTGAATCAGCCTGTGCATTAGAACTTCTTATATCCTTTTCATCATATATTTATATGTTCATAGCAGGAGGGGACCTCTCCCCCTTAGCTGGGTCTGCCAAGTTGCTGAAGTCTCACACAGATATTTACAATAATTACAGCTGCTCTATGGTGGTCATTGGAAAACAATTTTTTTTTTGAAGTTACAAAGTTTCTTATCTTCCAAAAAGTTGGGAAGAATGGCTGCATTTAATGAGGAACTATTGCATGATTTTAAGCAGAGGAATGACATAGATGTGGCTTTTTATTAATGATTCAGCAGGCAAGCATTTGTCTACTTTTGCTAAACATTTAGAATGTGCCAGGCATTGTCCTAAGTTCTTTGCTGAAATTTCTAATTTAATCCTCACCAGACCCTATTATGTGGATCCTGTCATTAACTCCATGTGGGGAAACCACGTTTTTTTCTGATGAGGAAACCCAGTGAGAGGGTAGGTAACCCGATTAGGAAGTTTTGCAGTAGGATTTAAACCTAAACAGTCCAGCTGCAAGGCCCGTGCTGTAGGTCTAGGCATGATGACTGTGATTAATAGCAGTCGTGGTAATGACAATAATAGCAATATGCATTTATTAAGTGCGACTACATTCCAGGAAACTGTGGAAAGCATTAACTGAGTTATAGCATCATAACCATCTCATAAGAAGCCAGCTATTATTATCCCCAAATTTACAAGTGGAAAGAAAAACTGAGGCAAAGGCTAAAACTCACATAGTTTGCAAGTGGTGAATTTGGGTTTTTAACCAGGCAGTCAGATTCTAGACCTCACCTTCTTAACTCATCCTCAGTGCTGGGGAGGGATGGAAGACTAGTTAGCTGTGTGCTGTGGCAGTCTGGTAGGGGAATAACCAGGGTTTGAGCTGAAGTGGTTGTGATGACAATGGGGGAGAGGCAGATGTGATGGCTACCAAGGAACGAAAGCCCCATCACTTGGCTTCATATGTGCTGAAGAAAAGTCTGTGGGTCAGAGAGGACCTGAGAATCATTTCCCGACCTCTGGCTTGGGTTAGGTCGTGCTGCCTCTACCCAAAGTGAGCGAGAACCATTTGGATGCAAACGTATGATCTTCTCTGTAAAAGAAATATGAGACTGAGAAGTTTTCTTTCATTCAACTATTGTCTCAAAAATGTTTGATTGAGGATTTGACAGTTAAATAGTGTGAGAATATCTGGGATTGCTTTTGGTGAGATGTGTTTTCTACAAGCTGAGTGCTCGCCTCCCCTGTGTAAGTAAACGGTTACGTTTAATTCAGTGAAGGGCACCCACTGCCCTTTTTTGTGACATGTTCTCATTCAGTTGCATATTTCCCAAGGGCGTACAATTTAGTGACGATTTAACAAGTTATCACAAAGTCCACAGACCATGCCTGTCTTGAGTGTTAAAGGTCGGGTCACTATTCTTTTTACAATGTGTCCATTTCTGGTACACAGCACAGTGTCCCGGTCATGCATATACATACATATATTCATTTTCATATTCTTTTTCACTGAAGGTTATTATAAGCTATTGAATATAGTTTCATGTGCTATACAGAAGAAACTTTTAAAAATCTATTTTTATATATAGTAGCTAACATTTGCAAATCTCAAACTCCCAAATCCTTTTTAAATAAAGGTGGCCACCTTCATCAACCACCAGGAACTGTTAGAGAGCTCGAGTTCCCAGAGTGACGATAGATTTGCAGCAATCTATCCAGACCCTTCTATGTGGCTCCTCCTTCTGACCATAGACATGCATTTTCAAGACAGGTGGCCTGTGTTGGGAGTCATCTGGGGATGTGAACGAGACAAAAGCTAAGTGGCCCACATGGGCACTGAACCCCTAACCTTTGCCTCATTAGCACGGAGCTCCAACCATCTGAGCTTACCCGCCACAGACTAACGATGTGTGCGTGGAGGCACCATCACATCAATCACATTTTCCGAAGCAAAACTCACCACCCTGAAAGTAACCGGAAGACGCCCACGTAGAGCTCATCACTGGGGCAACGCGGAGCTGCCCTGATGGATGGCTGACACGCTCCCTTCCTACGCGCCATCCATTCGTCATCCCCGTGTCCTCGAAGGACGTGAAGATTCCAGGGATTCACACTGGTTCATTCACACTTTTAAGCCTGTGCCTCCCCTTCCGGGCTGTTCTAGCTGACACACGTGGAGCTTGGGTTTCTGATACCACAAGGAGCAAAGCTCTGAAAGTCCCCCAGGTAGGAAGGCTTCACCTGTTCTCATAGGTCGATGTTTAGCAGGTGTGCCTCAGCCCTCACAGTATCTGTCAGCTCTTGAAATTCTGTTTAAAAAAAAAAAACTATATATAAGCAACTGTGTGTGTGTGTGTGTGTGTACAGTTTTTTTGGAGGAGGTAATTTTCAGAGCTCTCTTTAGACTCTCAGCGGTATCTGTGACCCAAAGCCTATGATCTGAAGCCTTCAATCAAAAAAGAAACTAAAGGGGAAAATGTTTTTAACCACATTTATCTTATGATGGTTGGTTGAAAGCCTTGTCACCGTTTTTAAATTCTTAATAATTTATGGATTTGAACCATGTAACTCTAAAAATAGATGATTATGATTTCAACGATGGACAGAAGAGAGGGCAGATGCCATGGGAAACACACAAGGAGGCTGGCTGGGCTGAGGCCGGAGGTGTAGCAGGTTGCAGAATCTGCCTTGCTACCTGCAGGATGTCTTCATTAGGGTGGGAGGGGGTTGGGATGTAACTGGGAGGAAAGGGGGGTGTTTTGTATTTTCTAGACTCGTCCTAAGACAAATGACAGAAACCTAAGCTCAACAGACTCTTCCTGGTAGGTCAGAATACAAAGTCAGATGGAGAAAATATACAGACTGAAGACAAAACTGAGAAGTGATGTTTTATGAAGATAATCTCTACAAGAGCAGAACTGGGGGAAGACTGAAGGCCATTCACAAACAGGACAGAAGGCAGTGGCTAGTGGACAGCTTGAAATATTGGAATGAAAACAGAGTTCTTTGACAATTGAGGTTAGAGGGGATCTCTAGTTGGAGAGACAGAGAAATCATTCAGAAAATATTTGTTTACTTCTTTTGCAAATGTAACGCTTGGGTGTTCTCTGTGGTCGGCTGCACTTTCCAGAGACGGCCACAGCATCACCTCCAGTCCCCAGTGCGCTTCTGGGACCTTGCCACACCCCCAGCAGGGAGTGGAGTCCAGTTCGCCTCTCCTAGAATCTGGAGAAGCTCTGGGCTCACTTGCAACACTTGTAACTAAGAGAACACGGCGGAAGTGATGTTGTGGGACTCCCACACCCAGGTCCAAAACGTCTTCATCGCTTCTGCCCTGCTGTGGGGCCACGTGATCTTGACGCCCTTAGCTGACGCGTGAGTAGTCTTCTGTCCTGAGACCGCCATGCTGTAAGGAAGCTCAACTAACCAGATGAAGAGAGACCCAGCTGAGAGGCCCTGAGACTACAGAAGAGGAAAGAGATGCTCAGAGAGCCCCCAGCTCTTATATCTCCTGCAGCTGCGGAGGCCCCGAGGCAGAACCGTGCAAGACTGCGGGTCAGGGGCTAGCTCCTCCCCAATTCCTGACCTGGAGACCCCATGAGAGATTATAAGAGAATGACTGTTGCTCGAAACAATCACATTTTGGAGTGGCTTTTACTGCTTTGGGACAGGTGTCATTTTATGTACTGAGGTTCAGTGGTATGAAGATGCAACTGTCTTTACAAGCCAGGCAGGAACAGAGGAAACGGGGGAGAATTAGGCTCGGTGCTCGTCAAAGAGATGGGCTGGGGCGACCAAGAGTCATGGCGGAGAGAAGCACCAGGCACCAGGCTCGCTCGGATGGAGCGCTCCTGGCGTTTTGGGGTGGAGGAGAGGGAAGAGTCTTATGTGCAGAGAAGCACTGTTCCTTCTCCTTCCTTGCTGCTGGCTGGGAAGGGAATTGAGGAAGGGAAGTTACCAAGAAGTGGGGACTCAGAGGGGATGAAAGAAGCTTTAATGCCTCACTGGGGCGAACGTGTAACTCGATGACGCAGAGGTGTTTCAAACCAGTTCCCAGAGATGAGCTGAATGCTGTCGCAATCATCCCCCTTCTGGGGGCACTCAGGGGTCGCGCTTCCCTCATCGTGGAGCCCTGGACACGGCCACGCCTAGCGGTGGGGGCCTTGTGCCAGAACAAAGGGCAAAGTAAGTGTCTACTCCCCCCTACCCCACACACTTCATTTGTGGCATTTTAATCTTCCTACTTGTTTCCGCTTATGAATTTCTCATAGAATTATTTAATGATGTGAGTTCAATGGGCAATTTGAAAATCTACTTAATTTGCCATTTCTGTCCTCAGTGATGCAGTGAGGCACCACATCCCATACTGCAGAGAGAGCAGGCTGCATTGTGGTCAAGAGAAAAGGCGTCCAACGCCAGACAATTAATACTCAAGCAGCCTCCAGCGCTCTACCCCTGGGTCCCAGTAACCATGACAGGATGCTGGGGAGCTTCACAGGTCAAAGAAGAGTGAATCATGTTGAAAAAACAGCATGAAACATATCTTATGCCCGGTCTTGGAATGAGCACCCCCCCAACCCCACCACCATGTCTCTAGACATGGGAAGGGAATGAATTTAACAGGACAAATGCAATAAAGCCAAGGAGCAGAGGGTGTAATCTCAAACTGAGTCAGTGGTCTGGAAAAGGAGACATGGAGCTTTGCCCAAGAGTGCCGGAGGAGCTTGTTACTGGAATGCGCTCGGGTATCACCTGTACTGCGGATCTCTGACATTAGTGAGTGTGTATTAGTAAATTAGGGGGATGATGGACATTCAGCATTCCTCTGAATGGACCAAGCCTGCCGACTGACAATAGAAGACAAACGAGGGCGGGGGTTGGGGTGGGAGGAGAGATCACACTGGCAGGTATTGAGGGTCCTCGTTCAGTACAAATATCTGACCCACTCCTCCAGCTCCTCTCCCCAGCAAAGGGTCCCCATCAAAGCTGATGGACAGCAAGGTGAGTCTCACCCATAGTTGAGATAACCCACCCTCCGCCCCCGGGCAAGCCAGAGCAGCTCTTCACGTCTTACGGCAAATCCACGTCCAAGCACTTGTTCTTTGCGTGGGTAGGTGACAGTTTCAAATCCAGGGGTCATGCCTGAAGGGTATGACCTCACCTGGGGGAGACTGCAGATGACCTCTGCATGGTCTCAGCTCGAGAGAAAGGTCCATCTGCTCAGTGGATGTTACTGGTGATGGAAGAAAAAGGGAGCTACCACCAGGGCACCCCTTCCTTACCCCGAGTCCCGTGGAGATGGTGAGAATGTGTCTGGTCCTATGCAGAGAAGCTCCAGAGATCAGAGTCCTCCGCCAGCCCTTTCACGAGCATACAATTCAAACTGGAGAGAGACTCAAATTAGTAACCACACATGCCTGTTTCCTAATGCTCATTCAGACAGAGGTTCAATGGCTGGAAATTATTGAAATGAGGCAGATGTCAAGGGGACGCTGCAAATGCGTCCTTCCCGGCAGCAGCAACTGTGAGCCTGCGGTTCCAAGATCCTTGTTAAACCTCCACATCGCGGATATTCTTAAAGTACCTGCCTGGTGCCACGATCCTGTTTGTCACCAAGTTAAATGAATGTACCAGACGGAGTTTAAAGCTCTGGGATTTGCTTGGAGCTGAATCCAAGCATCATTTTTCCAATCGTGAGACTGAGGGAAGCCCCCATGTACCCCCTCACCCACCTCCCCTCCCAAGACCATGCACATCACTTCAGACCACTGACTTTCTCCCTCTGGTCTCTGTCTCGCTCCGCTCCTCCCATAGAAACTGGTGGGTCTGGATTTCCTGGGCTCGGGGATGAGAAACCGCCTTGAAATACTAGGTTTCCTCTTGGTTTCTCAGCTGAGCACGGCCAGGGTCGTTCTCCACTTCTCAAACCAATGGATGTAAAGCATCTAGCAGGTGACAAAGTATTCAAGTTTATGCTGGGGTTTCTGCTGTTGTCGTTTTGGGAAAGGTGGCCCAAACTCAGGCCCCCTTGGTCTGAAGGAGACAGGAGGTGGGGGCTGGGGGAATAGACACAAGCCTCCCTGCACCCCACCCCCGAATCTGTGACCACGTGGTGCCTGGCACTGTCTCGCAGGTGTGAGGACCACGGTGGGTGCCGAAAGAGAGGCCCAGCAGTGTTTCCCTCTTCCAGAGGCGGTGGGGACCATCAGAGGCGGCGAACTGAGATGGGTAACAAAGGGAAAAATGCCTTTGTATTTGGGCAGCCTGTACAAGCAGGTACAACTAAAAGTTTACAAGGCGCTTTTTTTGCTCCCAAATGCTGCTGATGGAATCTGGGCACTTTGCTATCTCAGCGCGGCCCCCTGAGCAAGGGCTGCTGGGGCGTCAGGTGGGAGGCGAGTCCTGCGGCTGCTCACCTGCTGCCCACAGCCCAGCGCATCCCCCAGTGGGCAGCTCGGCTGGGAGACGCCAGCACCTTACGAGCCCCACCCATGCTGCTTTTTCTTTTTCTTTTTCTTTGAGGCAGCGTACATATTGTTTGATGTTAATTATTGAATCTAAGTTAAATATTGAAACTAGGGAAGAGGAAAAAAAAATGCCCAGTTCAGCATCTGACCTCGCCGCACTTTAGAGCAAGGTTGCGAAAGACAGCAGAATGGCTGTCATAAAACGCAGTTCCATTAACCTTCACTCCCTAGAGGACAGTGCTCAATATCTGTGGGTTCTTCCCCTTTCTCTTCCTCCAACATCACTCACCCCTGACAAGAAAAAGGGAAGAAAAATAATCTGGCATATGTTATATTATATCCATTTCAAGAGTCCAGGTACTTTTACTCAGCCAGCTTCATTTGTGCAACAAGGAAATAAAGTCTTATGTCTCAAAAAAAAAGAGTTTTTTTTTTTTTTTTAAATTGATGTAGTCGGTCTACAATGGGTTAGTTTCTGGTGTACAGCAGTGATTCAGTCATACGGATATACCTTTTTATATTCTTTTTCATTCTAGGTTATTATGAGATATTGAATATATTTCCCTGTGTGATACAGTAGGACCTTGTTGTTTATCTATTTTTATATATATACATATATATATATATATACACGTATTTCAAGTTCAGATGTTTTTAAGTGCCGTATCAAAAGAAGGAGTTGAAAGTTGTAAATACGTTTCTGATTGCACAGAAGAAACACTTCATAATTTCCCTATCCATTCTTAAGGAAGAATAACGTCCCTGCTTACGAATTTTTTCTCATTGTTAGATATTCTCTGTCTATCTAGTTCATATTTTTCCTACTGAGTTTTAGCACTCTTAGGAATAAAGAATGCATTTGAAACTCAGTGTGCAAGGGATTCTACTGTGAATTGAGGTAAAGTGGCAAAACTCAGAGTTCATGTGTTAACTTCCGCAAACCAGTGTGGGAAGCTGGGTTGGTTAACACGTGGAGATGACCAGGACTGCTCCACGGATAATCTACTAGAGTACACTTAAAAATAATTACATCCATTTAAACTTCTCTAGAAAAATATGCTTAGAACTTTTTAATCCTTAATTGACTAAGATTTAGGTACATGAAGTTTGTTTTTAAAATCACCACTAAGCTCAATTATCTGTATGTTGAAAACCGTATTCAATTGCAAACAATCCCCATGCAATAGAGTGGCAACGCACTGTTTCCAGCAGCTTGCTTAGACATTACATAAAAACCCCCAAATTGTGAACATCACAGGTAACCTTGCACACCTTTTATCATGACTGCAAATCCATGAACTTTGTTCATTCTTCTCTGATTTGTCTGCATAAACTTCACATTTATAAAAACAAAAACAGGTATGAAGACACCCCGAAAAGCCTGGTTTGGGAGCAGATTGGAATTTGGGTTTCAGTCATCGAAGAGGTGTTAAACAGCACTGGGCATTGATGTAGAAGACAGATTGAGCTTTTTAATGGGATCAAATAAGACTTTATTAGCATCTATTAGGTTCAACCCAAAGCTGGAGAAATCGCATCAATGAGCACCATGTATCAGGGTGTCTGCTATTAGACACCAGTATCCCTTAAAACTAGCAAACTGTAGAGTACTCTACACTTTTTTACCTTTATCTTAAGAATTAGCTGACATTCTGTCCTGTTACACTGGCCTTACTATTAGTAATAGTGAACCAATTTATAAACCCATTAGTGACACTTTTTCCAGAAGATAAAAACAGTCAAAATTATCTGGCAGCAATTAATCTTAATGGCTGTATGCAGTAAACAGCAATGGGCTAATTCCAGCTCTGTCAGCCCCATCAAACAATCCCGCATTAGGCAGCCTTTCAGTGATCCATTAAGCATATTCAGAACGACAACAAATTCAATGCTGAAGGCATATGCACTAAACATTACAACAGTGATCTTCTGAAGCCATCATTATCTCTTAAATAGTACTTCCCCCATGTATTATCATTATGCTGTACATTAGAAATACTTTGATTAAACTCCCTTAATTCATAACAGACAGCTGCAGACCATTTATGCAGTTAATCTCAACACAACAGCTATTGAGGAAATATAACAAATGAAGGCTGTAAACTGGAAGTCATTACTCGGAAAGATACTGGTTTTCTAGTCCCCCAGAGCAGAGTGCATCACAAGGAGGGGCTTGGGGTCCATGAGGACGGAGGTGGGACTGGTAACGACCTTCCTCTCTCTCCCTGCAGCATCCGTCCCCCGGCTCGTTGTGCCGCACTCTGGGCGTGCGGCCAGTTTGGACAGGGCTGGTTCCCGGGCACTGACCACCGCAAGGGTCTGACCAAGGAGAATCAAAGCTTTGATTAACTTTCATTTCCCAGTTTGGGTCTCCAGAAGTCAAGGCTTTGGTTAGATGCATAATTTTACTGATTTCACTGAATCATTACTGTAAAGCACTGACATACTCTTCTGATTGTGTGTTAATCTCAGCAACAGCTTCTGAGTTCCTTTCTGACAAGCAGTTATCTGTTAAAAGTTTAAACTCATAGGACTTGAGTTTACATACTTTAAAAAAATGATCTCTACTCAATTTCCCTCATAAACTTTCTTCTTTTCTTTGTTTATTTATTTTAATTGAATTATAGTCAGTTTACAATTTTGCATCAATTTCTGGTATACGTTACAATGTTTCACTCATCCATATACATACATATATTCCTTTTCAGATTCTTTTCCATTATAGGTCACTACAAGATATTGAATATAGTCCCCTGTGCTGTACAGTAGAAACCTGTTTATCTGTTTTGTATGTCGTACTTAGTATCTGTAAATCTCCCTTGTAAATGTTCTTTGCCGTGTGTAGAATTTTCAGTTAACAATTCAGAACCACCCCCCACAAAAATACCCCCTCCCCCTAACTTTTGTAGCCACACCCCAAGTTCACATTCTGCTGAGTAAAATATGTACTGGCTTAATTTGATGAACAAGAAATCTGTGTGAAATTTCCCCATAATATACCTTCACAAACTCTTTCCTTTTCACAGGTAGAGAAACCATAAACATGCAGATGAATGAGCTCTATGTGCCCGGCATTTTTTTCCCCTTCATATAGGGTTTATTTCAAAGTTCTAAACCACAGACACCGTGTCTACCTTTTGATGAAATGGCCAGCTAATTAAAACATAAATTTCGAGTCCCCTTGCCAACTCTGACAGTCCCTTCCGTTTTCAGGCTTAGCATCGATGAATTAAATATTGATTCCACAGGAAAAGCACCATCATTGTGGAGTGATAAGGGTTTAGCTCTGGGGTTTCAAGGCCAAGACCCATCCCTGGGGCCGGGTACATTGACCATCTCAGGGGATTTCCGCGTTGTGACCATGCTGATCCACCCCTCCCAGACATCCATGAAGTCGGATGTTAATGTTTGTGGCCCATTTATGGAGAGTAGAAGGGCTGGATGGAGGTGACTTGGCCCTTTGGCCCCCTGGTTACCTCTGGTGCTGCAGACTCCCCTCCTTGCCCTTCCATGTTCCCACCACGCCCTCCTAGAACACCATGCTGTTGAAAAAAATGGCAGCCCTGGGGAACTTGCCTAATTTTTTTCCTCCCTTCCCTTAGGTTTGTTTGGAAGGCATGGATATGGTGACTGCTTGTTCTTTCCATGTTTCTCAGACCTGCATTTGTGACAAAGTGTTTGGTGAAACACCCCAGGACAGCTGGACGTCCTGAGGCCGGTTTCAGGCTGGAAGGGCAGCTTGGACCAAGCAGGACTTCCACGCATTTTGAAAGGTCTTCTCATCCTGAGACTTCACTCCCTGCTGTACGAGTTACAACCTCTCCCCCCACCCCAATTACTGAGATGCAAACACATTTGAGAAATAATGTCCCTCCTTAGAAATTTACAACACCTGTCAGCCAAGGAAAGTCTCTGAGACGTTCAAGAGAAAAGAAGCTTGTTTATACTGTGATGAACTCAGCACGTCCAATCCTACCCCACAGATTTTTTTTTTCAATAGAATAACTGTTAATAACACATGGAGCTTCAGTCTTTAACAGATTATATTTTGGGACATGTTTCTCTAAATTGTAATGTTATTGCCTCAAGATTAATCTGTGATAGGAAAGAACACGTCAGTGTTTGCATTAATTATGCTTTCTTCTGATTTTTGTTTGTAAGATTTGGTTTAGCTTAAAGACATTCCACTGTTGTTGTCTGTTGTTCTTGTTTTTGGAAAAGATGAAAACTCTAATTTGAAAAGATACACCCACCCCAGTGTTCCTAGCAACACTATTTATAATAGCCAAGACATGGAAACAACCTAAATGTCCATCAACAGATGACTGGATAAAGAAATTGTGGACTATATATACAATGGAATACTACTCAGCCATAAAAAAGAAATAATGCCATTTGCAGCAACGTGGATGGACCTAGAGATTATCATACTAAGTCAGACAGAGAAAGACAAATATCATATGATATCACTGATATGTGGAATCTAAAAAAATGATGCAAATTAACTTATTTACAAAACAGAAATAGGCTCACAGACATAGAAGACAAACTTGTGGTTACCAAAAGGGAAAGGGGAGGAGGGATAAATTGGGAATTTGGTATTAACAGATGCTCACTTCTATGTATAAAATAGATAAACACAAGGACCTACTGTACAGCACAGGGAACTATATTCAATATCTTATAATAACCTATAATGGAAAAGAATCTGAAAAAGTATGTATAACCGAATCACTTTGCTGTACACCTGAAACACTGCAAATTAACTATACTTCAATTTTTAAAAAGCAAGCAACAAAAAAAGATAACTCCTGTTGACAAATGGCCAACAAAAAAATGAAAGTGTGTTTGGAATATTCACAAGGCTGTTGGACTTTGATGGATCTTGCCAGGAATCTTCATTCCAGGAATCTTGGTGCATCAAACAACGTTCACAGAGAAGTTTTTTCTGGTTGAGAGTGAGCTTTCCTTCAGTGAATGATTAGATCTCTGCAGCTGAAGTCAGATGTACGGACAACTCATGGATGTGCTAGCTGACCCTGCTGTGGGAAGTTGTCTTTAGCTGCAACACAATGACATCACACCCAGAGTTCAGTCTAGACGTATTCACATGTATCAGTCTCTGCGTCTACTCAGGAAACTTCCCATGATGGGCAGGTAACTTCTACCTGCTAACCTATAGTATGCTGCTTGGGAGCTCAGTAGACACCCTCCAGAAGAAATGGATTACAAATAGTGATTACATTCTAGGCCTAACCTAGAAAAGTCTGTTTAATCCACTGCACCTGTGTAGCTGAACAGGTACATACGGTAGGAAGCCAAATCCCAGTGCAGTCGCCATGCTGGTCAATTAAACCAAGTAGAAAAAAGATAAGGCACTAAAACTAACTAAGAAATCCTTTGAGAGGTTTGGTCTAAGATGCTAGTGCTTGAGGAAACACAGGATTGATTTCAAAAGATGAGGTTGTAGTTGAGATGTGCATGTGTGTGTGTGTGTGTGCGCGTGTGTGTGTGGTGCAGCAAATTTCTAATTGCAGTATTTCCAATTATTCTTCTAAACATGTCCCCTCCCAGCCCAGCCCTCCATTACAGAGACATGATGGCCAGTCTCTTTCGAGGAAAAAGTAGTCAAACTCCTCTATGAATGAAAGAATGAGAGAGAACGTCAACAAGGTGGTTTCCTATGAAATCTAGGCAAGAATTGGTGGCGACGGGGAAAGGAGAAAGTAGCTTTCTCTCTCACACACACACACGCACACACACACACGCACACAGGAGACAGAGTTCCTTTGATGGCTGTAGGGGAGGTGTGAGTACTGAAGTGCAGAACAGCTTGGGAGAACAGCATGAGTGCAGTGAGTTTTCTGGTGGCCATTCTGGGGAGGGATCAGGTGTGCAGAGAACAGTCTTGCTCCCACGTGCCCAGGGTCCCCTTTGTCTTGGATTCTACCTCAAGCACCTGCATAGGCCACCAAGTCCCAATTTTAAAAAGAACTTCTTGTTGGAGAGTCTTTAGTTCACGTGGGTAAGTGCCAGCTGCCCCTCCGGGCTTGCTGTCTGGTTCTCCATGGAGCCTGGTGCCCAGGTGTCAGTCTTTTTCCCCAGAAGACTGGCTCCTGTCTCCCACCCACCCTTCCTGCCTCCTCCTTTCCTCCCCCGGCTCCCACTTCCCTCCGTGCTGGGTCCTCTAGGACCTTCTCACCACCTGGGCTCAGGTCAGCTCTTCCTTGCCTTCCATGCTCCTAGTCTCCCCCGTCCATGCTTCATGCCCATCTCAGTGCGGTCTTAATAATGCCAGCGTGGGCTTGGCAGAACCCTCCTGAGTCACACGCCCGATAGGCGTCATCCATCCCCCGCCGTGTCTCACCTCCCAGGCTCCAGCTCCTCTGATCTCCTGGCTGTTCCTCAGATGCAGTGTTTACTCTCACCTCCGCATCTCTGGGCATCCTGGTCCCCTCCCCCTCACTTCTTTTCCTATTAGCTGCCTCCTACTCGTCATTTATCATGTCTTTGGAGCATCTCAGCCTCTGGTGAAGGAAGGTGCACCTACTCACTGAATTATAATTCATGAAACTGTAATTACTCTCTTTTCTCACTTCACGCTGCCTGAAGCCAAGGATGCCATCTTCTACGTTGCATCACGAACTTGTAGAATATTTCTTGGAACATAGTAGGTACTTCAAACACACTCACTGAATGAATGGACCAACGAATACACAAAAATGCCAAGCACAGTGATGACTCATTTTTTTGGACATTCTGTAGAGCTGCAGAATTCTTAAATGGCTAACAGTTATCAGTTAGACATGAACTACATTACACGGAGGGAAAGATATTTGTAACATTCACGTGAAAGATGAGCAAGGGCTGACGTGCGTGTCCCCGTAGGATGACAAGTGATTTGATTCAACTGTTATGTGATGCATGATGCATGTCTTGCTTATGTCTTTTTAAAAAGAACCCTGGATTATTTTCATTATGATAAAAACAGATACTGAAAAAAATGAAGTGTCTCCTTAAGGTGGTTCACGACTTTGCAAAGAGACAGGACACAGAGCCCATCGCTGCCACCTCTGTGGTCCCCGGGTGCCTGGTCTATTCAACTCCTCCCGCTCTGTTCCCTCATCTTCCTGTTTTCCCCCAGGGTGTCTGTGATGGGGGACTTGGCCCTGATCTAGTGACATCTGGTTCATATTTGAATGCGGGTGGGACGCTTCCAGCATCAGTAGCACTGACCACTTCGGTACATCTCTCCCGAGCTGGACCCCTGCCTATTGCTGGTCCGCTGAACCTCGTTGTCCACGTGTCCCACAGCTGTGGCGGGAGGGGTGCTCAGCCCTGCTAAAAGACTCACTTCTCCCGGCATTCCTGGGGACGTGTGTAGGCTAGGAGGGGAGAGCCCTGGTCAGTCATTTACTTACTTCAAGACACACTGTACCAATTTTTCATAAGGAGGTAGAGTGGCTGGTTTACCAAACTAAAATTAAGGAGCCCCGCCAAACTCCCCACACAGGCTCCCTCCAGCCGCCAAGGGCGTCCTGAGCTTTCCTCTGGATCATTAAGGCAGCACCTCTGCCCGCGGCGGGGCCGAGCCCGGAGGCCACCCCGTCAGTGTTGTTCATGGGCTGGTCCTTCTGAGCGCCACTGAATGGGCCTTTCATTCCTAGGAAAGTTAGCAAATTCTCTTAAATAGCAATGCAATATTTAATGTTTTTTTCCAAACTCTACATCTACAAGCATATTGAGGAAAATTGGTGTGCTAGTCTAGCACTATTAAAGATGATCAAGAAAAAAAGTAATGATACTTGAAACAGGCTCACCTTCTGCATTCATGATGGCATCAGGTGACCGAGGTCTTTGTTTTAATGATGAGGTTTATTGATTTGCTGGATTAATTAAGTTCAGCACACGTCTAGTGGGTGCCTCATGTACTGACGGTACGTGCCGCCATGCTAGGGGCTTTGGGGGAATAAAACAGCAATGAAACCTGGTCTGTGGCCTCAAGGAATTTACAGGATGATGCTTGTAAATGAAATGTGACATAAATTCTCTTCTCCTTGATTATAAATTGGTAGAATAAGCATTTTTATTTCCATTTATCAGATGATTTTCTTTTTTCACTGATATTTACTCTTATTCCCTCCTTGAAAGTTTCAGTAACTTACAAACTAAGATATCTGTAACTTTTTGGCACTCTTCTGCTTGCTCACTGATTCTTTCATTTATGTCCTCACTCAAATATTTGTTTAATGCTCTGATGTGCCAGGAACCGTTCTGGGAGCTTAGAGATACAGCTGAACAAAGCTCAACACACGCGTGCGTGCACACACGCACACTCCTTCCCAGGAACGGATGCGGAGCAAGCCGCAGAGAGGATGGTGAGGGGGGCGAGGAGCTCTTCTGAGATGGGGTGTGTCTTGAAGCCTCTCTGAGAAGCTGGGGTTTGAAAGGAGTCTTGAAGATCTGGGAGCTGAGCATGTAGGACAGATGGCCCAACAAGAGCTGAAGCTCAACAAGGTGGAAGCATCTGTGGAACAATGGGAAGAGCGAAGCGGCCGAGGGTTTTGGGGGTGGGGGGTGAGGGCTGGGCTGCCATCAGGCTCAGGACTGAGGGGCTTGTCAGCCAGGGCAGGGCCGACTGTCCACCTTCCAGGTGGAGGGAGTTGAGCATGGAAGAGACCTAATCTGACCTTCCTTGGAGAAAGATTGCTCTGCCTGCTCTGTGGAGAGGAAGAGCTTGCAGGGTAAGTCAACGAAAATGAATGAATGTCTACTCCATTATTCTAGTCCATGGTCCAAACCACTCCACACAAACACTACTCTTTCCTGTTTTCAGCTACACCGCCAATAATTTGTCAGTACGGTGGATACTGTCAAGGAGCAGCTTTGATCTAGGAGACTGGGCTCAGTAGGCAGAAGCATCCGAACTCTGAGCTCCTGCCTAAAGGGTCCAAATAGGAACGAGGTGACTGTGGTTTGGGCTGTTGTAGGCGTGGTTCTGACACTCACAGGACATGACCTTGGCTGCCCTAAGGTCCTGTTCTGCTCGGAGACCTGCTAATTCTCTGGATTTACTTGCCTCCCATTCAACAGTAGACCTAGCACAGGACTGTAGGCTTAAGATAAGACAGGGCGAGTCTGGTGGACACTGCGCTGTGTTTCCCACATCCGTCATGGCGCCACTGGGCATGGTGGGAGCCCATAGCTCTCATCTCTCGGCCTCTCCTGACCTCATCCTTGGCTGGAGAGAGCTGCTTTGCCCAAAGTCACGCTGGAACATCCCACATCAGTGGGGTTTTAAGGGCCTGACCCTCTTGTTCCATCCTGGGACAACTTTGAAAGGCCATTCTAGGTCTGGTGTGCCCCCTCCCTGAGGTCAGCGGGGACACTGTGGACACTGCATGGCAGCCCAGCTTCTCCCTCCAGCTGCTTCCTTCCCACCAGGTGGTCCCTCAGCACCTCCCCCAGTCCTCCTGCCCCCTGCGCCCCAGCTCTGACAGTCCTCTTCCTGGGAGCTCGGAGGGACAGCATCACTGTGTAAGAAAAGGCAGGGCCTGGGATGCAGCTCAGGGCACCTGGTGGCACTTTGAGGAGCTGCATCTTCACAGGAGCCTTCGGGGAGCCTCGGGCCACCAGGCTCTCTCAATCCGTGTTCAGCAGACGCGCTACCCTGAGGTCTCCAGGTTTGCTCCAGGGACGGGCAGGGAGTGCCGTGCTGGGTTCACAGTGGTGCCTCTGTCAGTATCTATTAAAAGTTGTAAGCCCATGTCATGATTCTGTGCCCCAGTCACATGTGAACAGGCTCTGTGCTCCAATCCAGAAGGTTCCAAGCATTGCCCTGGGGCAGTGTGCCCTGGAGCTGGTGACTGGTGGCTCCTGGAGAAAAGGGGGTCCCCCACCGCCACGTGGGGATGCGGCAAGGACTGCGGATCCTCCTTGGTGGCAAAGGAGATAGAAGGTTGTCACATGCTGTGTAAACTGCGGGGGACCCTGGCCTCCTACCGAAGTCAAGTGAGAAAACAGAGCAGCGCTGTAAGAGGAATTCAGAAATCACTTAGAGATGGAGACGCTTCCTGTCTCACAGGTTTTGAGCCAGTGCTATAGTTGATAACTTCACCCAAAATAATTTTCTTTCTCCCTCTGATATTTTATTATTACTTTTATGCCCCTTCCTGAAGCACATCAAGAATACATTTTTTTTGCAAGAATCTTTCATACGAATTGGCTCAAAAGCCACATTATTAATTTGGCTACAATACAGAAACACATTGAATATAATATGTGTGAGCATAGACGTGGCTGGAACTACATGTCTACGTTATTGTGTTTCGGTCTGGGGGTAGGAGACGTTAATTTCAATTCTGTACATGTATCGTAAGAAAATGCAAACATCCAAAAATGTTGTATTAAAAGGAAGAAGGAGTTGAGTCCATTCACAATGGTGTATTCTTTTTATTTAAAAATTTTCTTTTTATTTTTTTAATTTAACTGTAGTCTATTTACAGTGTTATGTTAGTTTCTGGTGTACAGCATAGTGATTCAGTTACCCCTATACATATATATTCCTTATCATATTCTTTTTCAATGTAGGTTATTACAGGTTATTGAATAGAGTTCCCTGTGCTGTACAGTAGGACCTTGTTGCTTATCTATTTTATATACAGTAGTCAGTATCTGCAAATCCCAAACTCCTAGTTTATCCTGCCCTCCCTTCTCATTTGGTAGCCATAAGTTTGTTTTCCATGTCCATGAGTCTGTCTCTATTTTGTATGTAAGTTCATTTGTGTCCTTTTTTTTTTAGTTCTACATTTAAGTGATTTCATATGATATTTTCCTTTCTCTTTTTGGCTTACTCACTTAGTATGATCATCTCACAATATGGTTCTTTTAATTGGAGTCTAGTCAGTTTACAATGTTGTGTCGGCTTCTGGTGCTCGGCATCATGTCTCAGTCATACACGAACACACATATATTCCTTTTCAGATTCTTTTTTATTATAAAAGTTACTGCAAGATACTGAATACAGTTCCTTGCGCTATACAGTAGAAATCTGTTATTTATCTATTTTATATATAGTAGTTAGTGTCTGCAGATCAGCGGGGTTTTCATCAGCATTTCTAACCACCATGCTGCCCAGGGTCCGGGATGGGTCCATTGCTTTTTGCAGGTGGCAGGGTGGTTCAGCGGTCCAGGCTTAGGAAACCCACCCCCGGTTCAGATCCTGGGCCCCCCCATCTCCAGCTGCATGACCTTGAACGAGTCACCTAGTCTTCGTGGCTCGGTTTCATCACCTGTAGAATGGGGATGCAAATAATAACACCTGCCCCTGTTTTACACCCAGTAATGTGTCTGCTGCCAGCCGCGCTCTTGCATCGCTGCTTCTCCAGACCCTGCACGTGTGGCCGAGGCTCTACGATTGCATCTGTAATGGGTTTTTAAATTTCATTTATTTTGATGGAGGTACTGGGGGTCGAACCCAGGAACTTGTGCACTTATGCCCACCCCCCCTATTACAGCCTTGCGTGGTCCTTCTCACAGTTGGGTCACACTCAGGCTGTAATAAATCTTGCTTTGGAGTCCGTCAGACTGGGGTTCGAAAGGGGAGAGTTATGCAGCCTCCTGGCGGGTCCGATGCCCTACCTCACAGACGTCTGTGAAGAGGGAGGAAGCACAAACGAGGCACAGGATGCAGCAATGGTGGCCTCCCCTCTTCCTTCCCGTGCTCAAGGGCGGCGCTTTTACACCTGCAAAGCCCGACTTCCGGCACGTCACAGGGGCTCCAGCCATGATCACAGAACTTGAATTTGTGATACTCATTTCCAAAGTCCCATCTAGGATCAATAACACATTATCTTTCACTGTGAGGTCAGATGCGGTTCCCTGTGAAGCACAGTCTCCATTTCAGTAATATAATCTTGCCCCAATGTCTTCATTCCTCCACCAAAAAACAAACAAACAAGAATAATAAGAGGTGACAGATTTGCTCATTTCAATTCCCACAATATATTTAACTCACAGCGAAGTTTCAGAAGAGGTTTCTGATCTTAGGTCCCTTATGGAATTTCTCTATTCTCTGAAATGGGTACAATGCTAATTCAAGAGTTAGAATTCAGTGCAAAGTATTTTCTCCAGATCTGGACTGTTGTTTGCCTTTTGTCTATTTCATTGGAATCATAGCTTTCAAAATCAAATTGATTAATTTTAACATCAGGAAATACATGATCTTGTAAAGATTCAACATGCATGTCCACAAAGAATTCTCTTAGGGGCTGGAGGGGAGGATGGTCATTATAATATCATCCAAGAGCCATCAAGACGGTCTGCAGCCAGGAGCTGACTGTCCTTTTCATTTCACGTTTTCTCTCTCAAGTTTACGTCACTATGAACATCCTTCCATTAAGGCTAGGTAGCACCTCTTGCGAACACTAACTCAGATACTGGGCGTGTTTATTATGGTGTCTTGACAATGTGGAGTGAATACAGATGCTCAGAATACCATACATTCCAAAGGAGTAAAATCTAACCCACTGTACCATTACTTCTTGCTTCTTATACATGACAGAGACCTAAATGCGAGACCACACTTTATTCAGTTTCTTTAAAACATCCCTTTTTAGTAATGAATTTTTCCGCTGCGTTCCCATCCCGCTCACACTTCTGGGGCCCATCATGCTGATTTTCACGTAAACGGAGAAGCCTTTACACTCTACAAAGAAGGAGACCTCTGGAAGGTTGTGCTCTGAATGGCAGTCTTCTGTCTCAAGTCAAGCACACTTCTTTCTTCCTTTTTTTTTAACCAGCTACGAAGCTACAACAATGTTTATATTCATATGAAGTATTTCAGCAATTCATGGCCAATTTATCAATGACCACGCAGCTGCAAGCCCCACAGTCTACAAAAATATACGAGCTCACTTGGTGTTTACACAGGACCTGAAAGCCTGGAGTCGAGGCAGGGGGACCGAAGGCACCGAGGTCGTTAGGAAGGTGCAGGGGAACCCCTCCCAGTGATGGTGGAGTGATGTTTGCATTATGGTCCAACACATCATTAAGGGCACAATTGTTATTTAATGCGGCACAATCATCTTTCTACTCTTCATGAAACCCTCTTAAGTAATTACCTTCTTAGCTTATTGGCTCTGGGAGCTGCCTGGTTACGAGGGGTTATATCCAAGGAAATCTTAAAACGGGCTCATACAGCTGCCCCCTTCAAGCTGACTTGTCCTTCTTAACATATTCAGAATGAAGATCTTTTTTTCCTCATCCCGAGAATGTGGGAACTCCAAGGTAAAGAAATGCTTTGGAGCATTAGAAGGGTTTCGGGAGAGTAAGGACACATTAGCCAACGTGTCTTCTAATGTCAGCCATTCTTAACAGACAGCTGATACCCGCATGCTGACTGACTCTTTGTGTTTTCACTTTGACATCTGTTTCAGCCAATCAATTTTTCCTTCAAGCCCAAATGCTGTTTTAAGATCTGCGTTGGCTTTCTCCTTTTAAGACAAGAATGAATTTCTGAAGAAAATATTCCTTTACAACATTCAACGCCTGCTTACCAAGCTGTGTGTATCTGAATAAGTGGTGTCATTTTGAAGACTCGCTTTGAATAGTCTAGATATTAAGAAGAAAGATTTAAAGAATCCACAGAACTTATTTTCAGGGCACATTTAACATGTCTTTTAAACAGATTTTTTTTTTATGACGTGTCCAAGATATTTAGCACCATTTAAAAGGATCAGCATAGAAGCCCAGAATGGAAATTGCTTGACAACACACATCTGCATTTTAAACTTTAAGCTGGCTTTCAGAATACACTGTAGCGTCCGTGTTTACTATAAATACAGCGAGGTAAGTCTGAAATACCTTTATCTTATTTGGTAGCTCTGTGTTTGAGCCTCTTTGCCTGAACAGAAGTGTCAGCTGTATTTTACATTATTATATAAAAAAGTTTCAGAATTTAATTAAGGGTCAAGTACCAGCCGCAGATAAATGCAACAGCTAAACCATATTTCTGATCACTGTGAAGTCTGCAATCATGAAAATTATTATCATTGAGTAAAACTGGTCTCAATGATGGTGGCTGGGAGATGGATGCTGTGTTACTCAGCTGCCATTTACATAATAATGGGTTCCAGCTTTCATCAGCACCTTTTGTTTGTACAGTGCTTACTGCTACAGTAAATTGTCAAAATGTCATTCCTCTCCAATCAGCCAGAAAATATCAACAGTAAACAAGGCACAGGAAGAAATTCTCTGATTAGAAGTGTGGCGGGGGAAGAGTGGAACCCAAGTCTCCATGATCACAGGGAACATGTTATTCTGGTGTCCTCAGGAAGACTGTCACATGGCTTAGGAAAGTGACCTCTCTCTTCCACCCCCTCCACCAGCCCTTTTAATGAAGAAATACCACTCTGCTACTGAGGGCACCCTGAAAACTCAGGACTCTCATGGGGGCTTCGTAGATTTGCATACATATCTGTCCTCATCAGCTTCCTCTTCCTAGGAGTCAGCCTTCCTTTTGTGGCCAAGTATCTCGGATGAACCGGGGCTGGGTTCTCCTGGTCCCTACTGTTTCTCTGACTCTTGGCTGGTGGAGTTCTGGAGGAAAAAGTGGCCACACTATCATCACCTGGGGCAGCTACAGAGAGGCTCCCATCAGCTGACCAACCAATGCTTTCCTTTTTTCAGACAGAAGATCTGCGAGAGGTGGAGAGACCGCTCCTGGGGGTGGAGTGGGAGGTGTGCCGGGACCCAGGGGCTGGGGAAGCGCCCCATGTGGCAGATGCCACCTCTGCACCCCTTGCCTTCCACCTGGCTGTCACTTGAAGGTGGGGACCAGCGATGTGCAAGGATAATGTGCCAGAGCCAGTGTGGGCATTTAGGGCGCGGAGCCCCAGGTGCTCAGCTCCAAATTCTCGTCCTCCCCGGTCTGCACACCCCCCTCTTCCACGGCATTTTAAAGTATGTAACTTAATGTGAAATCAATGCATCTTTCTGTTCCTCAATGAAATCTGCCCAGGACCAGAAAAGAATGAGGATGAATTAATACAGTATATGCCTTATAACCATTATAGTTACAAAGTATATTAAAATTAAAGACTTCACATTGTGTTTGAAATAAAAATGAATATAGTGGCATTCTGCCAAGAGTCCCAGAAACCACTCTTGTGTGGAATTGAAACATTTGGCTCATATAATACTTAATTTATTTTTATGAAATGACAAGTTATATAAATGTATGTTTAAAACAGAGGGGCACAACATTTTTTTTTTTTTTGGTACATTTCTTTGTATTCTGGCTTGTATAGCTACACAGTTAAGACTTACATCTAAATAGAACAAAAAACAATAAACTTTCCCAAAGTGATTTTTTTTTTAAACTACATGTTCCCCAAATATTTCAGAATGCAATGCTGTAGTTCGGTTACCCAGGGAAAGGCACATGGTGGCTTCTTTTGGAAATGAATAGTTTTTAAATCTATTGAAATGAAGTGTCGACATCAGGAAATATTTTGTAGAGCTTTCAGGTTTCTTAACCATGCACTTTATTTTGCTTGGCTACTTTTAATTTTTTTTCCCTCAACTTCTTCTCTTTGAAAATCCGACATTGTCCAAACCCTTTCGATTAAGCAGCTCGGCTGAATGAAAGCACGGCGATGCCGTGGTGGTGCATCGGTAAACAGGGGCTGGCGGCGCCGGGCAGCGGGCGGGGAAAGAGGGCTGATCAGCGGTAATTACCCTGACACCTCATGCAGCACAGGGAATTAACTCCTAGAACTTCGGGCTGAATGAAGAAGTTGACGTTTCACGTTGTGAATGCATCAGTGCCTGAACCCATTACCAGTTTAAAGGGAGATGGAAATTTACTATACTTTTTTGGGGGGGTGGGGTGGGCACATAGAGTGATGCGCAGAAAATGAGAGGGTCGTTCACAATGCTGAAGCCACAGCAGTTTGTATTTTTATTAAGACTTCTGCCTTTTGATTCTGTGCTCTATCTATAATACATAAAAAAAAAAAAAAAAAAAAAAAAAAAAAAGACGAGGCCCATGGTAAACCTTGTCTTAAAAGGGAGCCTGCTGTCTCGGAGGGGAGGTTAGCGCCTCGGTAAAGTGGGTGGAGGTGTTCCACGGCAGACCCAGGGGGACCGAGGTGCTCAAAAGCACAGAGCGGGAGGGGAAACAGCCCAAAAGGCAACTAGTTAGCAGCTGGCACTATGACCTTTAACTGCATCCATGGTAACTGGGCTAAAGATGGAGTTCCATTTTATTATCCTCACACCCACAATGTTAAGCCCACGAATCCCACTGCAATTTAATGGCTGAAATCAGAAGGCAGATCTGTGCTCATTGGACCAGTGCCGGTACCCTGTTAGCTAATGAGCACGATAAACATTTTCATGCCAGGGAGCCCGTGCAAGGGGAAAT
This sequence comes from Camelus bactrianus, assembly GCF_048773025.1. Lineage (NCBI taxonomy): Eukaryota > Metazoa > Chordata > Mammalia > Artiodactyla > Camelidae > Camelus > Camelus bactrianus. Next base: position 11,237,368 of record NC_133566.1, read on the forward strand.
ATTATGCCATTCAGAAATACATACCCAAACACAAAGAAATGGTCAGGAAAGCTCGTCTTTTAGGTGTATTTGCATATTCCAATATTCAAAGCCCAACCTCTTTTAAGGAAAGGCTAAAAAAAAAAAAAAGGCTGCAAGTCTATTAAAAACCGTGTCCGACCACGAAGCTCACTGTAACTGAGAAATCTCAGGTTATGAAATCGAGAGTTAATGAATATTACCTCCACTTCTATTATTTTCCTTAAGGAATCTTCTTATTTGTAAATGCATCCTTCCTTTTGTGTGGCTCGAATTCCCATGGTGGATTTTCCCTGGCTGTACACTGCACCTCTGGCTGAGTTGGAAACAGCGCAAAAGCAACCCCCACTTTTTTGGTAACAGGGATGAGGTTTTTGTTGTGACTTTGCCTCCGTGGCCGTTTAGACTGTGGTTCCTTGGGAATTACTGACAGCAGTGTCATTTTACTGCAAGGACGCATGGCTCACTCCTGTTGGCCTGAAGCTCCCCTACCCCCCTAAAAAAAGTGATGAAGGCAACTGATGACCAGGAGATGAGCCTCTGCACACACACGCAGCCTTTCTGAACGAACGTGGGTAACACTTTTGATGAAAACACTGAGATTTCGGTTTAGGAGCTAGGACCGGAGTGTGAACCCCTCACTCCAAGAGGTAACCAAATGCAGACGCTCAAGGGTCATCAACATATGATGTGAACTTTAAACTCTGCACGATTTTTCTGTCGCCATCCTCCCCGAAATTCTTTTCACAAAACTTACTTTGACCGCATTAAACTCTAGTGATGTAAATGAGCTGCTGGTATCCAAAGGCTGCCAGAAATTATCCTGGAAACGTATCTGAATGTGTTTGGAGAAGTTACAGTCCAAGGCACAAAAGTGCACAAGAACCTGCAGAAAATGTCACCTCTGGGATTTCTTCTCCCCCCACCACGTGCTTTCCTTCAAACTTTGCCTCAGGAGTTCCTAAAATACTCTTTAACTTTATTTTGGTTAAATGGTTTTCTGAGACACGATGAGGGCTTAATAACCTTCCTTATCAGAAACAATACCTGTTTGCCTTGTGGCGCGGTGCCAAGGGATCCTTTGTAAGAAAAAGCTTGAACTCTTCTGCTAACAGAAACTACTTGTTCTGGAAACCAGAAAGGTCAGGGAGAAAATAATTTTGGTGCTTCTCTTTTAAGACAATGTCACTTTTATCATCATCAGAGAATTTTAGGAGGATTGGGAGAAAAAATGAGACAAAGGAAGTGAGAACTCAGAACCCTGAATAATCACACCTGTTTACTTGACTTAAGAAAGGGCAGGATGTGTCTCTATCCATTTAATAAAAGATGTTCTATCAATTTAGACAATTATACCAAAGATTAAGAATGTCATGAAGCCGATGAAATCTCCTAGGTAACATTAAAAAATAATATGCTTTTAGATCACATCATGTATTAAATGACAACTGCCAATTTTTTTTTACAGGAGTACTCAAAATTCTTTCCTGAATGACAATCTGAAGTTAACACACTTTGTTCTTCACAGTTAACTTCATTGACATGACACTTCTCCTTCTTGACTCAGGAAACTTGGAAAATAAGAGCTTTGCGTTTATCCCGGGAAAAGCAGAGGCAAGATGGAGCATTTGATGGCCTCTCGGCATCTTTGCTTAATTAAAGACCGGCAAGAAGTGTTTTGCTGGCCGATTACTCCATTAAAAATATCTAAATGTGACTTACATTTAAATATCTACCGTCCTCTTGACCTGACTTTTGTTTTTTTGTTTTTTTGGCTTCTGAACAATTGCTTTCCTTATTGTCAGCCTCGTGGAAAGTCTTCAAGCTTTCATGAAACGAGTCACCATGGGAAAGTTCAGAAGATACACCTGCCATGACTTTAGTGGCCTCTTTTAGCAAAAATCATCTACCAAGATGACTTTAGCAGAAAGGGGATGTGGAAGAGAAATGATCACAAAGTTACTGGCTGAGGTGGGACATCACTGAAACACAGCATTGCCATCACTCTCTCCGCAAGAGGAAAAGTCACATAATACATCAAAACATCCTCTGAGTTTTTGAGATGACTTAAAAAGAAGGGCGTCCTTGACTTTGCAAAACATCCAATATGGTAAGGCAGGGTCCGCATTAACATGGAGCCTTGCCTCCCCGTCTGCAGCCTCAGTCTGTGCGAGAGCGGGGACCATGTGATGGCCTGAACATGCTGGGCCGGGAACCAGACTCTTCCCAGACTGGAAAACTCTCTGGAAAGGATCAGAGAGAGAAACAGTTCTGAATCCAGATGAGTCCTCTCCAGTTTCTCACTGCATTCTGATCACAGGGGAGCAAAAGTCATCACAGACTTGTGGAAAGAAGGCAGATAAACAGTAGGAAGCAATTTTCTAAGGGTATCAGCTCTCAGGCCACGGACGAAAATGGAGATGAAAGCAACGTGTTTCGAATGTGGCACAGTGCCAATCTGACGCCGGCGAGATGGAGGCGCAAATGACTAATGAAAGGAAACAGAGCAGAGCGGAAGGTCACGCAACTGGTGCATGGGGATAAATAACACACAGACTAGAGGACCCCGGTCCCTGGGCAATGAGCAAGGCGATTTGCATGCACAGGTGGTTTAAAATGGAATTGCATTGTATGGGAAGAAAATCAAGTGATAGTTCAAAATGACAAATCATTCGATCCTCAGCTAAAATCACAATGCTTCTTCTCAAACAGTAGAGTCAGTCAACCGGTCGAGTCAGTGCAGAGGGTCTAGCCCTTCTGGTAGAGGGTTCAACGTAACAGGAATTCTACAGGAAGAGTGAAGACGTTTTTCTGAAGGACCAGATGGCACTTTGGATGTTGTGGGAAGTACTTGGTACATATGAGTGTTATCACTGTTAGTCCCAAAATGGAAAATCAAAAGGGGAAGTAGGTCAAGGAGAGAAAAGTATTCCCATGATGGTTTTTTAAAAAATAAATACCACACACTACTATTTAGAATGGGTTAAACATAATGACGTTACAGATGTGTGTCGTGTCCTCTTCTCCTAATTCATTTGAAACTTTTAAAATTATAAATCAGGACCTTCCTAAATGGATGAATAACGCTAATCAAGCCTTCTATTTATTTCTGCTGTGGCGTGGAAGTGAACACACCACTTTGATAACCCTGATAATTCCAGTGGAAACCAAAATAGAGGTCTGTAGTGAGGGGAAACTGTCAGATGAAATGCATGCCGAGACCAGAAGCACGGCGGACGATTTGTGTTGACACCTTAATCAGAACATGCTTCCAACTGGCCAGTCTTTCTGGATGGTAATTGTGCTCAGAGATCGCCTAGGGTTCTGATTCTGTTTTTCCTGTGACTCCAAGAAGAGTCTAAAGCCTTAATTATCGACCAGGGTTTAAGAAGACGGCAGTCTGGATTTTCTGAGTAACTGAAACGTAGACAGTGAGGGCCAACAACTTTGGTTTCCATCCATTTTTACTGATAGTTCCCCCATGTGCGTTGTAATGGAGTTTCACACCTGCACACTTAACTTGGTTAAATTCCAGTGACTACATTTCTGAGAGGAATTGAGAGAGAGAGAGAACAGGGGGAGAGGACTGAGAAACTGAAGTGGTTTGGGCCAAGCACCCATCCCCTCTTGCACCCCACGAGCACTGCTGTGGGGCGACAGGGCAGTCAGTGGCTTGAGACTGTTGGTCTTTCCACGGCCACTGTCCCTGTGTCTCAGGGCAGGCCCCCCCCCCGTCTCCCTTCTGCATGGGGTTCTGGGAGTCTGCACACAGGAAGAGCTGTTCACACAGTGTGCCCTCCAAGTACACGCCCGCCTTTGCTCAGCCTCAGAAACAATGATCTATTCCAATTTGGGTGGAAAAGCAGTCTGTTGTGAATTTATTGAGAGTTAGCACCATGTTATTCTATGGTGGATGTAAAGGGTGATTCAGATCATCTTATTTTTCACGTTAGCTGAAATCCTCACCTCTAAGAAAGACATGACTCACCTATAAACAAATTTGAACAGAATAAATCAAGTATACTGCAGGTGGGTTTTATCTTGACTTGGGACAATTATGACCTAATCTACATGATGAAATGTTCCTTAGTAAATTTATTTTATAATTGTTTTTGTCATTTGCTTCCTGTTCCTAAAAATATAGTTTAGAGCAGGAGTAAGTAACACTTTTGGGGGGAAAATGGAATGTTGATGAATAATTAAATATTATTTTCATATTATAAAATGATTGAATTTTTAATTTTTGATTTATTAAGCCACATTGAAATAATCTCTATTATCACATCAAAAGTGACTTCTACCTACGGTTGATAACAATCACTTGCTTGTTTTATTCGCACTATACCTTCGCTGTTCAGTAAGTACTGCAGCTATTTAAATTTAAGTTATTTAAAATTAACTGTAGTAAAAAATTCAATTTTTTATTAGCCTTGGCCACATTTCAAGTGCTTAATAGCGACCTATGGCCAGTGGCTACCACATAAAACACAGACAAAACGCTTCCTTCATTTGACGAAGTTCCATTGGACAGAGCTGCACTGGACTTTTAATTTGAAAAGTGTAGGAACTTCACATTTTAATGAAATTATTCAGTTACTTTGTTCCCTTCAGAATGAAAATAGATTTATTGCTATTAATTACTACCTGGGCATTGCTGCATTTCTGCAAGTACCGGCAAAACTAGGAAAGAGCATTGTTGATTTTCAACAGTGCTAACTCTTCAGGGTTTTGTTTCTGCTCTTGCTTTTTAAAAAAAATTTTGCCCATCTCAAGATTTACTGGTATTTGAGATGTTTAAACATGTTAGCATTTGAAATTGTAGGTTATTGGAACCACACAGACTTACCCATGTTTGCAGAAATAAACTATTTAAACTACATGGTATAGTTTCCCACTTTTTGGAATGGTGAGTTAGTTTGGCAGGACGAATCCTTCTATGGGCAGGATAACAATGAAAATCTAAACAATACGAAACAACAAACGAAAAACAGTATATGGTGGGAGACCGTAGGAAACATAATGAAGACGCAGCAGTTGGAAACTGAAATAATTTAGCAGAGATGTTAGCTACTACATGGAAGACAAACACTAACATAAGAAAGCTGGCGTGTCTGTATTACGACCAAAGTTGACTTTAGGAAAAGGGGTATGACCAGAGGTCAAGGGACATGTCATCACAGTAAAAGAGTCAATGCAGCTGAATGGGCATAATTATATTATGTATGCTGTTATAATGTGTATGATTATTATTACGTACGTGTATTGTTTGATTGTACTCACTTCACTGTGCTTCAGAGATATTGAAAGTGTTTTTTTTGTTTTTTAATAAATTTGAGGTTTGAGGCAACCCTGAGTTGAGCAAGTCTGTTGGCACCATTTTTCTAACAAATAGTATTTTCTCATTTAGTGTCTTTGTGTCACATTTCGGTAATTCTCACAATATTTCCGTCTTTTTCATTATTATTATATTAATTATAGTGAACTGTGAACACTGATTTTTGATGTGACTTTTGCAAAAAAAGTTACACCTTGCTGAAGGCTCAGATGATGGTTAGCATTTTTTTTTAGCAATAAGGTATTTTAAATTAAGATATGTATTTTTTTAGACATAATGCTATTGTATTCTCCATAGACTACAGTGTAATGTGAACGTGACTTTATTGCACTGGGAAACAGAAAAAAAGCTCGGATAGCTCACTTTATTGTGTTATTCATTTCATTGTAGTGTTCTGGAACCAAACACAGTATCTCCGAGGTACGTGTGTGTATATTTGTGTGTGTGTGTGTGTGTGTGTGTGTGTATAAATGGAAAGAGAGAAAGAGAGAAGGGGGAATGGAGGATACTCTCTCTATGTGCCTATTGTCAAAAGGCACAAACTTCCAGTTATAAGATAAATAAATACATTCCAGGCTTGTCAAGTACAGCATGGCAACTACACAAACAATAAGTACTGTGTTGTACATTTGCAAGCTTCTAAAAGAGCAAATCTTAAAAATTCTCATCACAAGAAAAGAATTTGCAGCTCTGTGGGGTGCTGAACGTTAACTGAACTTACTGTGGTGGTCATTTCACAATAAATACATATGTTACACACCTAAAATGAATACAATGTTGTATACCAATTATATCTCAAAAAATATAGTGCTAAGCCATATATATATACATAAACATAAACATCAACTTATGGAGGTCAGAAAGATCACAGAGCTCTGACGTCAGTCTACCAGGACTCGAGGAGAAAGAAATAGAAGGAATGGTGGGGAAGTAATGTTAGATGAAATGATGGCTGAAGATGGGCCCATACTGATTAATGACATAAGTTCTTAGATTAAACATGCCTTTCAAATAAGGAACAAAAAAGAGAAAAGAAAGAGAAAAGAAATCCACACCCAGATATATCAGTGTGTGGCAGAGTCACATAAAAGGCCACCAGAAAAAAAGAAGACAGTTTACAGGTGAGTCTTTGACAGCAGACTTCTCATTGGCAATAAATGATAACAAAAGACAACAGGTGAAGTGAATGTTCATAGCAGCACTATTTACAATACCAAGACATGGGAACAGCCTAAATGTCCATCAACAGATGACTGGATAAAAAAGATGTGGTATGTTTATACAATGGAATACTATTCAACCATAAAAACTGACAGCATAACGCTATTTGCAGAAGCATGGTTGTTCCTGGAGAATGTCATTCTAAGTGAAGTAAGCCAGAAAGAGAAAAAAAAAATACCATATGAGATTGCTCATATGTGGAATAGAAAAAAACAAATACAAAACAGAAACAGACTCATAGACATAGAATACAAACTTGTGGCTGCCAAGGAGGCGAGGGGGTGGGAAGGGACAGACTGGGGTTTCAAAATGTAGAATAGATAAACAAGATTATACTGTATAGCACAGGGAAATATATACAAGATCTTACGGTAGCTCACAGAGAAAAAAATGCGACAATTAATATATATATGTTCATGTATAACTGAAAACTTGTGCTCTACACTGGAATTTGACACAACATGGTAAAATGATTATGACTTAACAAAAAATGTTAAAAAAAAAAGACAACAGGTAAGAATCTTCTGTGCCATCAATGTTGTTCTATACCCAGTGAACTTTTTTTCATGAAGGAGATTTTTTTTTTAATTCAGAAATGCAAAGACAGAGTTTACTCCTTACAGGCCTTATTGAAAAAAATCTCTGATGTAGTTTAGCAAGAGGAAAACAAATGCAGAGAGGAGTAAGATAGAAAAATAATAATAAAACTGACAATGCGATTGATTGTAAAACAAACCCCTTTCTCTTTTGTTTGTAAAGATGGAAGTTAAAATTGTATTAAACAACAGTAGTAGGTCAGAGGGGGTGATGAGAGACACAGAGAGAGACAGAGACAGAGAGAGACAGAGACACAGAGAGAGACGGTGGGGTGGAGGGTGGGCAGGAGAGGGCACTGAGGACGAGGTGGGGGGTGTTCAGCACAGTGAGAGCTCTGGTCCTTTTCTTTCAGGACACCAGAGACGCCAATAACCATACTCTTACTAAAAACACGTGGAGTTAATTTTCTGCAGTAAACGAATGGGAGGAAGACTGAACATTTTGTCAAACACAGAATTCAGGATTAGAAGTAAAGAAAAAAAAGGGGCAAAGAGAAAGAATTGCAGAAAACAAACTCCAAATGGATCAGTAATTGCAATAAATGTTAATGGATTAAACGCGTGCATTTCAAGTTTGACACCAGCACAGTGAACGTTTAGAGCGTAGAGGTGTATCTCGCTCATATGAAACACGATTACACAGAAATATTAAAAATAAAAGAATGGAAACAGATCTCATAACTTCCAAGTGTTGGTGTAGCAACATTAATTCCAGGCAAAAAGTAAAGAGTTTGTGGCAAAAGTCATTATTATGATTGAAGAGAAATTGAATGGTTGTGATGGTTAAAGAGACAGGCCGTCCAGGTGAGCGTACATACAGCGTGAGAACTTGGAGTAACTATGACCTTGAAGATCAGAAGGTGGAGAATTCTCCCCACCCCTCCTCCCCACTGCTCAGCCCTGGCACCAAGGCATTTCATGAGATTAAATTTGTTTCCTTCTGAAATCCCAGCTATTTTGATGTTCAATTTCTCTGAGTTGAAGGAAGAAGTAATTCTTTTTCCAATTTTGTTTTTTATTGTTAAGTTTAACCCTTCTCAGCTAGTTGGAGGCATGGCAGAGAAATGGGCGAAAAGCACGTACAATGGAAATGAAAAGTGCACAAAATACATGAAAGAATTTCCCGAGGTGGGGTGGGGAAGAATTCACATTGGAAGACAGGGCAACTCACTGGACAGAGTGCATAACCTGCAGAGGACGGGCGTCACCGGGGCCGGGGGGACGTCCTGGGCTTAGGGAAGGGGCATCCACTGGACCGCTGAGAGGCCACGTGTAGTGACAGCTGCCAGCCAGGCGGCATCCTCCTTGCAGGACCGCTGAGACCAAGGAAAGATTCAATCCTTGTTAACCTGCCCAGGATGGAAAGGGAAATCAAATATGGGGTTAAAAATGCCTTCATTTAAAAATGTGGAACGTGGGAGTAAACCTTACAGAAAACGGTTGGAGGAATCTTTCAAATGTTGCAAGAAAGATGTGAACAGAAGTCCTTCAGAGGACTTCACAGGATTCTGGGCTTCAAGCAAAAGAGATTTGGCTGTAACATATTATTAAACCTAAGGGAAAGATGGTTGGGTGTGACTTAACACACACCTTCAAATTTAAGTAAGCCCCAAATTCAATCTGAAGCATCACAGCAAATGTGCAGTAGACAGAGAATGATTATCAGCACTTTAAAGAGATACTTCCTCGCAAAAGTTTAAAAATCAGAATATGGTTTTGGCCACAAGGAGCACGTGGTTCCTGGTAAAACTGGGGAAGGAGACTAGAGGTTCTCTGTGTCCTCCGTCTCCCATCCCTGGAGCTTACAAAGACTCACCGCTTTGCTTTGGAGGTTCCCAAGTGCTCATCTGAATCTCACTTAAATAAGATACTAACTGACTGCAAGAAACTCCTAAAAAAGACCTTGAATTCCCCCACTGACTTTTACATTCATGTTTTCAATATTTAGTATTTTAAATGTTCTGATGTGGATTCATGTTCAGTTCTATGTTATGTTTCCCCCTTCTTCTCCAAATTTCTCTCCAGCTCTTTCCAGAAGAACCCCAGCATCCTTGGCGGGTGTGAGTTGGAGTACTGGTCCACTGGCGCTAGACGAGGCACCATCGCCAGCCTGTCGGCACTATTCATGCAGCTGCAGGCACCCGGGGACCACTGGCCACACCACCCGTTCCCGGAGCCCAGGTGAGTATATTTCCTTGACCACGACAGCCCTAGAGAAGGAAGAGAAAACCAAACGCAACTTGTGTCTCACACGCCATTTTATTTGAGATTGTCGACTTGATACCTCTGCTAAGCTGCGACAATGGTTTTGACTGTCACTCTCAACCACTGTACGTTTAAGAAAGAGAAACGTGTGCGTTTTAAAAAGCCTTGTTACATCTACAAACTATTTTTTCTTACAAGTCCTTATTACTTCCAACAAATAATGACTGTTTGTAAACAATCTAATGGAGCGCCTCTTTTGTGTGATAATCATATGTGTATTTTTAAAAGTACCTTTTTTGGAGGAATAGGAAGAAATTTATTCTTGCCTTGAACAAAACAGAGCAGTGCAAATGTTTGCTATAAAATAAATAAATGTGATGCAACTGACTTGTGTTTTAGGATTACTGAGAAATTTGTATTTTTAAAATAAATCTTGGGCTTAATACAGGCCTGTGTGGGATATTTTAGGTGGTAAATATATATTTGTATTTTGACCTTGGGATCGATTCTCAAACTTTACCAGCTATTCTAGTATTTTTTTTTTCCTGAGGCAGCCACCTAGGAGTAACCCTTTTTATATCTTTCAGACACTGTAGCACCTATAAATAGCTTCACAGCATTACATTAGGTAAGAGAGAGTCGAACATTCCACTGCATGAGCAGTGTGGAATTTGGAATTTGGAATTAAAAGTAGTTTAAATGGCGTTTTGGTTTTAGTAGTGAAATTAAAGGCAAGAAACAAATCACAGATGAGGAACAAACAGATGTTTCCCTGATAGTTGGAGTCCTTAGAAAATTGACTATAAATTCAGGGAGATAATTATTAACACTGGATTACATAATCAAGATGATTTTGCTGGTTATCTACAGAGTCATTAAAATGTGTCAGAAGAATCAAATGTATATTGTGTACCAAGCAGGAATCACTGCTGGTCTTCATTGAACTCCCTTCTGCATATCTTTGTGCCTAACTTAATTAGCAAAGTTAAAATTAAGATGAGACTCCAGTGTGTTTAGATGAAACAATTTCTATAAGAGGGCACTTCATTAAAACGTTTAATAATGCAGTCAACTCTTGGTTATCAAAGGACTCTCTGAAAACTACTTTTTTCCAATGAATATAATTATTCACTCTAAAATATTTGCATTGTTCAAGAAAACTCCGAATACTGCTCCTGCTGTGTGCACACGTGCCGGGCACTTGTAAGTTCTGTGCTCGATCGGCAATGTTGGTTTCAGGTGTACAGCAAAGCGATTCAGTTATACACATACCTACATATATATTTTCTTCCAGATTCTTTTCCATTATACGTTATTACAAGAAATTGAATAGAGTTCCCTGCGCTCTACAGTAGGTTCTTGTTATCTTTATGGAATCTTCTGAAGCACAAATTTTTAAAAAACACTTTTTATGAAGTTCAGTTTATTTCTTTTGTGGTTGCTTGGACTTTTGGTGTCACGTGTTAGAAGCCACTGCCAAATCCAAGGTCACAAAGATCTACCCCCATGTTTTCTTCTCAGGGAAGTTTACTTTTAGCTCTTTTATTTTGGCTTTTGATCCATTTTGAGTAAATTTACACATGTGGTGTAAGACAGGGATAACGTCCCAGTTTTGATAAGACATTTTTTCCCCAGGATGGAATAATTTTAAAAAAATAAAACTGGTGTCAGAAAAATAGTGTTAATGTATTAAAAACTGTTTATGCTTATGTAGGAATGATTTTTAAAAAATAAAAGTGGTGTCAGAAAAATAGTGTTAATTTATTAAAAAACTGTTTATGCTTATGCCTAGCACTTTTCTGTGAGTTAAGTAGAAAAATCCCCAGCTTTTAAGGTTACATTGTACACTGACAGATATAAACAAATAAATATGACCAAGTTAAATGGGGTAGAAACTGAAAAGCTACAGAATGACAAAAGGAGGTGGGGAGTGTGGAGGGGGTGTTTTCATACTGAGTATCAGAGAGGACGTATGAGGTGAGGTGATGTTTGAGCAGAGACTTGAAGACAGTGAGAGTGTAAACCCTGGATATTTCTGGCCGAAAAGCATTCCAGGCAGAGGGCATGGTATGTGCAAAGGCCCCGAGGTGGGAGTGTGGCAGGCGTGTCTGAGGAACAGCAGGAGGACAGTGTCACTAGAAAAAGCGGAGGTGGGACAGGCTTGGGGAGCAGGGATGTGGGGGAGCTGGCACACCTGGGGACTCAAGGACCACGGAGCTTCTTTGGATGTAACACTGATTGAGCCTAGAAGACACTTTAGGGGGGGTCTCAGCAGAGGGATCAGGGGACCTACTTACATTGAGGAAGGGGCACCTTGCTACAGGTCAGAGAATAATCTGAAACTAAGCAGAAAGCAACAGTTGAGGCTTGAGAGGATGGAGGCTCGGGTCAGGGTAGGCGTGCTGGAGATGGGCAGAGGGTGGGCATGTGAGATGTGAGGGGAAGAGAGAAGCTCAGGCTTATTCAGGGCTTGGGGCCAGGCAGCAGGAGTGTGTTGTGCCATTAACTGTGATAGGGGAGACGACAGGTGTACAATGATGGAGGAGGTGACAGGTGTACTGTGATGGGGGAGATGACAGGTGTGCTGTGATGGGGAGGTGACAGGTGTGCTTATCTGAAGGAAAAGGCGGAAGGTCAACCTGAGGCATCTTAGGGTTGAGGTGCCTATTGGCACCCATGTGAAAGTAGGTGGGTGGCTTGATATGACTCTGGCTGTGAGGGGAAAGGTCTGAGTTGGAGGTGTGTATCTGAGGGCTTAGAGCACAGAGCTGGTGTTTGCAGCCTTTGGACTGGAGGAGGCCACTTAGGGAGTGAGGAGGACAGAGAGGGAGGAGGTATAAGGGCTGGTTCCCATGGTGTTCTGATGGTCCACAACTAAGGGCAGAGAGGAAAAAGAATGGGCACAGGAGTCCAAGGAGATGTGACCAAGCTTGGACAGAGAAGGAGCAGGGACAGCAGGTGTCTGCCAGAAAGCTATCTATGCTGGACAGACATTTACTGTGCAAGTCCCGGGAGCCAGCAGCTGTCTTAGAGCAAAGAGACCCACATCTAGCCTTTGTGAGCAGGACCTCCTAACAGGGGCAGACAGACAACAAACACAAATTACACAATACGAGAAAAATAGACTAAGTAAGAAGTACAAGAGAGAAGGGTGTCCAAGTAGAGGGCACGTTTTTGACCTCAACAGCTGCAAAGACTGGGTCTCCTTCACCCAAGATGGGGAGGACATGGGTGAAACAGACCGAAGGGGTTACTTGATAATTTTGTTTACTCAGTTAACTGTTTATAAAATACGGAGCTAATAAGTTTTTGGGGAATTCCCACATAGGCTTTAGCAATAACAGTCTACCACACTTAACCTCATTCTAATGTTTCTCAGTGTCTTCCAAAGTTTCCTGAGTATAATGTTAATGTGGTATCGTCTTGCTTCTGTGACAAACCATGAAAATTTTAGTGTTAATAATAAATCTTTGCCATTAGCTGGTAAATGTTTTCATTAAAGAAATTGTAGTATATGTTTCTGATGACTCTTTTTTGAAGTCCTCGATTTGGTTTCTGAATAAACAGGCACCTACCGGGTACTAGTGACCCATGTTTGTGAATGATTAATGCTCTTAAAAAGGAAACATCTTTGGTCTGGGAAAGTTAAATAAGCCTTTTAAATATTTAGGCTATACATAGTTCTCTAGGAAATGTACAATTACATAAAAGATCTTGTCTGTGACATTTTTCACCTATAACTTACGATTCCATAGTGTGTTAATAGTATTAACCCCAGTTGTATATGTATTGATCAACTGAAATAAAACCAATTTCCAATAACTTTTTTTTTCAACCAAAGTGATTCTGTGGATGAGAAAGCTACTGCTCGAGTATCACATGCCTTGGAAACATGACCTGATTCCCAGGGAGCTGGTGGCTCACTGAAGGAGCTGATCACAGTGGTTGGTTCTATCTTAATTATAAGCATCATCACGTTATATTTAATTATACGCTTGCACACTTGTCCCTTGGTGCTATTGGGTGCTCCTGAGAGCAGGGGACCGCCATCTGTCCACTCAGTAGCCCTCAGAGTCCACATGGTTCCTGGAACCTGGAAGATGCTCAGGAGACTGAGTGAATGAGGACATTCACCAGTGAGTAAACGCTTCCACGCCCTGTAACGTACACGAAGGTGTGTCTGAACTCTCCCCTTGAGCAGTTAAACCAATGACAACCAACAAGCAGCTTCTCCCCTGTTCTTCGCTGAAGCAGAATCGCAGACTTGGGGGGCCAGCAGTGGCATTCCCCCACGGTTCGCTAAGGAGGTGAGAAACAAGGCAGAGCCACCAGCGCCCAGATGCAAAAACGCGTATCCCATGTAGTCCCTTCCCAGAACCAGTCTCTTCCAGTCTTGCTGCAGGACTCAGAGTTTCCTTGCTTAGCTTCACCCGGAGGTGCTAATTCTATGACATCATGTGCTTAACTGTTCATGCACACAAGTAAGTTACCTCTCTTTCTGGCTACCTGAGTTCCCTGAACCATTCCGGGTAGCAGACTAAGGATGCAACACTGCAGCTCCCTGACGTCGTAAAGGACCGACCGCAGGGGACGAGTAGGTCTTCCTGCACAGCACCTTGTCTGCATAGACACACACCCCCCCTTCGATGTCACTCACGTCATTAGCGTCTTCAAGAGTGCCTAGTCAGGGCAAGAGAAAATGCGGCTACCTACGTTTTTACACGGGGCACAGGGATAGAAACTGGGAAGTCCCATTGGTTAAGGATTTCTCCACTGCTTTGAGGGAACCGGGGAATTCTCTGGGAGCCGTACTTAAGGGTCACTTTAGCAATTGGAAACAATGATCAAGCAGTGAATTGTTGGCAGGGGAAATCCAGACAGAAGGCAGCTTAAATTGATGGCTCCTGTGGAGGCCCAGGGAATTTGAGACAGAGCTTGCCTGGGATTTGGCTTGCCCAGATCACCTTTACAGAAGAGCTGTGATGCCCAGCTAATGCCAGGCCCCAGATCAGACTCACAAAGCTGGAGTCTGGAGTTCCTAAGTAAATAGAAGCTATTTTAGATGGACAAAATGACCTATCTTCCTCCCAAAAAAGACTTCTCCAGTTTATTGCCCTAAGTTGCTCTAAATGCATCATTATTCTCCAACTACCCAAGGAATCGATTACTTGGTGTTATCAGCCGCTAATAACTTGAAAGAATCTTGTTTATGATTTAACTGAAGCTTTCTTTGACAATAGTTGCTTATGACTTCTTTCCTTAATACTTGTTTGACACAGACAGCGACTTAATGCAGATTAAAGATGGATGAGTCCAGCTGGATTTACATCTTCGTCTTGAAAAGATTCGGATGACAGTGGAGAGAACTGTCACCATCGTCTCGCACCATGACCTCTGCCAACAGCAGACACGGCTTCTCTTTTTCCCCCAGCTTTCAGGTCACAACCCTGGCACCCTGCGTACAGGAACCCGCTGCAGTGGTGCCCGATCGCCCACAGGTGAAAGCCAGTGATCCTTGGGAAGTTACGCATGTCGGATTGGGACTCTTGCTTGCCTCCCGAGCCTCAGGTCTCATGACTGCCTTCCATCTTGCTGCTGCCCCAGCGCTGGTTCCACGGAGCTGCCTCCAGCTCTCCAGGCAGCTCAGATCTCTTTTGTTCTCCCCGTGATCCTCTGCTGAGCAACTTCTACCCCAGTGCTGGCCCCTCACTTCCCAGACCCTGTCTCTTGGCTGCATCCTGCTCGCTTTCCCATCAGCTAGTACACCCTCCCGACGCCCAGCAGCCTCCATTGGCGCGTCTCCCTGTCCTCAGCCCTTCTCAGTCCTCGTGCTCTGTGCTCTGCTGTGCGGTCATTAGCAGGCAAGTAGGTTGTTTTCCTAGTTCATTGTCAAGGAACAATGCACATTTAATGAATAAACGATACCCTCCAAAAAAATCCTCAAAAAGAAAGACAAAAAAGTCCGAGCATGTTTGCCCTTGAAAGAAGGCTGTCTTGGTGCGAAAGAAAAACAGAAACCTGACTGTGCATCACAGGCATGCGCTGAACCAGCCCCGTTATCACCACTCTCGCCTCCTCAGAACATCGCTTCTGTCCAGGAGGGCTGGTTTGTGTGTCAGCAGAAGAAGGGTAATGATGCTCTTCTTATAAGGCATCCATGATGGCCGAAGCTTACTGCCCTGTGACGGAATCAGTACAGTATTTAAAACATGGTTGGTGATAGCGAAATTATGCATCATGTCCATGGATGTACTGGGTAATTGTTCACTGGGAATGTAGCTGGGCAAAGCCAGTTCCTCCCTTCTGCACGCAGCCTCATCACACCTTTGCTGAGTCTCCATCACTGAGCTCCCGTCTTCCTCCACGATCATCCCCTGAACTGCCCAACAGACACACACATTGGTGATGCTGGGGCCAGCGGGATGCAGGGTGGGTACCTCTCACTCAGATGCCTGAAATGGATACTTCCAGGTACACTCGCCAGAAGAGGAGCCCTTGTGTCTTGTCTACAGGTGATGTTAAGTTATTAAATGTAACAGAAATGGTCCGTGCTTTTGCTCCAGGAAGACAGTAGCTTGAGGGGAGAGGACTAGTAGGAGACGGAGACAGGTTCAGTGCTGAGACATCGTGTGGCACCTGCGTGCCTCTCAAGCTTCTTTAACATCATTTCTCAACACCATTCTTCCTTTCACGGGTCACGTTAAAGGAATATTAGCCATTCTGAGTGTGTTTTGCATCATTTTCAAAGGGTCAAGTAGATTATTTTATTTTATTTAGAAAAGGATACTTTATCTTTGGACTATGAAGGTGTTGTCACTTTTATAGGCAACAATAATTACAACAACAATAAAAGTCACACCGAGGGAGAGCCTGTGATGTGGCCAACACTGCAACATGTACCATTTGATCTAGAATGTCTTCCCCAGTGATGCTTGAGAAGGTTTCAGTTGTTCAAGGAAAACTCCCCTAGCCTGGTGTTTGCACAGAGAAAAGGACATTTCTGTTTCACTCTCCAGGAGAGAAAAATGAGGAAGTGTCCCAGCTTATCTCGGCCCCTTCTTCCCTCCTTGCCAGGTCGTAGGAGTGACTTCATGTGAACAGCGAGCTTGGGAAGCGAGCTGAGTGCGGCGGCGGACCCTGCACAGCCTGCTCCCCTAGGATGCTCCTGGCCACCGAGCAGGAGTGGTCCTGCTCTTGGCTTCAGGGGGCGCTGTCCATGCGGAGCCCTTATCAGATGGCAAAATGACCAAAGTGGCAGGGGGTACACACCTAAACCACAACTTAAAATCAGCTTTAGTGGGAGCTTGGTAGATGTTTTCATTTTCATTTCCACATCTTAATTCTTAATGGGTCTCAAACCAAGAGGGGAAAGTGGAATTTTTATTTGCTGCCTCAAAAGCCCAAACCAAAATGTTAAAGGGTAAATCAAATACCGAGTAACCAGTTTTGCATCAGCAACACATCCCATGAGTCTGTGTTGGAGGGCCTGCAGAACTCAGTCCAGAAGAGGACCTCTTACCTGCAGCAGCCTCCGGGAAATGGGATTATGAAGGTGTGGTCCTCAGAATGTTCTTTTGAAAAGAGAGAAGAGATCAATTTGAGTAATGTGGGCATTGCCAAAGCTTTGCCTATGAATTCAAATGCACTTTGAATTCACACACACACACACACACACACACACACACACACATACACACAGATCATTACTTCTAAAACATACATCCTTCCCAATTGGGAGCAAAATTTGTTTTTTCCTTTAAGCTTTTTTTTTTTTTTTAACATCACTTTATTTCTATTTTGTTTCTATTTATTATTTTTTTTTTGGCAGGGGGAGGTAATTAGGTCTCTTTCTTTCTTTCCTTCTTTCCTCCTTCCTTCCTTCCTTCCTTTAATGGAGGTACTGGGGATTGAACCCAGGACCTCATACATGATAGGCATGCACTCTACCACTGAGCTATACCCTCCCCTTCAAAATGTGTTTTTTAAACAGAATCCTACCATTCACCTTCTAAATCTTACTTCCGCATCTCACTTCCATTCGTCCCTAGAACATCACCTCCTTCTGCAGGACACTGCCTTTCCTTGCCATGGCAAAACAGAACTTTGGACGATTTGTAAAATAAACCCATCAAGGTCATCACCATATTTAAACGAAGTGGAGCCAAATAAATACTGTAATTTTGTTTTAAATTATACCGATTGTTAATCTTACAGGGATCCTTCGGATACAGGTGCTTGATTTGTGTGAATGACACACACAAGAACCCTGACCGTGCATTTGGGAAGGTAAACATGAATTAAATCTAATCCTACCCAATTAATTAATTGTTAATATTAAAGTTAATAATATTAATAAAGAGAGACATTGTTTAATTTGTATAAACACAGTGCATTTCAGAACTCGCACCTGGGAGGCCATCTGATAGGTTTATTCTCAGATCTGCTCCTGGGGGGCAACAGTGTACTGACTGTGAAATCCAGGTGCCCAACGCTTTCATCTCCCCCCGAATTATACTGAGTTTTTTTGGGGATAAGATCACAGGAGTCTAAGATGGATTGAGTCAAAAGATCCACGCTTCTTGGAGTAAAACACTGTACAGAATTTTCCCCTTTTCTCTGACACTGTAAAGGGAAGGTTAGATTAGGTCTGAGATCACGAGGAAGATTCCTTGGGAAGTAAACTTTTCTGTGTGGTGGTGGGAAGGACTACTCGGAGGAGTCAGAGAGATAGCCCTCTGACCCCAGAGTCAATAGGAAATTCAAGTTCATTGCCATTGTTACTGGCAAAGAGAGTTTTCGAATGATTGACATAAATTGCTGTCTCAGAAGAGCTGTAAGGAAATGTCATTTCCAAAATGAAATAGCTCGAATTTCCGTGGCCAGGGGATGGGTGGAGGGTGGACCCCCAGCGCACAGCAGGGAGCTAGCCTGGCATTTCGCTCAGTTACACTGATGCACCGAACGTAAATGTCTGAAAAAGGAAAAGAGGAAGGGGAAGGGACACAGGGGTCCCATCGCTTAGGAAACCAGAGCCTCCCTACACCCAAGCCAGACAGAAGGAAGGACAGGTGCCTTTCACACCTGGCCTCGCTTTGTATCGTGTTTTCATCTTTGAAGAAAGACAAGAGAAGAGGACATTTTTCTGATGAATCATCTGATGTGACAAGAGAATGAAACAGAAGCCCTCTCAGAATCTCTGCGGAGGAGCGGTGATTACCTGTGTTTGCAGCAGTTTCCAGAAGGGAGGAGGGGGGCATGCAGAAAGATGACTCTCTGATGAATAACACCTCAGCGCCCAATTTGCCAGCTTTCACCCTGCCTCCCCAGGTACCAGGGAGAAGTCCATCAAGGGCTTTCAGGGGTGGAGCCCGGCAGCAGCAGACAAGGTGTGGTTGCTCTTGGATGTGAACTCAGTACTTTGTTTGCTTGCTAATTGCATTGTGTCAACAGAAGCAATTTCTGCCAGAAACAAAACAAAACAAAACAAAACAAAACAAACAAACAAAAAAAACAAACAGACCCATAATGGTGATCTATTGATGATAGTCCGAATCTATGTGTCTTTGAAGAGTGAGAAACGCTGTAACAAATCGCTAACATTTAAACTCACGGCAGGACGTGCCTTTCGAAAATGAGATGTGTACTTAAATTATCTTGGAGTGCAGACTGTTGAAAGGAACAGACAATTCCAGGAGAAAGGATATTCCTTTCGGGGTCCTGCGATTTGCTTGGGGTTTTTGTTTCATTTCAGGTCTTCGGAGCAGATTGGCAGATATCCGGGGGCGTCAAACAGCCGTGTACTGGGACCGCTGTTGTCCTGCCCTCGTGGTTGGTACTGTCTTGCTCGAGAATGTGGACTCAGGTAGCCATCTGTTCCAAAACCCTGATTTCAGCATCTCCTCATCTTGCCTAGATTGATAGCCTTCAAAGCTGTCAGGGGAATTTCCCAGTTATCCAAATCTGTACCAAGCAAATCATTCCAAAACCCAATCCTTAAAAATAGCCGTTCTGTGATGCTCAAAGTTCCTGTGGGTCAGGAATTCAGCATGGATTTGCGGGGAGCTTGTCTTGCTCTGTCTGGGCCTCAGCTGGGAAGGCTTAAACTTTTTTTTTTTTAAGTTGTAATTCCCTGCAGCTTTAAAGGATATTTCACATTTGATTTTATGTAAAAGGAAGCTAAGCTATATTTTGGCTCCTTAGTTTGAAAATTTGAAAGTACCACTACTGAAAGCTGATCAAATGGAAAGATTATAAAATTTTCAGGTTGATGGTGGAGGATTTGCCCTTTTCTTTTCTGAGACTTGGAATGGAATTGTTAAATGTGAAATGAAAGGACATTATGTTGGAAGTACACACTGACCTGACACAAGGAGAGACTGAGGCAGGGTAACCCTCTGGAAACGTGCAGTGAGAACCATCAGGGCTGGGATCTGGGGAGAAACCTGCAGTTTTCTGTATTTGAACCTGCTTTCCCTTTCTCTAGCTACTGACAATACTATTGAGGGATTTTTATTTTCTATTTTTTTGAGAAGTCAAAAAACATCATCTGAAAAGGCTCCATACTGTTTCATTGCAACTATAGAACATTCTGGAAAAGGTAAAACTCATTTTTGATCAGTGGTTGCCAGGAGTCAGAGGAGAGGGAGGGATCAACAAAGAGAGCACAGGATTTTTAGAGCAGTGACACCGTTCCCTGTGATGCCACAGTGGTGACACCTGTCATCATATGTTCATCAAAACCCACAGAATGTACCCCAAAGTAAGTCCTCATGTAAACCACAGACTTTGGGTGATGATGTATTGGGGTCAGTTCAGGGACTGTAAGGACGTCCCACTCTGGTGGGGGACGGCAATAGAGGAGGTCACTGTGACTGTGCAGACACAGTGGGAACTCTCTGCACTTTCTGTTCAACTTCACCCTGAACCTAAAACTACTCTAAAAAATGAAGTTTATTATTATTTTTTTTAAAAAGTCCCATCAGATGACTTTGTTTTAATATATAATTTGGAAAACAGAAGTCTGGTACTCAACATAAGAGCTCTATTTGAGGAAACTTGCTCTCAAAATAAAGGTCAAGTTAGTGAAAAGATCCCGGCAAGTACATCCTTGCTTAGAAGACTGAAGTTTCATCAGGAAAAGAGGCAGCCAGTCCCCCTCTCCAGGTGAACTGTTTGGAGAACACAGTCAAGTACTAGCAGATATGAGCAACTGCCAAGGAAAGTCAGACGTGGCGCTCCACGTGGGGAGGTGTTGATGCTTAAAGCAAGCCGGGCAATTATTCACTTGACTTGAGCTGGATGGGTTCCATGCGGACCCTGGGTTGGGGCATCCCGCCTTTCGCAGACAGAGCGAATTAGAGGCAGCTCTGAAGGGAGCATCGGAAATGATAAAAGGTGCAGAAGATGTGACCCATGAGGAAAGGTTAAGCGAACTGGACACATTCAATCTGCTGAAAAGAAGACCTGAGGGAGACATAATCACTACTTCACTCCCACATCAAGGGATATTATAAAGAGGACGGGCCAATTATTCTCATTAGTCAGTGGGGACAAAACAAGAAGTCCTGGGCTCACGCTGCAGCAGGGCGGATTGAGGTTACACAGCAGGACGAGCGTTTACACCTGCAGAAGCTGGGGAGGGTATCCAAGGGTTTGTGCGGGCTCGTCCTCCTTAGGGATGGCCGGGGTCCAATTTAAAGTGTGATCAGGTGGGATGGACTGAGAATTTTAAAATCAAGCCCTCTCTGATAGATGTAGCTTGGTGCATCATTTAATCCTCTTCCTCTGCTTAAACAATAGATTTTGGTACTTATGTGACTGGAGACAGTTACGTATGTCTAAGGGTTTCCCCTCTACATCTTTACTTTATAGCATCAAGAAAAGGAATGCTATTCTTAAATGAGCGTCAAAATACATTGATGGCATCTGTTATTAGAGATTGCACAGTACTATTTCCTAATTCGGGAAATGTACAACTTCCATCAACCTTTGAAATGTTTTACAGAAACATAACACTCAGTAATGTCTAAACAAGTGTGTGACGAGAACACTGAAACGTGCTTTCTATAAGGAATAAAATTGTATTCCCAGGAGGCTCTCCCTCTCTGTCTCTCTCTACTCCTCTCTGTCATTTCCTGGTTTCAATCAGGCTTTACAAAACCCTTGGCACCTGAATCAAGGAACGTACAACTCCCAACACTCACCCCCTACTGTGGCTGATGGGAATTTTATCTGCCTAAAGATTGAGCAACTTTACCTCATTATTTCTCCAGTCTCCTATTGGTCACAAAGTTTGTCGCCCTTGATACATCTTTTCATGGAGCCATTAAGGGAAACAGCCAGTAATGAGCGTCTTCATAATGACTCATTAAGTTCCTTCCACTGGAAGGGAGGCATATTACTTCTGCAACAGCTCACCTGTCCC